>NC_058096.1:125186250-125495000 GCF_020171115.1 Neogale vison | reverse complement strand
ATCCCATCTTGTTTCATGGATTCTTCTCCTACCCACTTAAGCTCCCATGTTGCATCACTACTTCCTCATATCAGGGAGATCATATGATAGTTGTCTTTCTCCACTTGACTTATTTCGCTAAGCATGATACGCTCTAGTTCCATCCATGTTGTCGCAAATGGCAAGATTTCGTTTCTTTTGATGGCTGCATAGTATTCCATTGTGTATATATACCACCTCTTCTTTATCCATTCATCTGTTGATGGACATCTAGGTTCTTTCCATAGTTTGGCTATTGTGGACATTGCTGCTATAAACATTCGGGTGCACGTGCCCCTTTGGATCACTACGTTTGTATCTTTAGGGTAAATACCCAGTAGTGCAATTGCTGGGTCATAGGGCAGTTCTATTTCCAACATTTTGAGGAACCTTCATGCTGTTTTCCAGAGTGGTTGCACCAGCTTGCATTCCCACCAACAGTGTAGGAGGGTTCCCCTTTCTCCGCATCCTCGCCAGCATCTGTCATTTCCTGACTTGTTGATTTTAGCCATTCTGACTGGTGTGAGGTGATATCTCATTGTGGTTTTGATTTGTATTTCCCTGATGCCGAGTGATATGGAGCACTTTTTCATGTGTCTGTTGGCCATCTGGATGTCTTCTTTGCAGAAACGTCTGTTCATGTCCTCTGCCCATTTCTTGATTGGATTATTTGTTCTTTGGGTGTTGAGTTTGCTAAGTTCTTTATAGATTTTGGACACTAGTCCTTTATTTGATATGTCGTTTGCAAATATCTTCTCCCATTCTGTCAGTTGTCTTTTGATTTTGTTAACTGTTTCCTTTGCTGTGCAAAAGCTTTTGATCTTGATGAAATCCCAACAGTTCATTTTTGCCTTTGCTCCCCTTGCTTTTGGCGATGTTCCTAGGAAGACATTGCTGCGGCTGAGGTCGAAGAGGTTGCTGCCTGTGTTCTCCTCAAGGATTTTGATGGATTCCTTTCTCACATTGAGGTCCTTAATCCATTTTGAATCTATTTTTGTGTGTGGTGTAAGGAAATGGTCCAATTTCATTTTTCTGCACGTGGATGTCCAATTTTCCCAACACCATTTATTGAAGAGGCTGTCTTTTTTCCATTGGACATTCTTTCCATCTTTGTCGAAGATTAGTTGACCATAGAGTTGAGGGTCTATTTCTGGGCTCTCTATTCTGTTCCATTGGTCTATGTGTCTGTTTTTGTGCCAGTACCATGCTGTCTTGATGATGACAGCTTTGTAATAGAGCTTGAAGTCCGGAATTGTGATGCCACCAACATTGGCTTTGTTTTTCAATATCCCTTTGGCTATTCGAGGTCTTTTCTGGTTCCATATAAATTTTAAAATTATTTGTTCCATTTCTTTGAAAAATATGGATGGTACTTTGATAGGAATTGCATTAAATGTGTAGATTGCTTTAGGTAGCATAGACATTTTCACAATATTTATTCTTCCAATCCAGGAGCATGGAACATTTTTCCATTTCTTTGTGTCTTCCTCAATTTCTTTCATGAGTACTTTATAGTTTTCTGAGTATAGATTCTTAGCCTCTTTGGTTAGGTTTATTCCTAGGTATCTTATGGTTTGGGGTGCAATTGTAAATGGGATTGACTCCTTAATTTCTCTTTCTTCTATCTTGTTGTTGGTGTAGAGAAATGCAACTGATTTCTGTGCATTGATCTTATATCCTGACACTTTACTGAATTCCTGTACAAGTTCTAGCAGTTTTGGAGTGGAGTCTTTTGGGTTTTCCAGATAGAGTATCATATCATCTGCGAAGAGTGATAATTTGACTTCTTCTTTGCCGATTTGGATGCCTTTAATTTCCTTTTGTTGTCTGATTGCTGAGGCTAGGACTTCTAGTACTATGTTGAATAGCAGTGGTGATAATGGACATCTCTGCCGTGTTCCTGACCTTAGTGGAAAAGCTTTCAGTTTTTCTCCATTGAGAATGATATTTGCGGTGGGTTTTTCATAGATGGCTTTGATGATATTGAGGTATGTGCCCTCTATCCCTACACTTTGAAGAGTTTTGATCAGGAAGGGATGCTGTACTTTGTCAAATGCTTTTTCAGCATCTATTGAGAGTATCATATGGTTCTTGTTCTTTCTTTTATTGATGTGTTGTATCACATTGATTGATTTGCGGATGTTGAACCAAACTTGCAGCCCTGGAATAAATCCCACTTGGTCGTGGTGAATAATCCTTTTAATGTACTGTTGAATCCTATTGGCTAGTATTTTGGTGAGAATTTTCGCATCTGTGTTCATCAAGGATATTGGTCTATAGCTCTCTTTTTTGGTGGGATCCTTGTCTGGTTTTGGGATCAAGGTGATGTTGGCCTCATAAAATGAGTTTGGAAGTTTTCCTTCCATTTCTATTTTTTGGAACAGTTTCAGGAGAATAGGAATTAGTTCTTCTTTAAATGTTTGGTAGAATTCCCCGGGGAAGCCGTCTGGCCCTGGGCTTTTGTTTGTTTGGAGATTTTTAATGACTGTTTCAATCTCCTTACTGGTTATGGGTCTGTTCAGGCTTTCTATTTCTTCCTGGTTCAATTTTCGTAGTTTATATGTTTCTAGGAATGCATCCATTTCTTCCAGATTGTCAAATTTGTTGGTGTAGAGTTGCTCATAGTATGTTCTTATAATAGTTTGTATTTCTTGGGTGTTAGTTGTGATCTCTCCTCTTTCATTCATGATTTTATTTATTTGGGTCCTTTCTCTTTTCTTCTTGATAAGTCTGGCCAGGGGTTTATCAATTTTATTAATTCTTTCAAAGAACCAGCTCCTAGTTTCGTTGATTTGTTCTATTGGTTTTTTTTGGTTTCTATTTCATTGATTTCTGCTCTGATCTTTATGATTTCTCTTCTCCTGCTGGGCTTAGGGTTTCTTTCTTGTTCTTTCTCCAGCTCCTTTAGGTGTAGGGTTAGGTTGTGTACCTGAGACCTTTCTTGTTTCTTGAGAAAAGCTTGTACTGCTATATATTTTTCTCTCAGGACTGCCTTTGTTGTGTCCCACAGATTTTGAACCGTTGTATTTTCATTATCATTTGTTTCCATAATTTTTTTCAATTCTTCTTTAATTTCCCGGTTGACCCATTCATTCTTTAGAAGGATGCTGTTTAGTCTCCATGTATTTGGGTTCTTTCCAAACTTCCTCTTGTGGTTGAGTTCTAGCTTCAGAGCATTGTGGTCTGAAAATATGCAGGGAATGATCCCAATCTTTTGATACCGGTTGAGTCCTGATTTAGGACCGAGGATGTGATCTATTCTGGAGAATGTTCCATGTGCACTAGAGAAGAATGTGTATTCTGTTGCTTTGGGATGAAATGTTCTGAATATATCTGTGATGTCCATCTCATCCAGTGTATCATTTAAGGCCTTTATTTCCCTGTTGATCTTTTGCTTGGATGATCTGTCCATTTCAGTGAGGGGAGTGTTAAAGTCCCCTACTATTATTGTATTATTGTTGATGTGTTTCTTTGATTTTGTTATTAATTGGTTTATATAGTTGACTGCTCCCATGTTGGGGGCATAGATATTTAAAATTGTTAGATCTTCTTGTTGGACAGACCCTTTGAGTATGATATAGTGTCCTTCCTCATCTCTTATTATAGTCTTTGGCTTAAAATCTAATTGATCTGATATAAGAATTGCCACTCCTGCTTTTTTCTGATGTCCATTAGCATGGTAAATTCTTTTCCACCCCCTCACTTTAAATCTGGAGGTGTCTTCGGGCTTAAAATGAGTTTCTTGGAGGCAACATATACATGGGTTTTGTTTTTTTATCCATTCTGATACCCTGTGTCTTTTGATTGGGGCATTTAGCCCATTAACATTCAGGGTAACTATTGAGAGATATGATTTTAGTGCCATTTTATTGCCTATAAGTTGACTGTTACTGTATATTGTCTCTGTTCCTTTCTGATCTACCTCTTGTAGGCTCCCTCTTTGCTTAGAGGACCCCTTTCAGTATTTCCTGTAGAGCTGGTTTGGTGTTTGCAAATTCTTTCAGTTTTTGTTTGTCCTGGAAGCTTTTAATCTCTCCTTCTATTTTCAATGATATCCTAGCTGGATATAGTATTCTTGGCTGCATGTTTTTCTCGTTTAGTGCTCTGAAAATATCATGCCAGCTCTTTCTGGCCTGCCAGGTCTCTGTGGATAAGTCAGCTGCCAATCTAATACTTTTACCATTGTATGTTACAGACTTCTTTTCCCGGGCTGCTTTCAGGATTTGCTCTTTGTCACTAAGGCTTGTAAATTTTACTATTAAGTGACGGGGTGTGGGCCTATTCTTATTGATTTTGAGGGGCGTTCTCTGAACCTCCTGAATTTTGATGCTCGTTCCCTTTCCCATATTGGGGAAATTCTCCCCAATAATTCTCTCCAGTATACCTTCTGCTCCCCTCTCTCTTTCTTCTTCTGGAATCCCAATTATTCTAATGTTGTTTCGTCTTATGGTGTCACTTATCTCTCGAATTCTCCCCTCATGGTCCAGTAGCTGTTTGTCCCTCTTTTGCTCAGCTTCTTTATTCTCTGTCATTTGGTCTTCTATATCGCTAATTCTTTCTTCTGCCTCATTTATCCTAGCAGTGAGAGCCTCCATTTTTGATTGAACCTCATTAATAGCTTTTTTGATTTCAACTTGGTTAGATTTTAGTTCTTTTATTTCTCCAGAAAGGGCTTTTATATCTCTGGAGAGGGTTTCTCTAATATCTTCCATGCTTTTTTCAAGCCCGGCTAGAACCTTGAGAATTGTCATTTTGAACTCTAGATCTGACATATTACCAATGTCTGCATTGATTAGGTCCCTAGCCTTCGGTACTGCCTCTTGTTCTTTTTTTTGTTGTGAATTTTTCCGCCTTGTCATTTTGTCCAGCTAAGAGTATATGAAGGAGCAAGTAAAATACTAAAAGGGTGGCAACAATCCCAGGAAAATGTGCTTTAACCTAATCAGAAGAGATCCCAAATCATGAGAGGGGATTTCTCCCCCCTCACGATTGGGTGAGGGATCTCCTCTGATTGGGATCTCTTCTGATTGGGATCTCCCAATCTCTTCTGATTGGGGTCTCTTCTGATTTGGGGATAAAAAGAGGTTCAAAAAGAAAGAAAGAAAAAAAAAAAAGAAAAAAAAGAATTTAAAAAAGAGATTGAATTAAAAATTCAATCAAGAATTAAAAAAAGAATTAAAAAAAGAGATTGAAGAGATTGGGATCTCTTCTGATTTGGGGATAAAAAGAGGTTCAAAAATAAAGAAAGAAAAAAAAGAATTAAAAAAACGAATTAAAAAAAGTATAAAAAAGAAAAAAATATATGTATATATATTATATAAACTGTTAAAAAACGTTAAAAAAGAAAAGGGTAAAAGTTTAAAAAAATTTTAGCAGAAGAAGAGAAAAAAAAATGAAAAAGAAAAAAAATTAAATTAACTGCAAGACTAAAAAATCACAGGGAGAAAGCCATGAGTTCCGTGGTTTGTTTTCTCCTCCTCTGGAATTCTGCTGCTCTCCTTGGTATTGAAACTGCACTCCTTGGTAGGTGAACTTGATCTTGCCTGGATTTCTTGTTGATCTTCTGGGGGAGGGGCCTCTTGTAGTGATTCTCAAGTGTCTTTGGCCCAGGCGGAATTGCACCGCCCTTAGCAGGGGCGGGGCTGAGTGATCCGCTCGGCTTTGCTTTCAGGAGCTTTTTGTTCCCTGAGCGCTTTCCGTAGAGTTCCGGAGGACGGGAACACAAATGGTGGCCTCCTGGTCTCCGGCCTGGAGGAGCCGAAAGCCCGGGGCCCCGCTCCCCAGTGCACCCTCAGCGAACAGCTCCCAGTAACTCCCGTCTGCCTAACCTCTGGCCGCGCTCCGAGCTCACCGAGCCCTTGACTGGCTCAAGGCAACACCGAGCTGCGAGCTTACTGTCGGCTCTGTCTCTGTAGCCGGCTTTCCCGTTCCAGTATCCGCAAGCTCTGCAACACTCAGACACTCCCGATCTTTCTGTGACCCTGCGAGACCCGAGGCCACGCTGACCTCACGTGGGCTTCACCCCGGTTTAGCCTCTGGAGCGATGTCCCTCAGCGGAACAGACTTTTAAAAGTCCCGATTTTGTGCTCCGTTGCTCCGCCGCTTGCCGGGAGCCGGCCCCTCCCCCCGGGGTCTATCTTCCCGTCGCTTTGGATTTACTTCTCCGCCAGTCCTACCTTTCAGAAAGTGGTTGTTTTTCTGTTTCTAGAATTGCTGTTCTTCTTCTATCTGCCGATGGATTTGCAGGTGTTTGCAATCTTTAGATAAGCTCTCTAGCTGATCTCCTGCTTGCTGAAGTAGTCTCAGCCTGCTACTTCTCCGCCATCTTGACTCCTCAAAATCGTATCTTTTTAGGGCACCTGGGTGGCTCAGTGGGTTAAGCTGCTGCCTTCTGCTCAGGTCATGATCTCAGGGTCGTGGGATCAAGTCCCGCATTGGGCTCTCTGCTCAGCAGAGAGCCTGCTTCCTCCTCTCTCTCTCTCTGCCTACCTCTCTGCCTACTTGTGATCTCTCTCTGTCCAATAAATAAATAAAATCTTTTTAAAAAATCGTATCTTTTTACTTTATTATTTTTTAAATTTTTATTTATTTATTTATTAAAGTAATCTCTACATCTGATGTGGGACTTAAACTCACAACCCTGAGATCAAGAGTTGCACAGCCTTCTGAGTAAGCCAGCCAGGTGCCCTGAAAAAAATGGTATCTCATTTTATTTTCTCTGATGACTAGTGAAGTTGATTGTCTCTTATGTTTATTGGCCACTCAGGTTTTCTCTTCCAAGAACTACCTTTTCTTTTCTTTAGCCTATTTTTCTATTGAGTTGACATTTTCTAGTAGATCTGTAGTAGTTCTGTATATATTCTGGAACTAATCTTTTGGGTGTAGCCTTTCCCTTATAGCAGTCCAAAATTTGCAAGAGATCAACAAGTCTCTCAGTCATCCCTCTAAATTAACACAGTATCTCTCTTCTCTAACAAGCTTGGAGGGCAGGGACCACCTACTATTGTATCCCCCAGGATTTATCACACCCCTCACTGACAGTAGACAGTGATGTTCATGTTACTACAGCTCAGAGGTCTGGGCTGGAGCTATACATAAGGGCATCATCAGCATTTGGGGAAGGTTAAAGCAATGGGAATGGATGACATCAGGTAGGGAGTTTGTATAGAAAAAAAAAGAAGGGAGCTTAAAATTAAACCCTGAAGAGCTACAGTATCTGAGACTGGCCAAGGACAAGGAAGATTTTCATTAAGTAAGAAAATCCTAAAGCTATAAAACAGACATATTTGACTATGTAGATATTTAAATGTTATATGGTAAAAAATACCATAAACAAAGCTAATAAGCAAGAGATTTGGGAAAAATTTGTAATGTAAAAGACAAAGATATATATAAAGAGCTTTTAGAAGGTGATAAGAATCAGGCTAATTTTGAAATGGAAAGGATATGAATGGGCTATGGAAAATGAAATAAAATAGCCAGCAAATATATTTTTTAAATTCTCAAATTAATTTGTAGTTAGGAAAATTATTTTAACAGTGAAAACAAAACAAAAAAGAGTAGTGACGTTACTGCTGAGATGTAGAAGGGTATCTATCCCTTTACACTTTGAGGGTTAAAATATGGTATTTTAAGTTCTCAGGGAAAAAATCTGACATTTGTTAAGTTTAAAAATTCCATTTACATAAAGTTCAAAAATAAGCAAAAACTAATATGTAGTGTTAGAAGTCCATATAATACTCACTATAGAAGGGAGTTAGTAAGTAGGAGTATGAGAGGAATTTCTGAGGTGATAGTAATCTATTTGATGTGGGTGCTAGTTACAAAGATGTATTTACTCCCTGAAAGTTAATGAAGTTATTTAACTATGTGATTTTTACCTTTCTGCCTATGTGTTCTTTATGAATGTTGAATTTCAAAAAAGATTTTAAGGTGTACTTACAGTAAAGTTTTTTAAAACAGCATGTACACACACCATGCAGTCTTCTATTGGAAACCTAATCCATAAAAACAAAGCCATCAATAACAATAAATATACAATATACACATGAGGATGTTTATTGCAGCATTGTTCATAGTGGGGAAAAACTGGAAATTAGGAATGCCCATCTACAGAGAAATGATTGAATAAATTATAATACACTATAAACTACAATCCATCCATTCAGAATGAACTTCAGAGATTTCCATAAGGTACTTTTGAGTAAAAGAAAAGCAAGTTGCAGAAAAGCAGTTATAACAGTGCGATTTTTTGAGGGGAAAAAAGATACCCTATTGTAATGTGTGTATCTTTTTTTTTTTTTAAAGATTTTATTTATTTATTTGACAGAGAGAGATCACAAGTACGCAGAGAGGCAGGCAGAGAGAGAGAGGAGGAAGCAGGCTCCCTGCCGAGCAGAGAGCCCGATGCGGGACTCGATCCCAGGACCCTGAGATCATGACGTGAGCCGAAGGCAGTGGCTTAACCCACTGAGCCACCTAGGCACCCTAATGTGTGTATCTTTAAAGATTTTTTTCTGTATACAATTATGAAAGCATGGAGAGAAATATGGAAGGATACAAACAGGCAGCATGAGCTAGGGTGGATAGGGAATGATGTTGATAATGGGGAAAGGGTAACCAAATAAAATTTTTTAAAAAAAGATTCCACTTTTAAAAACTAGGCATTTGTTATTACTTTTATGCTTTATGTAAAAATTTTTAAAAAGTATACAAAGAAAAAATTGGATAAAGGAGAAATTGTTAGTAAAGTAGAATGAGGAGTGTTTTGAGATGGTAGAAAAGCCTAAGATGTAGAAAATACTACAAAACATAAATAGTTAACTATGTCACATTGCTGTTTAAGTGAGGAACATGAGAACTGGAAAGTGTGCATTAGATTGGCAACATCCAGGATGTCTGTAACAAAATTAACAAAATCAGTGTGAATGAACTGAAGCAGAAGCCATATTAAAGTGGATGGAGAGTTAGTAGGGCTAAGAATAAAGTTGGAAAAGGCAATGCTAACAGTTCTCTTGCTAATGACAACTTAAAAAAAAAGATAAAAATATAAAACATATCTTCTTGAAGGCACCAGAGAGCTAAAAAGGCAGTGATGAATTTCTGTGCCAAGATGTAGCAGAAAACAGAAACCCAAAGTTGTGAGCCAGGCATTTGGAACCACTTAACCCTGGGAATGTTTACTGATTCCACAACAAGAGGTAAAGAGACTAAACAGCAGTTTTGATAGCTTAGCAGGGCTAGGGGGATATAACTTGGGGTCTACGAATGCTAATGCTGGAGAATTCTAACAAAATTCCCACATTTGGGGCCCAAAGAGCATAACTTAAATAATAATAATTTATTTGTTTTGAAATTAGACTTACCATGGATGTGAGCATGCAGCATAAATAAATACACAAACAAATGACCACTACAACATGAATTGGTTTCAACAAAAATAATGAAGTAATAGAGACAGACCCACAAGGGCTGCAGTTTGTGTTAAGCTCTGCTAGATGCAGAGCTTAACATAACTATGTTTAAAATGTTCAAAATAATAAAGACAATTCTGAGAATTTCAAAGGCAACAGGAAAAAAAAGAATTTAAAAAGAACCAAATAGAAATTGTAGAATTGAAAAATACACTGACATTTGTAACTCAAGATCAGAAAAATACTAATACTAAACTGGAACAGGGAAGAAGGAAATATCTAGAAGAAAAATACAAAGAGATTATAGAGGAGAAAGTAATAAATATCAACTGCACAAAGGTTAAGTAAGTATAAATGGAGTTCCAAAAGGAGAATTATGCAGAAGCAGATTTGAAGATAATTTTCCAAATGATGAAACGTGACAAGCTATAGATTCAAGAGGTTTTTTTTTTTTTTTAAAGATTTTGTTTATTTATTTGACAGAGAGAGATCACAAGTAGATGGGAGAGGCAGGCAGAGAGAGAGAGAGAGAGGGAAGCAGGCTCCTTGCTGAGCAGAGAGCCCGATGTGGGACTCGATCCCAGGACCCTGAGATCATGACCTGAGCCGAAGGCAGCGGCTTAACCCACTGAGCCACCCAGGCGCCCCGATTCAAGAGGTTTTGCAGACACCAAACAGGAGAATACAAAAAACAAACAAAACAAAACACCCTGGGATACCACAGTAAAGCTGCTAAAAACCAAAGACAAACAGAAAATCTTTAAGAGTAGTTAGTAGAAAAAAAATATACACTAAAATGTTACCTTTTCAGTAGAAATGATTTTTCAATGGAAAAATCCCTTCAATGTGCTAAAATAAATACCAACCTAAATTTTTATATCCAGCAAATCTACTATTAATTATCAGGCAAACAAAAGTTTGATGAACTTAATCAAGGGTAGAACAAGTAAAAGAAATATGAAAGGGTTTTCTTTGGTCTAAGAAAAAAAGGATCCTAGATGAAAACTTGAAAATGTAAGAAAAAGGATGAAAAGCAATGAGAATGGGACGCCTCGGTGGCTAAGTGGGTTAAAGCCTCTGCCTTCAGCTCAGGTCATGATCCCAGGGTCCTGGGATGAAGCCCCGCATCGGGCTCTCTGCTCAGCAGGGAGTCTGCTTCTCCCTCTCTCTCTACCTGCTGCTCTGCCTACTTGTGATCTCTATCAAATAAATAAATAAAATTTAAAAAAAAAAGAAAAGCAATGAGAATCATAAAAATGTATGTATAGATCTTCCTTGTTTTATGATGGGGTTATGTCCCAATAAACCCACTGTAATTTGGAAAGTCAAAAATGCATTTAAAACTGACTGAACATCATAGTTTAGCCTACCTTCAACATGCTCAGAACACTTACTTTAGCTTAAAGCTGGGCAAAATCATCTAACACAAAGCCTATTTTATTTATTTATTTTTTTAAAAAGATTTTATCTATTTATTTGACAGAGAGAGAGAGAGAGAGACAGCAAGAGAGGGAACAGAAGCAGGACAATTGGGAGAGGGAGAAGCAGGCTTCCCACTGAGCAGGAAGCCAGATGCAGGGCTTGATCCCAGGAGCCTGGGATCATGACCCAAGCTGAAGGCAGATGATTAATAGCTGAGCCACTCAGGAGCCCCACAAAGCTTATTTTATAATAAAGTGTTCAATGTCTCATGTAATTTATTCAGTACTATACTGAAAGTAAGAAACAAGATGATTTTATAGGTACAGAACGATGGTTTTAAGTTTTTCAGTTGTTTACCCCCATAATGGCATGCCTGAAATGGGAGCTATGGTTTGCTGCCACTGCCCAGCAGCACAAGAGTGTATCATACTATATTATCACTAGCCCAGAAAAAGAGCAGAATTCAAAATCAAAGTACAGTTTCTACTGAACGTGTATTACTTTCACACTGTTATAAAGTTTGAAAATTTTAAGTCAAACCACTGTTAAGTTAGGGTCCATCTGTACAGCTAAATGAACAGGGGCTGTATAAAACAATACTTTCTTGTGGGATTTAACAATGATATATAATTAAAATCCAACAACAATAGCATCTAGTTGGGAGAGAAGTAAAAAGATTTACTTGCATTGTCTGGGAAGATGATGAAAGTACCAATAACATTAAACAAAGATTAGTCTAGTATGCAAGTTGTAACCTAGTATATCTTTTTTTTTTAAGATTTTATTTATTTATTTGACAGACAGAGATCACAAGTAGGCAGAGAGGCAGGCAGAGAGAGAGAGAGAGAGAGGAGGAAGCAGGCTCTCCGCGGAGCAGACAGCCCGATGCGGGGCTCGATCCCAGGACCCTGGATCATGACCTGAGCCGAAGGCAGAGGTTTTAACCCACTGAGCCACCCAGGCGCCCCATAACCTAGTATATCAATAAAAGAGTGGTAAGAGTGTGATTTCCAAGTTAATAAAAAAAGTATTTTAGAATTCCATTAAAACTGGAAAGAAAATCATGGAAAAAGCAACATATAAAGAAAAGCTAGAAAAATATAAAACTACATAGTAAGATGGTTCACTTAACTCCAAGTATATTGGCAATTACCTTAAAGGTAAATGTGAATACTTAAATCAACAGATAAGGAGTATTAAAAATAGATTTTTAAAAAACTACATGCTATTTACAAGAGAAACTTTATAAGGTTTATAAAAGGTTTTTTTTTTTTAAAGATTTTATTTATTTATTTGACAGAGAGAAATCACAAGTAGTAGGAGAGGCAGGCAGAGAGAGAGAGGGAAGCAGGCTCCCTGCTGAGCAGAGAGCCCGATGCGGGACTCAATCCCAGGACCCCGAGATCATGACCTGAGCCGAAGGCAGCGGCTTAACCCACTGAGCCACCCAGGCGCCCGGTTTATAAAGGGTTTAAAGGAAAAAACATACCATACAACCACTAACCAAATGAAAGCTGGCATAACTATATTAATATCAATTAAAGTGGACATCAAAGCAAAAAGTATTGCCAGAAACACACGGAAGACTTTAAAACAATTTTTTATTTATTTATTTATTTATTTATTTTTTTAAGATTTTATTTTATTTATTTGAGAGAGAGAGACAGTGAGAGAGAGCATGAGCGAGGAGAAGGTCAGAGAGCGAAGCAGACTCCCCATGGAGCTGGGAGCCTGATGTGGGACTCGATCCCGGGACTCCAGGATCACGCCCTGAGCCGGAGGCAGTCGTTCAACCAACTGCGCCACCCAGGCGTCCCTAAAACAATTTTTTAAATGATTTGATTCACCAGGGATATAAATCAACTCTAAATTTGTAAGCACCTAATAATATTGCCTCAGACTATAAAAGTTGACATAACTAGAAAAGCAAATCCAAAATCATAATGGAATATTTTAACTTATCTCTCATAAATACTAGGCAACAAAAAACTCAATAAAGATATACAGACAACAGAACTGATCTAATGAACATATGTAGAACACTTAGCAACCATAGCACATGGATTTTTTCCACATGTACACTGAACATTTACAATTGTTGACCATACTGAGTCATAAAAACAAGCTTCACAAATTTGAAAGATTTGAAATCATATAGATATGTTCTCTGAATGCTAAGCAATCAATCTAAAAATCAACAAAATTGTAATGAGAAAATTCACATGTATTTGGAAATGTATTTGTAAATAATCAGCAAGTCACAGAAAGAAAAATGGAGATTAGAACATACTTTTTATGGAATGGTGATGAAAAGACTTCATCTTGAAACTTAGGGGATGCAGATAAAGATTTATTATAAAGACTAAAATCGATTGGTCAAGCAACCATCTTACAAAACTGGAGAGGGTAAAGTAAGACCAAATAAAGCAGAAGGAAGGAAATAATAGGGATGAAAGGAATGTCAAAAACAAACATACATTAGAGAATCAAAAAAGCCAAAAAACTAATTCTTTCTAAAGACGACTATAACTGAAAAACCTCTAGTGAGACTAATTAAGAAAACAGAGAAAGCACTAACCAATGACAAGAATGAAAAGAGGACATCAGTATTAATCCTGCAACATTAATAAACTCTTACACATCAATTGCTGTATAGGAATAAAATTTAAAATGTAGATGAACAAATTCCTAGAAATCACAACTCTTTAAAATGGGCACAATAAGATAAAAATGTGAATATTCCTCTAGCTATTAATGAAATTCATACCTCCAAGAAAACATCAGATATAAGGTCATTGGCAAAATTCCATCAGATTTTTAAATAATACCAATCTTACCTGTGTTAAAAAGTCACAAAATCTTGGTTAACAAAACCTAACACAGATCTTAAAAGAAATTTATGGGCTTGGTGCACCTGGGTGGCTCAGTCATTAAGCATCTGCCCTCGTCTCAAGTCATGATTCCAGAGTTCTGGGATTGAGACCCAAATCAGGCTCCCTGCTCAGCGGGAAACCGACTTCTCCCTCTCCCATTCTCCCTGCTTGTATTCCCTCTCTCTCTCTGTCAAATAAATAAATAAAATCTTAAAAAAAAAAAAAAGAAATATATGGGCAAATCCCACTGATAAAAACAGATGTGAAAATCCCAAGTGAAATATTGGCAAATCTAATCTTTCAGTATATTTTAAAAAATACATCACAATCAAGTTGGGCTCATTCCAGGAATGTAAACATTGGCTTACAATTTGAACATTAATTGGGGTGCCTGGGTGGCTCAGTGGGTTGAAGCCTCTGCCTTCGGCTCAGGTCGGGATCCCGGTGTCCTGGGATCGAGCCCCGCATCGGGCTGTCTGCTCCGCGGAAAGCCTGCTTCCTCCTCTCTCTCTCTGCCTGCCTCTCTGCCTACTTGTGATCTCTGTCTGTCAAACGAATAAGTAAAACCTAGAAAAAAAAATTTTGAACATTAATCAATATAACCTACCAAAGGAGGAAAACCTTTGTAAAATGCAGAAAAATAATTTAATAAACTCAGCAACCTTTCATGATTAAAAAAAAAAAAATCCCTTGAGAATTGAAGTATGCTTTCTTAATTGGTAAAAGATTCAGATTCCAGAGCACACACCATACTTAATATTGAAAACGTTCCCTTTGAGATCAATTAAAGATTTAGTATTGCTTCTCTTCAACATTGTATTGCAATTCCTAAGCAAGCCAAAGGTAAAAAAAAAAAAAAAAAAAAGGAAAAGGAAAAGAAAAAAGAAAAAGAAAATGTTGAAGGGAATGGAAAGGAAAAAATAAAACTGTATTTGTAGATCATGTAAAACCAAAATAATTCTATAAATAGGATTAATAGCATGTTTAGCATGTCTGCTAAATGCAAACATCAACTGTATATCTATTGATTGCTCTAAAACTTGTTAAAGCTTTGCTAAAATACAGGTTGCTGAATTCCATCTCTAGTGGTTCTGATTCAGTGGGTCTTGCAGAGGGGAGGGGAGGTCCTTAAGAATTTGTAGTTTTAAGCAGTTCCCAGGAGATGCTGCTAATAATCCTACTTAGGAGACTGCATTTGGAAAACCACTGCTATAGATCAAGCAACAATGAAACTTAAAATCACCCAGAAATCTAACAAAAGATATACAAGACTCTACATAGAAAACTATAAATTGGGGCACCTGGGTGGCTCAGTGGGTTAAAGCCTCTGCCTTTGGCACAGGTCATGATTCCAGGTTCCTGGGATCGAGCCCTGCATCAGGCTCTCTGCTCAGTGGGGAGCTTGCTTCCCCCTTCTCTCTCTGCCTATTTGTGATCTCTGTCAAATAAATAAATAAATAAAATCTTAAAAAAAAAAACAACTATAAACCATATGCACAGGACCTAAAATGAAGACCTAAATGAAGGTTACTCCATTGTCACAGATTGGAAGAGTCAATATTCTTAAAATGTGAATTTACTTCCCCATCTATAATGCAATTACATTCAAAATTTCCTCGGGTTTCTTTTCGTGGATCTCAACAAGCAGATTATGAAATGTGTATTGAGGCATCACTGGTAATTGTGAGGAAAGAGCGTTAACACTGAAGACAAGAGTCCCTGAGTCTGAATGCTTCCTTTTACTTTGCGACTATGGACAAATTATTTAACCTCTAAGCCTCACTGTTTTCATCTGTAAAATGGGGAAGGACACTTGCACCTGTATGTAAGGTTATTATACAGATTAAATATATACTGTTTATTTTTTTTTTTTTTGTCAGAGAGAGAGGGAGAGAGAGCGAGCACAAGCAGAGGCAGAGGGAGAAGCAGGCTCCCTGCCGAGCAAGGAGCCCGATGTGGGACTCGATCCCAGGACGCTGAGATCATGACCTGAGCCGAAGGCAGCTGCTTAACCAACTGAGCCACCCAGGCGTCCCAAATATATACTGTTTAGATGCATACCTAGTACATACTAAATGCTACATATGAGTATGATAAATTAACTTGAAAAAATAGGGAGGTGAAATCTACTGGGTATCTTCTAGAGTCCAGAAGCAGACTCCTATGTACATGGACACCTGGTTTATGACAAAGGTGGATCTATCAGTGGTCAAAGGATCCCAAGATACTAGGAACACTTGGTGCCCATACAGGAAAAAACACTTCACATTATTTATAAAAAGCAATTCCAGGTACATTATAGACCTAAACAGAATAGTTTTTTTTTTTAAAGAGCTTTTAGAGAATAATCCAGAAAAATATCTTAAATACTACATAAGGGGTATTAACAAGGGAAAATAATGATAAATTTTACATTAAAATTAAGATTCTGTGTTATGAGAAGAAACATTAAGAAACTGAGAAATTCACACACTGAGTGGAAAAGATATTTTCAACACGTGACTGACAAAAGGCTTCTACACAAGGTAAGTAATTTCACATTAACAAAAACCAAAAAGCAGTATTAAAAACAAAACCCTCTGGGACGCCTGGGTGGTTCAGTGGGTTAAGCCTCTGCCTTTGGCTCGTCATGATCTCAGGGTCCTAGGATCAAGTCCCACATCGGGCTCTCTGCTCGGCGGGGAGCCTGCTTCCTCCTCTCTCTGCCTGCCTCTCTGCCTACTTGTGATCTCTCTCTGCCAAATAAATAAATAAAATCTAAAAACAAAACAAAACAAAACCCTCCTCAGAACCAAAAAGAAACAAAAACAAAAACAAACAAATGGCAGGTATCCCAATAAACAAATGCACAAAGGACTTAAGTAGGCACTTCACAAAGGAGAAAACAGAAATGAACAAAAATATGAAAAAGCAATTTAATCTCATTACTAATCAGAGAATACAATTTTTTCACCTCACACATCAGAATGGCTAAAAAGTTTGTAAAATGTTGGTTAACTGGGTAGTGGTGAGAATATGGAGTGACAAGAATTAAGTACTGGAGGAAGAGTAAATTGGCACAACCACTTACTTTTAGCATTACTTAGTCAAAATAAAGATATGCGTAATCCTATGACCAATTCATTTTAATCTTAAATATATACACCCAAAGAAATACATACATCTGTGAATCAGCAGATAAATTATAATCATCATAGCAGCATTATTTATTTGTCCCAGCCTCCAACTAGAAACTACATGTGTTCCCACAGTAGAAAGGATATTTTATTTTTTTTTATTTTTTATTTTTTTTAAAGATTTTATTTGTTTATTTGACAAACAGAGATCACAAGTAGACAGAGAGGCAGGCAGAGAGAGAGGGAAGCAGGCTCCCTGCTGAGCAGAGAGCCCGATGCGGGACTCGATCCCAGGACCCTGAGATCATGACCTGAGCCGAAGGCAGCGGCTTAACCCACTGAGCCACCCAGGTGCCTGAAAGGATATTTTAAATTATAGGAAACCCATAAGATGGAGTAATTTGTGGTGATGATAAAGAATGATGCCACTGCATGGCTGAATCTTGAAGACATAATGTTGAGCAAAAGAAACCTGATCCAAGAAGTAGGCAGTGTAACTGTAAAGTAAGGAAATAAGATGATTGCCATCAAAGAAGAGACAGTGATTACAATGGCAGGGAGGAAGGAGTCCTGACCAGGAAGGGGAACTGGTAGGGCTTTGTAAGTATTGGTAATGTTCTTGACCTATGTGATGGTTCTCTGGATGTCTGCTCTAGAATATTTGCTAAGCCTATTTATATACTTTGTTTTGTATACTTTGTGTGCCATTTCTCACAATAGAAAAAAAAAAAGTTGGAGTTTGAAAGGGCAGACTTTTTCTGAGTGTTGAACCTGGGCTTTACTAAAAGCAGAAAGGAACTCTGAGTTCCAAAAATCCATTAGTTACATATTTTAGAGCAGGAATAGCCCAGAAAGTGATGCCAGACCCTTTTCCCATCATCAGACAAGGGGATAAAACTGCCAACAGACAGTTAAAGAGGAAGAGGTTCCGGGATGACATGACTGAAGTTTAGATCCTGTCTGGATCCCTGAGAAGTGCAGCATTCTGGAATGGAGAAAGGGGAAGAGGCAGAGGCAAAGAAAGAACTGTTGGGCCTATTAGTGCCCATGGATCCTGTTTTTCCTCCTCTCCAAGCCTTTGCAATATGCTGTACCTTCCTGCTTAGTCATACCTATCACCCCTTCACCTAGCTTCTATGTCCTTGAAGACTCAGCCCAGAGGCCCTCTGCTCCAAGAAAACCTTGCACTTGCCTCCTCCTTTTTTAAAAGCTGCCCATTCCAACAGTCAGGGTCACATGGCATAGTCGCTCTCTGCTCTCCACCCCATGGACTAGTCTTTTACCTTCTCCATACGAGTGACCTCTGCATTATAGGGTACCTGACTGGTCTGGTGTTAATAGCCTAGTCTGGTCCTAGGCAGGGTACCTGAGTGGTCTGGTGCTAACAGTCTAGGCTATTAGGGGACTCAGCCTATGAGTCTATGAGCCGATGAGCCTATGGGACTCAGCCTAGATTCTCGTTGAAGACCTTAACCTAGGGTCTCCCCCACACACAGAAATGAGTAGGGCAGTTACTATCAGGCCCATTTTATACACTAGGAAGCTCAGACCCTGAGAAATAAAAATACCTTACTCTAGGGTCACAGAAAAGAACTGGATTGCAAATATTGGTCTCTGCAGCCCAGGGTCTGCCTACAGATATGTGAGGTTAATAGTTGGTAATTACTTGTTCAGTATACCCATCCTTTGTCTTCCTAGACCCAGGCAGACACAGAGGCTGCCCTCAAGTATTGAAATGCACAGGGTTTCCAAAACACTGTTTTGGATCAACTTGGGAAAGGACCAAAACACAAGGAGCCAAATGTTTTCTGCTAAGATTTATTGTTGACCAGAGCACTTAACAACCAAGGTGCTAGATAACCAGCCCCCAGCAACAAGCTCCTCCTGCAGCCCAGACCTCTAGGCTGGTATCCTCTGCCTTCTACCTCCTCTTCTCTGGCTCTGCCAGAGCCCCTGAGAATCAGAAATATGCAACTCAGTAAGTATGTGGGGAGCACCTGTAAGGAGTGGTCAGCAGCTACAGAAGGCTACTGTGTCACAGTGTACTGGTTATCTTTGAGGGACTTATGGCAGAGAGGGTAGAGAGGACTCCAGAGCCATCCTGGGCTCAGGCCCAGCACTGTCCAGGGAGGTTCATTTCCCTTTCTTTTCTTTCTTTCAAAATGGTGTCCTGTTATTTTCTTTCTTTCTTTTTTTTTTTTGATTTTATTTATTTATTTGAGAGACAGAGATCACAAGTAGGCAGAGAGGCAGGCTGAGAGAGAGAGAGAGAGGAAGGGAAGCAGGCTCCCCGCTGAGCAGAGAGCCCGATGCAGGGCTCAATCCCAGGACCCTGGGATCATGACCTGAGCCGAAGGCAGAGGCTTTAACCCACTGAGCCACCGAGGTGCCCCTCATTTCCCTTTCTTACTCTTGACATTCACATTCATTGATTTGGCATATATTTACCAAGGCTCCCTATGGCTGAGGAGATTCCTCAAACAGTAGTGCCCACTTGTAGCTGGCAATGTTCACCAGTCTCCAAACCCCTGACCTGCAAGACGTAGTGCATGTAAAGGTAGACTGCTACCGGACAAAGATCCTTGAACAAATCTATCCTTCCACAGTGTTATTCCTGGAGTTCTGAGTCTGGGCCAGCTCTCGGAATAGTCAGGTCAGAGGTCAATCTCTATCCTTAGCTGACATTTCTAAGAAACTATGACTCTGAACATCTGCCTCATGGAAGAGAGCTACAAAGTGGCTGTAGTCTGGCCTTGGCTTGGGTACTGAGTCACTGAAGGGGCATTCTCCCCAACCTCAGGGTGCCTTGCAAAAATATGAAAACCTGATAAGCCTCAGCCTCCCACCAAAGTCCAAGAGGCCTCCCACACTGCCTACTGGGCTGAGAAGTAGAGAGAGAAGTCAAAGAGACCATGAGCCTCAGTCTGCTTCTCAGACTGATTTGTTTATTGACTTGATGATCTCTTAGGGTCCCAGTGCTGAGACCCAAAGGCCTGTGCTGTCCATAAAGAAAAAGCCCACACATCCCAAGATCAGCTGAAACCAGCTCACCCATTTATTTGACTGAGAACATGAAGGAGAACAACAAAATTAAACAATCTTTAATAAAATTCCTATAGAAAACTCAGTCACAGGGTAAATACTCAGTTCTCTTTCTCATGTCACTGAGGATTGAGAGCTCCCAAAAGTCTTTGGAGAAAAAGCAGTAGTTTTGCTGGATATTGCCAGTACTCTGAAAGAGCATCCATTTACACATTCAAACCAGTAGTTCTTATTGCACATATTAACATTATTTGCCATCTAGCACCCTAAATGTATGGTACCTCAACAAATAAATTAAAGAATTCCATGTGGCATGGAACCATTTCAATTTGAACTAATATCCTTGAAAAATCACATTATTATAAGTTTTAATAAATACAGTAAGAACAGCTGGCATTTTACTAAAATACTGAATTTTAGGTCTGGAGATGATTCTATAAATAGTTTCTTTTCATTTGCTTTTTGTCTTGGATGTATTTGCTCAAGTATTATGCTCTATGAAGTGAACTCTTTCATAGATACCATGTAAAACTGAAATTACTATGTGCCTCATTACAGAAGCAACTGGAAGAACTGGATCTCATACAGTTAACTAAAAAAGTAACAAGAAAAAGCTCTGCTTTTTGTAAAACTTTAAAAAACAGAAAAAAACAAAGAAATGTCTTTTTATATAGAACTCCCACTAGAAATTTATAAATATATATGCAGCATATATATTATATTTGCCTCATGAGCAGATTTTCACCAAGTCTGGTAGGAATGATGCTGTCACGGTAGATAAATATCAACAAAAAGAGTTACTCTTTCTACAGATTTAAAGGTTTCTTTTGAAAAATAACAATAACTTCAAATTATGTTATAATTTATAGGTGATATAATTTAAAAAGGGAAGAAAGATACCTTTCTTTTAAGCCTCATTTGGAAAGTAAGAACAACTACCAGTCCCCAGGTGTGGATAAGTTGGCTGAGTGATAACACTTGGTCACAATACAAAAAGAAGTATTTACACCTTTCTGGAAAAGTACCAAATACTTAAAAAGAAGGAGAAGAAGAAGGAGGAGGAGGAGGAGAAGGAGGAGGAGGAGGAGAAGAATAAGACAGAAAACAATCTCTAGTAGCATTCTTCGGCGTGCAAAGTCAGCAGGAAATGATTATCCATTATGTTGGGAGTTTTTATGATGAATCTTGGAAGCATTCAATGAAGCAGAGGGTGGTCACTGGGGATTGTTCAGATTAGGTTCTGTGGGATGCCTTGTTCTTAATTTAACTGAGTTCCAGGATTTCATTCCCTTTGTAACATCTCTGGCAGGGTCATGTTCAATTTAGTGCAAGTGCAAACTGAAAACTAAACAAAACCAACAAATACATTAGGAGCAAAGGCTGATCATTAAGATCTGTAGTCTTTCCGAACTGTGTGGGCCATCCAGTTCACTTTAGTAGTCCAGCTTTCCCTGAGTGCCTCATCAAATTTTTGCTTAAATTGCTTGAGTGCTTCTTCTTCACTCTTCCCTAAGGCAAGAGAGTCCTAAAAATAAAAGGGAAAAAATCTGATTTCATATATCTTCCATAGTCACACGCAAATGTCAAAATCTCAGTCATACCTCCCTAGCACCATTAAGTTGTGTGTCTCATGTTCTTATTTAAATCCCTTTTGCAGGATAGAGAATGACACAAGGTAGGGTGATAATATAATCTCTGCCAAAGGGTTTTTGAAGATGACGTTTTATGATTACTGCACGACAATTACTCAGCTGCTGGGTAAAAGCAGTCTAACAAGAAATGGCTTTGTTCTATTCCCTTTGAACATCTGAACGAAACAGGTAGGTATAGCTGAGCTTCATGCCTATGAACTCCCATATACAAAGAAAAGGGGTTCATACCTTAAGATACTGTATATCCTTGACTGATGTAAGCTCAGGAAGCCCTGCAGTCAACATCAGTGCAAAAAGAGTGATGAAGAGATTCCCGTGCCGTCGTAAAATCAGATATGCATCCTCACAACACTGGCGGAAGCTTCAGTTGACGCAAAAAATCACAACATGATATTAGAGAAGGAAGCAAATTTCACAAAAGAAAGCAAGAGAGACATATCTAGACTTTAATTTCTACTGAACTAACATTAACAGTTCATTTCTGATTTTTAAAACTCTGAAAATTGTCTCAAGAATAAAATCTACATAAACTAATAAATCTGTCTAAAATGACACACACTAAATTGAAATTTTTATAGAAGACTACGTAACATTTACTGTGTGCTTTTTTTTTTAAAGTAGACTTGTGTATTTCTTTTTTTTTTTTTTTTTTTTAGATTTTATTTATTTATTCAACAGACAAAGATCACAAGTAGACAGAGAGAGGAGGAAGCAGACTCCCTTCGGGGCTCGATCCCAGGACCCTGGGATCATGACCTGAGCCGAAGGCAGAGGCTTAACCCACTGAGCCACCCAGGCGCCCCTACTGTGTGCTTTTTAATTGAGACCCCAAAACTAGTTCTAAAACAAGTGGTAATTTATAATCCATGAGGATTTCTGAACATATTTGCAGATTCTACATTTGTAGCCAAATTCCACTGTAGTCTATTTGTAGTCTAACAGAGAATAATTTATTTGATTTCCCCCCAATTAGTATCAATACTTTTGCACTGCACCTCCACATCATCTTGCTTTCCCTCTCTCTCCTCTTTTTTTTAAAGATTTTATTTATTTATTTGACAGAGAGAGATCACAAGTAGGCAGAGAGGCAGGCAGAGAGAGAGAGAGGAGGAAGCAGGCTCCCTGCTGAGCAGAAAGCCCGATGCGGAACTCGATCCCAGGACCCTGAGATCATGACCTGAGCCAAAGGCAGTGGCTTAACCCACTGAGCCACCCAGGCGCCCCCTCTCTCTCCTCTTAAAGACAGTAATTCAAGTGGCGCCCGGGTGGCTCAGTCAATTAAGCATCTGCCTTTGACTCAGGTCATGATCCCAGAGTCCTGGGATCAAGCCCGGCATTGGGCTCCCTGCTCAGTGGGAAGCCTGCTTCTCCCTCTCCCACCTGCCTGCTTGTGTTCCCTCTTTAGCTGTCTCTCTCTCTGTCAAATAATAAATCAATCTTAAAAAAAAAGGACCATCCAATACTATTTCCCTAATTTTGCCCCCCAAAAAACCCCAAAACAAATAAACAAACAAATGAACACCCAAGAGGTATATTCTGCAGAAACTCGAGGCAGAAGTAGAAATGATAATAGCAATCACGTGGCAAGCATATAGTATGAGTTGGTCACATCACATTACTTAACTCTAATTATCATAATTGCTCTAAATTCTTTTTAAAAATATTTATTTATTTGAGAGAGAGAGACAGAAAACAAGCTTGGAAAGGGGCAGAGGGAGAGGAGCAGACTCCCCACTGAGCACGGAGCCCTGACAATGGGGCTTAATCCCATGAAACTGAGATCATGATCTGAGCCAAAATCAAGAGTTGGATGCTTGACTGAGCCACCAGGTGCTCCAAAATGGCCCTAAAACTTAATTATTTTTGTCCCTATTTTAAGACAAAAATAAGACAAGAAGACAAGTAATGTGCTTAGAAACAAGTAGTGAGGACTAGATTAGAGATTATAAAGTTCTGAACCCTGGCTCCCTTAGAATGAGTGCAAAGTGCCTGTCGCTCCCAACATCTCATTATGAAATGTCTTAACAGTTTCAGAGAATTTTCTAAGACAGATAAAAAGTGGTATAAATACTACTGGAATAAGACACAGTAACTTATTTCAAATTTCTTTTTTTTTTTTTTTTAAGATTTTATTTATTTGACAGACAGAGATCACAAGTAGACAGAGAGGCAGGCAGAGAAAGAGGAGGAAGCAGGCTCCCCGAGGAGCAGAGAGCCCGATGAGGGGCTTGATCCCAGAACCCTGGGACCATGACCTGAGCCGAAGGCAGAGGCTTTAACCTACTTAGCCACCCAGGTGCCCCTTATTTCAAATTTCTATATTATTTCTCCTCTCTGAACCAGAACATGGATCTGACAGGCAAACTCCTCAAAAGCCCCCAGTTAGCAGACTGAATATTTCCCTGATCTAAATATATCTCAGCTAAAAAATGCTAGTCTAGCTAGTCAGATGAGAAAATGTCAGATATGTTTATCCTTGACATGAGGACAATACTCACCGGCCAAACTTCTCTGTGTTTCCTGTTTTTCCTTGTTGAATCACATGAATGAAATCATAGGTAAGAATAAAAGGCACCCGTTCCCTTTTAATGCCAAATTTAGACTTGAAATTTCCAAGAATATGTCCAAAGTCAATGTGGAAGAGCTGGAAAACAAATGGCACTCAATTTCTATTGTTTCTTTAGTTCCAAAGAGAAAGGCAATATTTCAGCAGTCTTACACTCAACCCACACTGATCCTCAACTGAGCCCTTTTTTCACTCCTTTTATTGACATATAGTTGATACACAGCATTACATTAGTTTCAGGTGTACAACATACTGATTTGATAACTACATACATTACAAAATGTTCATGAGCCCTCTTCTCTTTTCAAAAGCTATTGGGTCACTTGAGAAGAGTGTTTCTATCATTCAAAGATCTTTTATACTCAGTAATAACCCAGACCAGGTATTGAATTGCATTTACCCAGTGGGAAAGACAAATGTTTAAAAAGTGCAAGAAAAAAAAAGAAAAAAAAAAAAAAAAGGAAGAAAGAAAGAAAGAAAAAAGAAAAAGAAAAATGCATCCAAATAATAAATATGTCTGATTTTAAAAAGTCAAATAGTTCTACATATCAAACTATTTTGGTCAATATTTCTACTATGGAAATAAAAAAGAAAGTATAGCTTTGCCTTATAGCCCCCTCAACACCCTGAGTGTTACTATTTAGAGGTAACTTCCCCCACTCTTTTAGGGGTTTTTCCTCCATTTTTTAAAAATGAAGTAAATTATGGATGGTAAAGACTTAGTACTTTGTGCTGATGTAATACTATACAATGAGGCACTACTGTGCCTTGTAATTTCTGGTTAAATCAATACTCAGTGTTTATACTGTTCAGGCTATGTAAATCCATTTCAAAGCTAAGTCATGTGGCAACAGTATACTACAACTATATTTCCTTTTTTGCCCATCTTTTTCCTTGACAAAGCTTTTTTTGGCTTAGTGTCCTAGGACCACCTCAATAATTCTTCCCCAAATCATTTTTAAAAACTTTTTTAGACTTATTTATTCATTTGAATGAGAGACACATAGAGAGAGTCTGGGGTGGAGGGAGAGAGGGAGAAGGAGACAGAGTCCCAAGCATACTTCCCACTGAGTGCAGGGCCTGAAGTGGGGCTCAATCCCATGACCCTGAGACTATGGCTTGAGGTGAAACCAAGAGTCAGACACTCAACTAACTGCACCACCCACGTGCCCCTCTCCCCAAATCTTATATTGAAAGAATATGTCATTTTAAATAACTGCAATAACTTTTCAAACATTAGATAAGTGTTTATCACCTTACTTTAAGCAAACAACCAACAAATATATGAAGCAGATGGTATATGAAACAAGGTTTGGGAAATAAAAGGAAAGCAAGAAGACATGACTCCAAGAATTACTAAAGAACCTGCCTGGATTGCACAAGAGATTGTGCTGTATATAAGTAATAGCATCACCGAGGCCCTTAGCAGATCTAGGGAACAGCTCACCTGGCCGGTTTTTTTGACCATAATGTTGTCACTATGTCTATCACCAATCCCAAGGACATAAGAAGCTACACAGTAGCCGGCACAGGACAAGGTAAACTCCTCAATGGCTCGGTCTAGGTCATCCCTGAAAAAAGAGAAAAAAATAAAATAGAATCAACAAAGGTTTTCAGTCTCCAAAAGTACAGGATGAGATCCAATTCACACTTGCTTCCTTTTAATTGTGAGTAGAAAGGCAATACGGAGCTGCTATGAGCAGAACATTCTGGATCAGTCAAGAGAGGGAGGGTGAACACTGCAAGAGCGGAGCAGAAAGGAGTCAGCAGGAAGTCTCCAAGACTTCAGATAACTGGACCTCAGCCATTCAAACTGCTATGTCCTGGGGACTGAGCTTCACTGGGTTGGGAGTAAGCTCAAATACATAACAAGAGGAGACTGTCTGCTTTGCTGGCTGATGCTGGACTATAGGACATTTTTGGTCAGTTATAACCTAACCCTAGAATTCCATATTTAAGAGTTAAGTATTATAGTTACAACACTTTAAAGCACTAACTTAAATTAGAAGTTAATAATACAGACCCTTTACAGACAAGGTCTTAAGATCAAAATTTGAAAACTAATCCTTACATTCAAGTCCTTTGGTTTTGCCAATGAATAAAATATAAATCTGACTTTTAAGTCTTTAGCCAAAAATACCTGCAGTGTTTCCCCTCAATGTAACATTCCTTGTGAATTTCACAAGGAATTCAATGTGAAATGTCCATGATACTATGTCCAACAGAGTAACCAATAATAACACAATTCCCAGCCCTGTTTTTTTTTAAGTTTGGAGCAATCACAGTCTACAAACTCACTTACTTCTACTGTAAAAATCTACTGAAAACTTACTAATAAGTTCATACATTCATATAATTACAGAAGCTGACAAATTCAAAAAATTATTTTAAAAATTCATAAATTCTTAGATTGTAACTACTACAAGGCTCTGAAATTTGATCTAGATGCAGTAGAATTTAATGCTAACCATCTGTGAGCCTTTAGGAAGGCCTATTTGTCATTCTGATCTAACCTGAAATAAAGCAATAAATAACACTAACATTTCCTCTAGGACAGATGATTCTACTTGAAAGAACAGTTATTTGTTTGGCTATTTGTTCAGAAGAATGATAAACAAACTAACCCAGAATTGTATTCTTTAAGCCAGTTCAGAAGGGCATCTTTGTTGAAGGCTGCTGCAGCAGCCACATTGCTACTGTTCAGCTGAATGTCAGCAATTGTTTCAGAGGTGCTCACAACTTCAATGAGGCCAGAGCGATCTCCTGTCGCTAAGCAGCCATAAGGCAGCATCCTGAAAGGGAAAAAAAATGGGCATAGTCACATGTATATGTTACTCATAAAATGAAACTTTAACAGAGTAAGCTTCTTCTTTGATTTTTAAAAAGCTTTATTACTATTGATATGCTTGCCGTTTCTGTTTTATTGTCATATGGAAAAATAAAAGTCCTATTTTCGGTTGGGGGGGAATCTCCTGGCCAACAGATGAAGTAGTTTACTAGAACTCCAATGTACCTAGATGTATAATTTGTTATCCAGTTATTCTAGTGAAATATTCTATTTGTTTGTGCAGATGGACAGAAGTGTATCAGATAAAAGAAGAGTCTTTTATTTTTATTCTAAACCATCCTTTATGGAGCACCAATAGGTGCCACATAGCAGGCTAAGCACTTTACACATTACTTTTATTAATGAATGGCAACTCCATCTTTCCAGTTGTTCAAGATGACAATCTTAACGTCACCTTTGACTCATTCTCTTATGACCAGGATTTACCTATTTTGAAAACATATACTTAAGACTTCTCTGCCTCCACTCTTCCTCCAGCTCCTACTAGACCAAATCACCATCAACCCTTACTCAATTATTCAAGTTTCCTTATTAGTCTCCTTTCTCCCACACCATGGTTTGTTTTAAATGCAACAGCAATATAATCCATATAAAAAATATACATATTATGCCACTCCTCCCCATCAAAAGCTCTGCATTGGCTTCCCACCTTAGGGTGAAAGCTAACATGCTTGCCATAGCTCACAAGGCCCTTCACCTCCTCTCGTCTCCTCCCCTTGTTCACTTTATTCCCAATACACTGGCTTCCATACTTTCTTTAACCACAGCAGGAACAACATTCTTTCATTCCATTTTCTCTGCCTAGAACATCTCTCCCCAAAACCTTTATATGACTTACTCCCTTATTTCTTTGAAGTCCTTGCTGAAATGTTTCTGTCTCAGTGAGAAATTCCTGATCATCCTCTTTGAAACTATGAAACTATCTGTGACACAACACTTACTATCTCTTCCCTGTTTCAATTTTCCTCTATAGCCCTCTACACTATCCAGACATCTTGTACACTTTGTTTCTTTATTGTTCCTCTCTCCATTATTGGATGGAAGTTCTACGGGGCAGGGATGTTTGTTCCTGGCTGTGTCCTCAGTGCCTGAGAAAGTGCCAGGCACAAAGCAGACTCTCAGTATTTCTGAATGAACAGACAAATTTAGTAACAAAATCCCTGTAAGGTAAGTTCCAGTTTACAAATGAGAAACAAAAGCAATTTGCAAAAGGCCATACATTTAACTAAGCCATTGATCTAAGACTTAAAACTAGGCCTGCGTGGCTCTAAAATTATCTTTTAAACCCAAAAGTCTCTAGAGTCATTGACTATATAACAGGCCTCTCAGACTGCTCTTGCGTAAAATAATTTTTACTAATTGATAAGGAGCATTCTGCTCTGAATCTCATTTATACAATTACAGAAAATTAGAGAAAATAAAAATTTTCTCCTATCTCTTTTAATCATTTTAAGGAGATTTTCTTTTATGACTTAGGTATTCACATTCTTCCCCTATTTATTAGGGTTTTAAATATTTACCTTAGTGACTTACATGACTTCTTTAATATATTATCCTTTTCTTCTTTTGGTTATAAATATTTTCTTCAGTTTTTTGTTTTTGTTTTTAAAGAGTATTTATTTATCTATTTGACAGAGAGAGAGAGCGAGCCAGAGAGGGAATACAAGCAGCGGGAGTAGGGGAGGGAGAAGCAGGCTTCCCACTGAGCAAACCCTGATGCGGGGCTCAATCCTAGGACCCTGGGATCATGACCCAAGCTGAAGGCAGATGTTTAACGACTGAGCCACCCAGGCGCTTACCCCTTTATTCAGTTTTGTAAACACTACATTATCTTTACAGCAACTCCAAACTAGAATGGGATACTTTGGGAAGTTCAAATGAAAGGTGACTACAGAAAATGCAATGGATGGGATTCTAGAACTCAATAAATATATGGGTACAGCTATGTGCCATGCATCATGTTTGCTGTTGGTGATACAGAAAGGAGCAAAAAAAAAAAAAAAGGCAGTCCTTACTCATACAAAATGAGTATATTATCTTTGTATGAATAAGAACTGCCATGAGAACATGTCAAGAGTTAAAAAGATCTCTATGAGGAGGAAGGACAGCAAGGCTGGAGGAAAATTTAAGGGGAATACAAAAGCAAGGTGAGACTATGCAGGCCCCTATAGGTCATGTAAGGGCTTCTGTCATTCTCTAAAAGCACTGAGAAAGCTTTGAAGGACTTTATGAAAGAGGGGGGGTGTTTGTGTGTTGGGAAAATGTATAAATGTATTACTGTAACAACCCAATTAAAAGAGCCATATTTCATTAAATAATCCCTAAGTTTCCATACAACCAAGAATTCAATTATTTTATGCCTCTTTTAGGCACTTTCCTAGTCTTAACAAAAGAAGTCTGGCAGAAGAATTGTCAAACTACATGTTGGCAGCCCGATATACCAATACACTGCTTTACATTTGCATTATTAATTTTTTCTTCTCCTTTTAAAAAGTTACCTTCAATAAGAAAAGTAGCTTGGAGTATGGAAGCTTTCCCAGCATCCCTGTCCTTCTCATGACACAACACATGTGAGGTAAACAGTGCATGGTTAAACTTTGGCTCACTTTCCTGCTTCTCCTCCCACCTCATTTGCAGCCAAACTGGGCAAAAATCCAACAACTTCCTCTTCAAAAGCATGCAATAATAAAAGCATTCAGTGTCTTGAGGATGAAACTCTCACAATGGGAAGGAAAAAATATCCTTGTTAGACAGTTTGACAGAAGTCAAGCTGGGGACAAACTCCTGGAGTCCTGACCATCTTACATGGGCCTAATTTGCACTCAACTTCCACACTTCTTTTAAAGGCTGTAACAACTGGTAATGTTTCTCTTCCTTTGTCACGATCTCTGACCCAAGGAGCAATTTGTTGCCTTTCCACTAAACAAGAATTAAAATATAAATTCTAGGGGCACCTGGGTGGCTCAGTCATTAAGCATCTGCTCAGGTCATGATCCCAGGGTCCTGGGATTGAGCCCTGCATCAGGCTCCCGGCTCAGCAGGAAGCCTACTACTCCCCTTCCCCACTCCCCCTGCTTGTGTTCCTTCCCTTGCTCGCTCTCTCTTTGTGTCAAATAAATAAATAAATAAATAATGAAATAAAATACAAATTCTACAGCAGAGAGGATGGCAGACCCATAACCCTACTCTCAGTGGGTATGTAGAAAATTTTCTCCAGCCTTGACTCTGACACATCAACCCAAATCAGAATGGTACCAGAGACCCTTGCTTCCAAAGGAGGAAATTATAATTCCTTTACCTAATGTTTGCATTGCTTCCATCTTCTTCCTTAATCCTTCCTTCCAAGATTACTGATACCAATGTCATTACAGAACTGTTTATTAGCACTCTTAAAAGGGAACCAAATCCCATTAATGTAATTCAGATGTAAAGTCACAATGAAGACAGCCATCCAAAATTCAAGGAGTGGAAGAAGACTGTCAAATCTACCAAAGGTCAGATACATTTATATATAGACCACCAGTGAAACTTGACAGAAAAGGCTGAGTATCTATTATTTATTGACTGAAAGAGGTCAGAGTGTTCCAACATACTGATGGCTTACAAAAGTTCTAAAATTTGACATGACAGATACCAAGAGTATTTTTGAGACATCAGAGAAAAATGAAAATGAGATATGCACACTTTCATTCATGCTAACATGGTACTGTTACAAGTACTAAAATATTCTGGTCAAAGTAATAAGTATAGAATGTACCTGAAGATTTAAGATTGAAGTTAGAAGAGTTTGTGCTACGTGACCAAGTTTAACCTCAACAGCTGGCCAAAAGAAAACAAACAACAGGAATACTGGAACACGTATTTATAGAAACAGTAAAAAAAAGTTTGGTGAGAAAAAGGTATTCATTTAGAAATGAACCCGAAAGAATTATAGTTCTGCATATTTTAAAAACATGGGGTCAGAGTACAAGATGTCAGCAAAGATCTCACTGAACAGACGAGTTCCTTTTTCTTGTTAGACACTTGTTGCTTCCCCAAGAGAAACATTAGGTTTGTTTCTGGCACTCCCACATGTGGTTTCCTCCCTTTGCCTGAGGTCACAATGAACTTCATTTGAAGCTAAATGAGCTTTACATTTGAGTAGAATAGGTAAAATTAAAAAGCTAAGAGAAAAGAAAAGGATTGGGGTTTTCAATTAGGCTGATGGAACTGAGACAGGCAAACCAAAGGGACCCCATGAAAGCAAAAGCTGTTTTGTTCCTTTTGCTTTTTTTTCCTGCTTCTATTCTTGCTAGGACCTGCACTTCTGCCCTACAAATTGCCTTAATGCATGTCTTCCTTGTAAGGGACAAAGTTAATGGTATCTTTGGAGTCTTCTAGCACTGTAGGTAATATCTAAACCACTGTGCTAGGCATCTTAAAGCCAAGACCCTGGCCTCAAGTAATAAGTGACTTATGATGGACACCTGGACCTTGTCCTTATTCTAACTGGTTCCTGGATACCTGAGAGGACACTTAGGTCAGACCACCATCCTCAATAAAAACCCCCAGCCCCCAAAGATAAGACTCGGGCTCCTTTCCCTTCCAAGTGACTGGGACAGTCCATCTGTAACTGCTCTCCCTATTATCCTCAATAAACTCTGCTTTCACCTCCTGCTGGCTCCTGGTAAATTTCTGTCCTGCATGAAGCCAAAGACCCTCTTGGCTGGTCTTGTGGGATCCCTCCTGGGTCCCTTGGACCTGGCTTGTAGGCATCAGAACTTTACTTTTTATTCATTTTTTATTTAATTTTTTGAGAGAGAGACAGAGTGGGTGGGGGACGGGGGTTTGCAGCAGGCAGAGGGGGAGAGAATCTTGAGGCTCCATGTCTAATATGGAGCCTGACATGGGGCTGAATCTCATAATCTGAGCTCAAGAGTCAGACGCTTAACAAACTGAGCCACCCAGGCTCCCTGTACACATTGAAACTTAAAAACAAAAATTTTACCTCAACCTTTCATAACTGAACATGACTTCCCATATGCTCTGAATCTGCTTTTAGCAAAGGAGACTACTTTGTAGCTTACATGATGATTTTGGGAAGAACCAATGAATTACTAGACTAAGCTTGAAAAGTCTTCCATTTTTATGGGATAAATCAAGTAAAATCAGGGCATCTAGGTGGCTCAGTCAGTTAAGCAACTGCCTTCAGCTCAGGTCATGATCCCAGGGTCTTGGAATCGAGCCTCACCTTGGGCTCCCTGCTCAGTGGGGAGCCTGTTTTGCCCTCTGCCTCTGCTGCTCCCCCTGCCTGTGCTTTCCTGCTCTCTGTCAAATAAATAAATAAAATCTTTTTTAAAAATCAAGTAAAATAATTTTTGCAGGAGTTTACTTTATAAGAAGGGTGAACAAACTTTTGGAGATTAAGCCAGAAAGTAAATATTTTAGGCATTGCAGACTACCCAATTCTGCAGTTACAGCATAAAAGCAGCCACAGACAGTATGTAAACAAATGAGCCGTGGTTGCATGCCAATAAAACTTTATATACAAACAGTGGGGGTTGAGGGGGTGCTGTAAACCAGATCCCTCTGGGTTTATGTCCTTCAGGCAGAGTTCACAATCACTCATTCCTCTTATCTATACTGTATTTCCTATGTGTATGTGCTTGACTAAAAAAAACTTGCTGCCTATTCCAAAATAATTTTACTTTTTACATAGCTATATTAGAAATTCCTCCCAGGGCGCCTGGGTGGCTCAGTGGGTTAAGCCGCTGCCTTCGGCTCAGGTCATGATCTCAGGGTCCTGGGATCGAGTCCCGCATCGGGCTCTCTGCTCAGCAGGGGCCTGCTTCCCTTCCCCTCTCTCTGCCTGCTGTGATCTCTCTCTGTCAAATAAATAAAATCTTTAAAAAAAAAAAAAAAAAAAAGAAATTCCTCCCAAATTAAAAGCAAAACTCTGTCATTTGTGGTACTCAAAGGGTCCTCTTTAGATAAACCATAATCTTACTTCCTTATTTCAGTCACAAGTCCCATAAAAGTAACAATACCAACACAAATTGTTCTTTGTACCTCAACAGCATGGAAAGATCTAAGACTAAAACTCCTTTAAAGAAAACAAAACAAAACAGAAACAAAAACAAATCAATGAAAAGTTATGTATTTGAGGCACCACAACACTTTGATAAACAAAGGGTTATAGAGCTGCCTCATCATGATTGCTTTCTTGCTTCTACTAGTAAAATGAAAAAGTGCCATGAAGTATACAGTCTGATGGACCTAGATTTAAGAGTCTTGTGCTCAGGGAGCCTGGGTGGCTCAGTTGTTAAGCGTCTGCCTTCAGCTCAGGTCATGATCCTGGGGTCCTGGGATCGAGCTCCACATCGGGCTCCCTGCTCAGCAGGAAGCCTGCTTCTTCCTCTCCCACTCCCCCTGCTTATGTCCCCTCTCTCACTTTGTCTCTCTCTCCCTGTCAAATAAATAAAATTGTCTCTCTCTCCCTGTCAAATAAATAAAATCTTAAAAAAAAAAAAAAAAAAAAAAAGTCTCACGCTCTTTAGTCGACTGAGCTAGCCAGGCTGACAGACCTAGATTTGAATCAGGCTCCTTCACTTAACATTTTTTAACCTTTGACAAATTGTTTAAAAGCCCTTAAGCCTGGGCGCCTGGGTGGCTCAGTGGGTTAAGCCGCTGCCTTCGGCTCAGGTCATGATCTCAGGGTCCTGGGATCGAGTCCCGCATCGGGCTCTCTGCTCAGCGGGGAGCCTGCTTCCCTCTCTCTCTCTCTGCCTGCCTCTCCGTCTACTTGTGATTTCTCTCTGTCAAATAAATAAATTAAAAAAAAAAAAAAAGCCCTTGAGCCTTAATTTTTTCATCTGTTAAAAAAAAGTAACACAATCTCACACAGTTTTAAGTTACACGACATTACATATGTGAAAACCTAATAGAACATCCGGCTCAGTCAATAAATAGCAAGTGTTTTAAGTTTAAAAAATCCTAAAATATATTTAGTAATGAAGAAAACAATTCAAGTTTCAAAAATTATTCAGAAAACGTTCTTATAATCTTAAAGGGATAAAGTCAATGACAAGTAAAATTGTTTACAGCAAACTAGTAGACTAAGCTGCTATAGATACTAAAATGCGTGCCTGAGTTGCTCAGTTGTTAAGCGTCTGCCTTCGGCTGGGGTTGTGATCCCAGGGCCTTGGGATCGAGCCCCACAACAGGCTCCCTGCTCAGTGGGAAGCTTGATTCTCCCTCTCCCACTCCCCGTGCTTGTGTTCCCTCTCAGGCTATGTCTCTGTCAGATAAATAGATAAAATCTTAGGAAAAAAAAAAAGATAAAGTAAAAAATATTCCATAAACAGTTATAGTTAATTAAAGAAAAAAGCTCTGGGTTCCAGAAATAGATTATTCATAGCACTGGCTGAGGAAGTCACTGACTTCGTTGACATTTTAATGTCCATGAGAAAACAGATACATTGTTGTGCCCAGAAGAGACAGAACCTGGACCTGAGATCCTAATACAAGGCTGAGGATCTGAAAGGGCTTTCAAGTGTCTGAAAAAGGAACTAGAAAATATCTGCTCACTGATCAGAAGATGTAGCATGAAAGTCTGCCATCTATCTTGAGCACTGGATGGGGGGGGAAAGTTTCATGAAAATGCAAAAACTCAAGACTTCCTACATTCTCGTGAGATCCAAGTATAAACTACCTGTAAAATCTGAGAGCATGAAGGCAAAACGTTAAAATAAAAACTGACTGATCGTGTGTAAAGACCTTGAGAAACAGCACAAATTAAACTCAAACCCAAAATATTTTGAGAGGATACTTTCACACCCTATGGAGCAAAGGACACTCAGAGAAAACACTAAAAGGAATTCAAAACCAAATTTTGTCAACTATACAACAAAATGAAATTGGACAATGTAGAAGAGAAATTTAGTGAACTAGATGATTTAGTGAACTAGAAGACCAAATATAAGAAACTACAAAGAATGTCACCTAAAGATGGGAAATAGGTAAGACAGGTTAAGAGAGATGCAGGACAGAAAAGTCCAACACACCTCTACCAAAGTTGCAGAAGACTGTGAAGGTGGAAGTAATGGAATATTGAAAAATATGGATACATTTTGTAGGAACTAAAAGAAACCCATATGCCAACAAATTGCAGTAAAAACTGCAAAAACAAAGGCAAAGAGAAATTTGTTTTCCACAATGGAGAAAAAAAAAAAAACCACAAAACAAAACAAAAAAACCACTATTTAGACTGACAGCAGTCTTCTACAAAGTAACAGAGGTCAGAATACCATGGAATAACACCTTCAAGGTTTCTAGGGAAAGCAGCTATAAATCTGGATTTTAAAATTCTATAACTAGGTGATGTCTGCAAAAACAGGAAGTTAAAAAAAGGAAGTTAAAAATCTGGTCTTTCATTAAAAGCAACCAGAACACTAGCCGAAAAATGTCAGAATTGACTATTTAAGTAATATAGAAATGTAAGAAAGAGTTGCAGCAATCAGCAAGTGTTTATTGAAGAAAATAGCTGAATCTCGGCTGTTTTATATCATCACATAGTTCAATTTCCCACCTTCCCAGTTCCACAGTAGACTTGACAATGAATAGTCCATAATCACAGTGCATACAGTAATCTACTAGCCATTAGAGGGGGCAAAATGGGGTTGAAGGTCCTTTGGCCCCATTTCTAAAGCTAACATTCTTCAAACTCTATAGTGGTTCCCAGGAAGAGCTGACTCACAATTCTCTGTTTCTCTGATCTGAATCAGACCTCACCTACTGTGAAGTGCCGTTTACTGTGGTGTTTTGGGGGAAAAAAAAATCACTATCAACTAAAACTGCAGCTATCTAAGGGGTAAGTAAAAGCAGAGTAAGTAACAGCTGGGCAAATAACAGGCTAACCAAAAAGCTTAGAGGAAAAAGCTGGGGAGTTAGGTGTCCATAGAGGACAGTAAAAAACTCCAACATAATCATTGAAATCTACAAAGCCATATGCATGGATAGGGTTTTACGCATACCTAGGGGAGTGTACAGTGCAGTGAAGAATTTAGATGGTCATAGTTATCACCTCTTGCTAACATTCAGACATTACACAAGTTAGGGCTAAGACACAATTCTGAATTATCTGGCTGGCTGCTGAAGGAACTACCCTAACACATAGAGTCTCTCAGTAAAGAACAGAAAACTTACAGATTTCAGGGATTCAAGGAAGCCTTGGTCAATTACTAGTTGACCAATAAAGTAATCAAGAAGAGAAATCAGTAACCACATATGAGCATATGTATACTTTACATATAATTACTTCAGATAAAACATTACATAAACAGACCGCAACAATACAAAACCCTAAAGAATGATTAGAATCTGATTTTCAGAGCTGCCAAATTATTTAAAGTGTTTGGTTTCAACAAAAATGTATGAGACATACAAAGAAACAAGAAAATATTACCCATACATAAGAAAAAAGCACCATATAAAAAATGTCACCAAGGAAGCCCAAATGCTGAACATTTCAGACACAAATTTTAAAACTCCTATCTTTTTATTATTTTTTAAAGATTTTATTTACTTATTTGACAGACAGAGAGAGATCACAAGTAGGCAGAGAGAGAGGGGAAAGCAGGATCCCCGCTGAGCAGAGAGCCCAATGCAGGGTTCAATTCCAGGACCCTGAGACCATGACCTGAGCCAAGTGCAGAGGCTTAACCCACTGGTGCCCCCCAAACACCTATTTTTTTAAAAGACTTTATTTATTTTAGATAGAGAAGGCATACATGCAGAGTAGAGGGAGCAACAGAGGGAGAGAATCTCCAGCAGACTCCCTGCTGAGCATGGACCCTGACATGGGTCTTGATCCCATGACCTATGACATCACATTTTAAGGGGCAACTGGGTGACTCAGTCAGCTAAGCATCCAACTCTTGATTTTAGCTCAGGTCATGCAGGGTTGTGAGACTGAGCACCAAGTCGTGGGACTCCACACTAAGCATGGAACCTGCTTAAGATTCTCTCTCTTGCACCTCTCCCTCTACCCCTTCCCCCCCAATAAATAAAAAATAAAAATAAATTAAAACATCTATTTTAAGTATATTCAAAGAACTAAAAGAAACCACGTCTAAAGAACTAAAGGAAAAGTACAAAAATGCAGAATCATCAAATAGAAACTATCAAGAGACACTAAAACTTTCAGAAGAAAACATAAATATAAACTTTCATGATATTGTATTAGGCAATGACTTCTTAAACCTGACACCAAAAACATAAAAAAAAAAAAAGAAGAAGAAGAAGAAGAAGAAGAAATAGGGGCGCCTAGGTGGTTCAGTAGGTGAAAGCCTCTGCTTTTGGCTCCGGTCATGATCCCGGAGTCCTGGGATGGAGCCCCTGTCAGGCTCTCTGCTCCACCAGGAGCTTGCTTCCTCCTCTCTCTCACTGCCTGCCTCTCTGCCTACTTGTAATCTCTGTCTATCAAATAAATAAATAAAATCTTAAAAAAAAAAAAAAAAGAAGAAATAAATTGAATTTCATCAAAATTAAAAACTTTGTGCATCAAAGGACACTATCAAGAAAGTATAGAGACAACCCACAGAATGCAAGAAAACATTTGCAAATAATTTATTTAATAGGGTTTAGTATCTAAAATATACGAAGGGGTATCTGGCTGATTCAGTAGGAAGAACATCTGACTCTTGATTTAGGGGTCATGAGTTTGAGCCCCATGTTGGGGGTAGAGATTACTGGGGAGAAAAAAAAGAACTTAAAAAAAAAAAAATGAGCAAAGGACTTAAATAGCTATGTCTCCAAAGAGGATATACAAATGACCATTAAGCACATTAAAAGCTGGCCAACATCCTTTGTTATTGGGCAAATACAAATTAAAACCACAATGAGAAAACTAACAAAACTGCAAGCAGAAACTGACAAATGCCAATTATAATGGGAGGTTTTAACATATCTTCAAAGTGAAAATTAAGTAAAAATTTGAATAAAGTATAGATTTGGACACAGTTAACAAACTTGATAAAATAGACTGATTTATAACCTTACTGCTAATAATTATAGCATATGAAATCTTTTCACTCACAAATAGGATGTTTTGAAAACTGGACATTTTTATTAAAGCATAAAGAAATTCTTAAGAAATATGATATTTATACTGACCACATAATTCTAGCAATAAAGAAATAAAATAAAAAACCAGAAACAACAGCAACAAAAAAATCCAATGCACTTGGAAGTTATAGTAATTTAAACTAGATCAGGAGTGGAGCCACTGGAAAGATGGTAGCAGAGCAGGAGGACCCTAGGCTCACCTCGTCCCATGAATACAACTAGGTAACTATCAAATCATTCTAAATACCCCAGAAATCGACCTGAAAACTGGCAGAGCAAACTCTACAACTAAAGGTAGAGAAGAGGCCACATTGAAGAAGGTAGAAGTACAGAGACATCACGTGGGAGAGAAATGGACTGTGGCCACTGTGGTGGGGAGGGAGCCATTATGATGGAGAATGGAGACAGACTACCACACAGAGGAGTGCACAAGGAAAACCAATCCCTGTAGCAATTAGCTTGGAAAACAAGAGAGCCCAAATTTTGTGACATCTTAAAACCAGCAGGGCATAAAGCCTAAAGTTCTAAAGGTCAGCACTGGGACTATTCCTGGAGAAAAGGCAGGGCAAACAGCCTGCAATACAGAGCCTGGAAATAGCTATCTGAAGAGTGCATGGGGTACAAAATAGGGAGGTTATTTGTTCATCTTGAAGCACCCTAGAGAAGCAGGCTTCAAGGACAGACCCCTCCAGAAACAAAGAAACTGGCAGGCACCCTGCACCTCAGCATAAATAGAGCCTCCTCCCGGAATGAGCACAAAGCCAACACCCACTACCTAACTCGCTTATATCAAGTCTCATCTCCCCGTGCTTTTGCGGACCTGCCCTTCCCAGTCCTTCTTGCCCTAAGCCCAGCACAGCAGGACCCCTCTGTCAGAAGAATGCCCCAAGCCCCTTCTAGAACAACATCACCCCACTCAGGAGTTATGCAGGGCATTGATTCCAGAGCTCTAGTTAAAATCACATTCAGGCCAGGAACCAAACACTGCCCACAAAACGCAAAGAGAGCTTCTGCAGATGACTAGCCTTGATGATAAAAAAGCCAGGGGCATCTGGGTAGCTCAGTGGGTTAAGCCTCTGCCTTTGGCTCAGGTCATGATCTCAGGGTCCTGGGATTGAGTCCCACATCAGGCTCTCTGCTCAGCAGGAAGCCTGCTTCCTCCTCTCTCTCTCTCTGCCTACTTGTGATCTCTCTGTCAAATAAATAAAACAAAATCTTAAAAAAAAAAAAAAAAAAAAAAAGAAAAGAAAAGAAAAGAAAAAGAGCCAGGGCACAATAGCACAGCACATGCAGCACATTTTGGAGACACTCCTGGAAGTGCCAGGCCATGCAGAACAGGGGACACTACACTTCAGGGCACTACAGGACCTCTTCTTAAAACCATTACCCTCAAGAACAGACGATGTAGCCAGCTTTCCTAACACATAGAAGCAGGCACAGCAACTTCGACAAAATAAGAAAGAGGAATCTGTGCCAAATGAAAGAACACAACAAGGCCAGGATTACAGATCTAAGTGAAACAGAAATAAGTAACATGCCTGACAGAAAATTTAAAGTACTTATGACAAAGACACCCCCTGGACATGGAAGAAAGAGTTGAAGACCCTTAATACAGAGATTAAAAAAATAACCAAACAGAGATGAAGAGTGCAATAAACAAGATTAGAAACATGCTTGATGCAGTAACAGCAGGCTGGAAGAGCAGAGGAAGGAATTAACGATCTAGGAGAAAGAATAATGGAAAGAAATCAAGATGAATAAAAGACAGAAAAAAGAATTATGCAAAATGAGGGACGCCTGGGTGGCTCAGTTGGTTAAGCAGCTGCCTTCGGCTCAGGTCATGATCCCAGTGTCCTGGGATCAAGTCCCACATCGGGCTCCTTGCTCAGCAGGGAGCCTGCTTCTCCCTCTGCCTCTGCCTGCCATTCTGTCTGCCTGTGCTCGCTCTCTCTCCCTCTCTCTCTGACAAATAAATAAATAAAATTTAAAAAAAAAAAAAGAATTATGCAAAATGAGAATAGACTTAAGGAACTCAGTGACTCCATCAACTGTAGTAACATTCACATTACAGGATTCCCAGAAGAAGAGAGAGAAAGGGGGGCAGAGTATTTATTTGAAGAGATAATAGCTGAAAACTTCCCTAATTTGAAGAAGGAAACATATCCAAATCCAGGAGTCACAGAGAACCCCCAACAAAATCAATAAAACCAAACCCATGCTGAGACATATTAAAATTAAAATGGCAAAATATACTGATAAAAAATTTTAAACGCAGCAAGACAATACCCAACTGATAAATTTTTGAATACTACATCTGAAACTAATGATGTACTACTATATGTTGGCTAACTGCATTTAAATAAAAAAATTTTTAAAAAGCAGCAAGACCCCATAAGGCTATCAGAGGATTTTTATTTTTTTATTTTTATTTTTTTATTTTGAGACACAGAGTATGAGTGGGGATGGGAGGGAACAGTGAGAGGGACAGAGAGAATCTTAAGCAGGCTCCATGCCCCAGCATGGTGACCAACACAGGACTCAATCTCACAACATGAGATCATGACCTGAGCCAAAATCAAGAGTCAAATGCTTGAGTCAACTTGCTTGTCAAAAAGTCAGTACAGAATAAACTCAACTAAAGGGAAATCATAAAGAGGTAATCAATGATAAAATAGAAAAAAGATCAACAAAATTACAAGCTCCTTCTTTTGAAATACTAAGCAGCACATCTCTAGAGTAACAAAGAAAAACAGTGCACATAAAATAATTTTATACATGCAAAAAAGGAGAAAAATAAAACACAGAAGAGGTTTTAAAATTAGGGCGCCTGGGTGTCTCAGTGGGTTAGGCCTCTGCCTTCAGCTCAGGTTATGATCTCAGGGTCCTGGGATCGAGTTCCACATTGGGCTCCCTGCTCATCGGAGAGCCTGCTTCCCCCTCTCTCTCTGCCTGCCTCTCTGCCTACTTGTGATTTCTCTCTCTGTGTGTCAAATAAATAAATAAAATCTTTTAAAAAAATTAAAAGATGCTGCTATAAAAGATGTATGATAATAAACCTGAAAACACTGATGAGCTGGACAATTTTTAGCCTCTAAATTAACTCAAGAGGGAAAAAAATCTGTTGAGTCCAATAACCATTAAGAAAAATCATAGTCAAAAAGACCTGGACTCGGAAAAAAACAACACCAGAACCAAATCTTCAGAGGGACGGAAGAGGGAAAAGAACACTACAAAATAAAATATAGAAGAGTATCTTTCTTTTAAAAGATTTAATTTATTTATTTGAGAGAGAGAGAACATGAGAGAAAGCATGAACAGGTTAAGTGGCATAGGAGAAACAGGTTCTCTGTTGAGCAGGGAGTCCTACGTGGGGCTCGATCCCAGGACTCCGGGATCATGACCTGAGTCAAAGACAGATGCTTAACTGATGGAGCCACCCAGGCACCCCCTAGAAGAGTATCTTTAATGATAACTGCACAGAGAAAACAATTTTTAAAACTTAACTAAAAGTATAAACCTTAAAGGAATCTAAGTAATTTATAGCAGAGAGAAAAACACAGTACTTTTCAACACTGAAAACACAAAGAACCAAGCTATTTATAAAAGAAATGAAATTTAAATTCTATGAGATACCACGTTATATCCGCTAGATTTGCAAAAAATCAACAAGTCTGCTTGGCAAGGAGATATTTCTGGGTGAAAGTGTAACACTGGTACAACCATTTGGACAATGGTGGTCAATGTAAAAATACACATGCCTTATGATGGAGCAATTCCACTTCCAGCTATATAAACTAAACATCTCTTCCATATGTGAAGAGTGAGCTGTTGAGAAGTGTTCAAACTCAAGCTTTTGTTATTGTTGAAAAAACAATCAATGTAAATAGCTAGTAACAGAAGAACCAATGTAATCAATGTAAATAGCTAGTAACAGAAGAATGGATACATTTTTATATTTATTCAAAGTATTAGTAAAGAAGTGAAAGTAAGAAATTAGAACTTCACATATTAATCTTCATAAATCCCAAAATATGTTGTGAAGACAAAAAGTAAAAGTTGCATGTGATATAACAGCATTTATTTAAAGTTTAAAACATAGAATAGATAACAAACATATAGTTAAAGCCTAAAAGTATACATATTACAGCTTTAAAACAGTGGTTAATTCTGAAATGTGAGAAGGCAGAATGGGATAAGAATGAATTAACTTTATCTGTGTGTTTAATTCCTTTTTTTAAAAAAGTAGGAAACATGTTAATAACTCTCATTTAATTGCTAAAGATATATTTATTAAGTCCCAATGTAAAAATATAAAAATAATAAATTACTTTCTGTACTTCCATGTATGAAATAGTCCACAATTTAGAAAAATAAAAGAATTAAGTAAAAGAGGAAAAGGTAAAACGATCAACTAGCATAGGAAAAAGTCTAAAACTGTACGGACCTATATTACTATCACGAAACATGCTGTTTTTTAATCCTTGATTTAAAAAAAAAAGAATACAAGCCCACTGAAGAAAACTATGGAAACAGGTACATGAAGAGTGCCTGACTAGCTCAGTCAGTAGAGCATGCCACTATTGATCTCAGGGTTGAGTTCAAGCCACACACTGGGTGTAGGAATTACTTTAAAATGTTAATGGGGTGCTTGATGGCTCAATGGGTTAAGCCTCTGGCTTCAGCTCCGGTCATGATCTCAGGATCCTGGAATCAAGCCCCACATGGGGATCTCTACTTGGTGGGGAGTCTCCTTCTCCGCCTGCCTCTCTGCCTACTTGTGATCTCTGTCAAATAAATAAATAAAATCTTTAAAATAAAAAATAAAAAAATAAAATGTTGAGAAAAAAAAAAAGAAAAAAAGAAAAGAAATAGGTACATGAAGGGTGAAATTATCTTTACATCACCCAGAAATAATGTCTATTACCATTTTAGTTTGCCAATCTATTTTTTTAAATTTATTATTCCAAAATTGTTTTGGAAGATTTTATTTATTTACTTGACAGAGAGAGAGGGAGATCACAAGTAGGCAGAGAGTTTGTCAGAGAGAGAGGGGAGGCAGGCTCCCCGCTGAGGGACTCGATCCCAAGATCCTGGGATCATGACCTGAGCGGAAGGCAGAGGCTTAACCCACTGAGCCACCCAGGCGCCCCAGTTTGTCAATATTTTAGCATGTCACTTTTCAGTGAGTTCTTTTTTTTTTTTTTTTTTTTTAGGCAAAGAGGCAGGCAGAGAGAGGAGGAAGCGGGCTCCCTGCAGAGCAGAGAGCGATGCAGGGCTCCATCTCAGGAATGTGGGATCATGACCTGAGCTGAAGGCAGAGGCTTTAACCTTAACACTGAGCCACCCAGGCGCCCCTCAGTGAGTTCTGAATACAACTGAAATAATTCTATGAAAACACTTCTGCACCTCACTTTTTTTTCTTGACATTTGAAGATAAGCATTTTCTCCATATTGTTAAGCAATTCTCTATGAACAATAATGTAAAATACCTGAAATACTTGGTCATAGGAGTACGTTAGATATTTTTTTTAAGCTTTCTTTATCTGAGAGAGAGAGAGAGAGAAAGGGTAGGGGGAGGGGCAGAGGAAGGAGGAGACAAGCAGACACCCTGCAGAATGGGGAGCCTGATGTACGGCTCGATCACAGGTCCCTGAGATCATGGCCTGTGCCGAAACCAAGAGTCAGACACTTAACCACAGTGGTCTAATTTTCTTTTTTTTTTTGTAAATAAAGCAAGGATGAATATCCTTGTGCATAAATTTCTGTCCACATTTTTAATATTTTTTAATAGGCTCTGCACCAGCATGGAGCCCAATGCAGGACTTGAACTCACCATTCTAAGACCTGAGCTGAAATCAAGACTCAAAGGCTTAATCAAGCGAACCACCTAGGCACCCCTCCACATTTCTAATTTTTTTTTTAAGATTTTATTTATTTATTTGACAGAGAAAGAGATCACAAGTAGGTAGAGAGGCAGGCAGAGAGAGAGGGGGAAGCAGGCTCCCTGCTGAGCAGAGAGCCCAATGTGGGGCTCAATCCCAGGACCCTGAAATCATGACCTGAGCCGAAAGCTTAAGGCTTAACCCTTAATTAGGCTTAACCCACTGAGCCACCCAGGCGCCCCCACATTTCTAATTTTAAAGTAAATTCTGGAAACACTGGATAGAGGATATAAAAAAAAAATTTGATACAGGAAGGTTTATATTAATTTACAAAGGTATATAAAAATGTTTGTTTCTGTTGCTTCAATGGTCTTAGACAAGTTTATCATTTAACAAAATCTTTGCTAGGAAATTAGTGGTTTCCAACTCTTCTTGTAATTTGTACGTCTATGCTGGAATTGACTGTGTTCATATAATTTTTAGTGTATTTATTTTATATCTTGTATGAATAGCCTTTTCACATCTTTTCTCCATATCTCTTTCTATAAGCTTTTAAAATATTTAGGATTATTACAGACTTCTACCCTGTTCATTATTTATATTATACCCAGTGTAAGGCTTGACATTTAATTTTTTAGGTTTATAAGATTCAAATCTTATATTGTTATAAAAATAACATTTTTTTTTATAATTATCTTCATTTGCTCCTCACCTCAGAAGATTTGGTAATGATTAAAGTTTTAAAACCATTATGTTGGACACCTGCGTGGCTCAGTGGGTTAAGCCTCTGCCTTCAGCTCAGGTCCTGATCTCAGGGTCCTGGGATGTAGCCTCACATGGGGCTCTCTGCTCAGCAGGGAGCCTGCTTCCCCTTCCCTCTGCCTGCCTCTCCGCCTACTTGTGATTTCTCTGTCAAATAAATAAATAAAATCCATTATGTTTTCTTTTTTTCTGTTGCATATAGCTGTTCTGCTGTCTACCCCTAATAATGGTGACAAGCTGAAAACCCTAAAAGAACCCCTAAACACTTCCCTTTCCTAAAGGTAGTGGAATCAATGCTACCAGGCTAAGAAGACAGGCAAGCCCTTCTCTGGCTTTGTCATTCCCAGGACCACCAGCCAGTGCATCCTTCATGAGAGCACCTTTAAAATCACAGGTTAGGGCGCCTGGGTGGTTCAGTGGGTTGGGCCACTGCCTTCGGCTCGGGTCATGATCTCAGGGTCCTGGGATCGAGTCCTGCATTGGGCTCTCTGCTCAGCAGGGAGCCTGCTTCCCTCTCTCTCTCTCTCTGCCTGCCTCTCCGTCTACTTGTGATTTCTCTCTGTCAAATAAATAAATAAAATCTTTAAAAAAATAAATAAATAAAATAAAATAAAATAAAATCACAGGTTAGATAGAACGTGACTCTTGCTGTCTGTCCAGGGTTTACTGGAAGTTCAAGCCTCTTTCTTTCTGGAATCTCTGTACATATACAGTTTTACATCTGATGAGACTTCAATAAGACAATGTATTTGACAGTACACTATAAACTGTAAAATGCTATATAAATATTAACATGAATAACAATTAATAATAATAGCAGGAGAAAAGGAATAAAAAGGAAGTTTTAAAAATTCAGCTGTGGAAGGAATACAACATGAGACAAAAATAAAGTCACTAGAAATCTCACCGAAGATCCAGACCAGCTTCTTTCCAAAGTAAATCCATCAAACGCAGCATCTGGAGTGTCAACATATCTTGTCGTAAATCTAAGGGGGGTAAAAATCCTGCTTTATTATAAATACTTTCCAATTTTTGTCTCATAACATTAATTCAAGATTAGCTAATTCAGCCAGACTTAACTAAAACCATTGACAAATATTGTGCTAATACTTCCCCCAAATTGTAATGCTGACCATATTTATTTTGTTAAATGTTAGGTCTGGGGCACCTGGGTGCTCAGTTAAGTGGCTGTCTTCAGCTCAGGTCATGATCCCAGAGTTCTGGGATCCAGCCCCACACTGGGCTCCCTGCTCAGCAGGGAGTCGGCGGCTGCTTCTGCCCCTCACTCTGCTCTCATGCACTCTTTCTCTCTAATAAATAAATAAAATCTAAAAATACATATTAGGTTTATTGGTTAGCACGTGCCCATAACACTAGTAACTAAATTAAGTTGAATAATATTTTTAATTGGGGCAACTGGCTGCCTCAGTCAGTAGAACATGTGACTCTTGATTTCAGGATCATGAGTTCAAGTCCCATGTTGGGTGTAGAGATTACTTAAGGAAATTCTCACTATTTCACTTTCATGAAAATTGTACAATTTTCATTGTAAGCTACTATACTAATTGTATGGATACTATAATACTATATAACACAGTCATGCTGTGTACAGCATCCATACAATTCACACTGCTAATTTTTTTCTTTCCTGGTTGTGTTTAAAAAAAAAAGTTCTTAAAAATCACTTAAGTGATTATATGATTATATGATGGGTTACAGAACTCTAATAGTCAATTTTATTTATTATATCTAAGGATAATTTTCAGCTAACAGAGGGCTGTGAAAGTACTGACTTCTACACAATGACATTCACATGGTCACAGTGGGGTTAGATGTCTAGCAAAACACTACGAGTTCATTTTATAACAGACATAAACACATTTACTTATGTTCCTTTAATTCCTTTTAATAAACCCAACATACAATACTATAATCCTTTTGGACGTGAAGAACCTGAAGCTCAGTGAATTTTATGTGACTTATCTATAATCACACAATAACAAGTGGTGGTTGTCATAACTGCCTTCTGATTGGTGTAATCACCTCAGAGGCATTCCTTCTGAAAATACTTGTCAGTAAAATATTTTAATTAAAATACAAAACTATGGCAGCAATATCAAAATTGTTACCACTAAAACAGAATATATGAATATACCACTGAAAATACACTCTTGTACTTCACAAGCTTTTTACCAAAGAATTAGACTTTGTATTTTGTAGGGGGAAAAAAAGATTTATTAGAACAATGTATATAAGTAAGCTGTAAGCATTATTTTCTAAGAGGAAAAAAAAGGGGATTTAAGACATGCCAAATTCAATCTTATGACCACTGATAGCATCTGTTACACATTTACACATCACCTTTCAGATAAAGCAAACTGACAACAAATGAAAAATACTAAGGAATTTGGTACTATAAAAACCTTAGTACATACCATCACCATTTTTAAAAATCACTCCAACTGAATCTTCACCAAACACTTTGTTGTTGTAAACGAGCCACAAAGGCTTCATTTTGGAATCCATGTATTTACACTTTTCAACACTGAAATCAAACAAGGGGAAAATTAGCCCACCTCAATTTAAAGAAATGGCAAGACTGTATATTAGACGTGGGGAAAACCCTCACCTGTTTCATTTAGCTCTGCAGAAGTCAGAACTAGAACATATCCTCCTGGTAAAAAAGTAACTAGGATGACAGTTTTCACTGGCATGTAGTGATGCCAGATGGGCTAGACTGAAAACCCAGATTCATCCTTCTCACTACCTACATTTAAAATTCCTCCTTTTCTTTCTTTATTTTTCCTTATGTTATTATATGTAGTCAATAAAGACCAGATCATATCATTGGATTAAAATTAGGAATATTATGAGTTCATTCTTGATTTCTTAAAGAGATCAATTTTGAAAACTGACATATGAGAATATTTATCACTACCTTTCTATTAGTACTTTTGAAGGGAATAAAAAAGCAAGAAATAATCTTTCAAATTAATTTAAGATCTCATTTGAAATACGAAAACAAATTAATAAATAATCTATGATGGTTGCCAACATTTTGCATACATAGGATTTTTAACTCTCAGAAACCAGTAATATAGAAAACAAATTTAGTCACATACAATTGAAAGGAAAATAACATGCAGTAACTTTTATGAACCCCACAGGTAAATTTAGCTAATAGGTATACATCCTAACACATATAAGAATAACCTTTGAGAAATTTAAGATTTTCCTTCTTTAAATATATTGTCCTTATGGAGGCTAACAGCTAGCCCTACTGCTCCTGCAAGGCAGTCACTCAGAAATCCTTTCCGCACTGCCATTTTCATGGAAAATTCACTGAGCACAGCAAAGATGGTCACTTACTAGAGTTCTGAGAGGATAACGCATGGATTCAGAGGCGACTGCAGGTCAGAAAGGGCTTCCCGGTAAGCATTCTGTTTTAAACAAGTATGCATGGCCTCCTTCCCTTTGGCTCTGTTTAGCTTCATTGCATTCAGTTTGATTAAGCTATTTAAAGTTTTTAACTTATTGAGTGCTTCAACCTGAAAAATAAGTGTCCCCGCCAACAAAATTTATTTATGGTTAAAAATAATAAAAAGTACTATAGTTTCATGTGATCATATTATTTCATAACCACTCCCTTCCTCTCCCCAACATAAACATTTGACAACCAACCAAAGTAAAATCAGTGCTTGGTTTATGACAAATATACTAGAAACAATAGAGTAAAAATCTCATTTTTATCACGTTACTTAAAGCACAACTTTTCAATCTTCAAAATCAGGGAAAAGTAAAGGGACATACATTGCTGTTAAGAAGATAAGTAAGACAAAGAACTCAGCACTCTGCAGCTCAACAAGTAGTAGAATTTGAAACACAGTCTGAACCATTCCATTTGGCCAGCTTCATAGTATAAAAGGAAAATCTGTGCACAAGTAATCCTGGGGTTCCTGCCATTCAACCTTAACATCTAGTTCTTGTCATCACTCTGGTGTAACATGTTCTCAATATACTCCTATATTCTCTTTCCATGAGTAATACAGTTAAATGAATTATTGTGTAATAAAACAAATATGAATATAGAGAACAGTATTTGTTGTCCAAGTCCACATTACTTATTTTTATGAAGTAACTCTAGCTATCAAAACTTATGCAAATTAAAAAAAAAACTTATGCAGTTAGTACAAAGTCAATCAACAGCGGCCAACTCAATGAAAACCATTGTGTTTAAAAGTCAACTTCACTGTTTAATAATAACTGAGGTCTTTCCATGTTGTGTTACGCAAAAATCCATTAGAAACAGCCTTGGCCAACCATAAGCCATAAAAAAGACATTTTATTTTATTATTATGTTATTAAAGCTGGAACAGCTTGTTAATATAAACACATTTATATTAACACATAAATTGACTATAACAAGCATATAAAACATGTATACAATAAACATTATGAACACCTTGGCCTGAATTTCCATTAACAGGAGATTTATTTTATAGATTGTTTTCATTTTCAAACTTTGCTTCTATGAGAAGAAACCACTAAGACTCTGTAGGGAGATGAATTCAGTCATGCAGTTTTTAGAGACAGGCTTGCTCACAGGAAACTGGAAGGTTCTATGTAGCTTGATGAAAATCGAGAGGGCTGAAGCTTGCCAAGTTAGCCACAGACACTCCATTTCTCAACAGTTTCAGGAGCTGTACAAACACTGGTGAAAAGGGAACCAGTTGAAATACAGACTGTGCAAACAGGAACTTTTTGAAGTATTTAAATTTGAATTTCTTCTATGTTTGTACAGTTGGGAATTTTCAGGCCCCATCATTAATTGTGTTGATGTCCATTTCCTGGAATAGTGTCCTAAATACCCACGTGGCCGTTAAGTCAAATACTTTTAAGTGTTTTGACACCCTGTCCTTCCACAGGTTTACAGTGATAACAAGAATCTCCAATGTAAAGTGTAGAATATTCCCCTTGCTACTCATCAATTAGGAGTAAAAATTAAGTGATCATACATATATCATATGTTTGATGTTATAGAAGTCAAACTGAGGTTCGCAGAGAACCAAAGAAATGTATGGTGTGGTTTGATCATGAATGAAGTCAATGAAGCAGGACCTCATCAAGTTGGGCCTTATAGGCTTTGTTAAAAAGTTTGGGGAAGATCCCTCTACATGCTAGGTGAGATACTGCTGTATTCACGAATCAATCAATAAAGCTAATAATTAAAACACACTCAGTTGAATTTTTTGTGACAACTTCAAGATCTGAAGCAAACTTCCCATGGCATTCGGGGATGAGAAACGCGGGTGCGGTACTGTGAACCATTTTGAATTTACTATCTTTCTCGCCATTTTCCTCTCAGCTCTGAGCTCTGCTCTCTTTGTAAAAAGTTCCTGATCTAACTGGCTTTCCTTTATAGGGCAGGTCAGATCGAGCTGGCAGATAGCTTTGCCCAGAGCTCACCTTAGCTGGCAGTTCACCCTGAAGCCCAACTGAGCTGGCAGACAGGGCTGCCCCAGAGCCAAGCCCCTAGCTTTTCAGAATACAATTTCCCAGGTGGAAAACCCAATCTTAGTTGTGTCATTGGATTCCACATTGGAAACTGCTGACAGTTTAGTCTGCAATTCTCTATTTGTTTGGAATCCTTCCCCAGATTCCATGTTGGGAAATGCTACAGGCAGCTGTGGTTCTCCATTTTATTTGGAATTAGTCCATACTCCATATTCCTTGGCATTTTCTCATTTATCCCTTCCCCAGTCCAAGGTTTGATGGGAATTGGTGGTGCATACAGGGCCTTCTCTTGGCTAGGAAAAGTAACATTTCTTGGTCACTGATGATCTATTAAGGAGCATATGTTTTTCTGTCTTGTTTTATATAGATAAAGGCTACTTCCTCTGAGGGAACTCAGAGGTCCAAAAGCTACAAAAAGCGGGGCAAGCAATCAAGGCTGTTAGAGCATCTGCCACTTCAAGTAATAGGGTAAGTTGGTCAGGAATGTGTTAGAATGACACTAGGTTACCTGCCAACAGCAAGAAAACTTCTGTCCAACAAGGTATATTGTAACACACCCCACAATTCCCAACCTCACCACATGCCCCTCTTAGGTATTAGTTTGGCTCCAAGAAACCCAAAGGTCTAGCTAAAACAAATAGGATCCTAAAGAGTTGAGCACTCCACCTTCCAGCACAACTGCTTATTTTATGTCTAAGAATTACATGTAGAGGTCACTTTTAGATAACAGCCCTGAGCAATGAAATGCAGAACAAGGCAAAAGGGCCCACAGTGGGTACCTGGCTGAATACAAACAGGTGACCCACTTCAAAATATCCATAAGCCCTGATTGACCAATGGGCTTCTTACAACCAGGCACAGTTACCAAAAAGGGGAAATTCCATAGGTCCCCATACCCCCTCACCTTCCCCCTTTAAAAACAGCCCCCACCCACTGCCTCATTGCAGATTGTTTTTTGTGGGTTTTTTGCTGTCCTGTTCACCGCTCCCTTGCAGTGTATTCAATAAACTTCTATCTCCTTTGTTCTGCCTTGGGTGAACCCTCTTACCTCCCATACCATCAGCTTCTAGGCTACCATCACCCCACGTTTGGGGGTCTCCATCTATCTGGAGTGACAACACACTACAGTCCTAGAAATTTCAGATAGCTAGTAAAATGGCAAAATCTTACTGAAGAAAACCTGGAAATACAATGGCCATTATGTGGAAATTTCCAATTAGATAAAACATGTAAGAAATGCACTTGAAATCAAGCATTTCCAAATTAAATAAACAGAATGGGATATGCACTTAGAGTATGAAGCAGCCTCTAAAAGCTTCAAAATTCCAAAATAGTTTCACTGAAGATTCACTGCAAAAGACTAATGAAAAATTAAAGAGAAAGGGTATTTAAAACAAAAACTGTAACAGAGGCATAAGAGTGACATAATTTCTACTGCTTCCCTTTATCCTTAATTTGAGTATCCATTCTACTAACCCCCTGTCTGAATTGCCTTTCTACTCTAAAGAGACTATTAAACAGTTAGCTTATAAAATAAGACCACCTGAGGCTATGGGCCATTCTCTTCTCCTAACTTTCACATCTTGCTCAAAGGCAGAACTAACGGCACAAAGAAATTTCTTAAATCCAGGAGAGGATTCTGAAAATTTCTATAAGCAGATTACCCCTGGAGCCCAGGGAAGAGAGGGAAATAAAATTTCACATTATCCCTTTCTTTCCAGTTCCAGACCAATTGGTTATTGATCCTTTCTCTCCCAGAGAAAAGTATTTCTTTCTTGCTTGCTGGTCTTGTTTTATATCCTAAGGCTTGGCTTTCTGCTCACCTGAGCTATGTAAGTTGTTGTTGTGTTTTCTGTTGTTGCTATTGTTTTGGTTATGTTTAGGAGTAACTCTAGATCTTGTGAGGATAACATCTTTTGCATATAGATCCATGGGATTGTTCAATACTGCCAGAAACAGTTGACTGTTTGTCAAGGTTGAAACCTGACAAGATATTTGAAAGGACTTTAATAAACTTTTTGGTGAGAAATTTGCCCCAATTGGAAGATATTATTCAGAGCTTGATAGGAATTTTTTAGGCCTTCTCCCCAACGGTTACCCAGCAGGAAAGAAAAACACTCTAACATAGGTGCATAGATGTTATTAGCCCTTTGATATAACTTAGGCAGCAACCCAAGTCTTTGAGGAATTGAAAATAGCTGTCTTTTGTTTTACAAGTCTAGTCTTTTTTTTTTTTTTAAAGATTTTATTTATTTATTTGACAGGCAGAGATCACAAGTAGGCAAAGAGGCAGGCAGAGAGAGAGGAAGAAGCAGGCTCCCTGCTGAGCAGAGAGCCCTATGTGGGGCTCGATCCCAGGACCCTGGGATCATGACCTGAGCCGAAGGCAGCGGCTTTAACCCACTGAGCCACCCAGGCGCCCCACAAGTCTAGTCTTTATAGGACCAGAGACAAGAAGCAACTCGAAATCCATCAATACTTTTTACCAAACCCAAAACCTCCCACTTATCTCAATAGCCTTGGAAGTATTATGAATTCTGGCTTTAAGAAAACAAACATTAGGGCGCCTGGGTGGCTCAGTGGGTTAAGCCGCTGCCTTCGGCTTGGGTCGTGATCTCGGGGTCGAGTCCCCCATCGGGCTCTCTGCTCAGCAGGGAGCCTGCTTCCTCCTCTCTCTCTCTCTCTGCCTCTCTGCCTACTTGTGATCTCTGTCAAATAAATAAATAAAATCTTTAAAAAAGAAAGAAAGAAAGAAAACAAACATTATAGGAGGAGCCTGCATTTTTTCCCCCGTGTCTTTGAAGTACTACATGTCCTACCTGAGTCCTCTCCATAATTCTTATCTAGACCATCTCTTTGACAAGTAAACTTCAGGGAGGTAATCCTTATCAAAAGGGGAAAAAACGGTCATTTGGAACTTGACTTGTTAAGAACAAATACAATTCTTTTTTTTTTTTTTAAAGATTTTATTTATTTATTTGACAGACAGAGATCGCAAGTAGGCAGAGAGGCAGGCACAGAGAGAGGAGGAAGCAGGCTCCCTGCGGAGCAGAGAACCCGATGTGGGACTCGATCCCAGGACCCTGAGATCATGACCCGAGCCAAAGGCAGAGGCTTTAACCCACTGAGCCACCCAGGCATCCACAAATACAATTCTTAATGCTCTTCTCCACAAGTATTAGAAAACGGTTTTAGGCCCCTAAGCAGGTAATCTGAACTTACTCCATCCATCAGAAAAACAATTTAGAGCCAACTATTTTTCATAAGCAGTGAGTTTTGTATTATTATACCTAATTCATGGTAGTAATTTAAAGCTATAAGCTATAAGGTCTCTGTTTGCTTCCATTTGTGTTGGTATGTGTGTTCATACATGTGTTTTGTTTTTTTTTTTTAAAGATGTATTTATTTATTTATTTGACAGAGAGAGAGAGAGAGAGAGAGAGATCACAAGTAGACAGAGAGGCAGGCAGAGAGAGAGGAAGGGAAGCTTTTTTTTTTTAAGCCACAAGCCCCGCACTGGGCTCTCTGCTCAGCAGGGAGCCTGCTTTCCTCTCTCTCTCTCTTTCTGTTTTTAAAAAAAAAAGTAAGCTGGTATAAAATTAGAATTTGGTTTTCTCTGGTTTTTATTTTTTAACTTTTAGTGTACTTTTGATAACAGAGTGTAGAAGTTTCTTTACCTTTAAGTGATCTGCCTAGAAAACAAAGATACTGTATTTTAACAAAATAATTTCCTGTGGTTGCCATCTTTATTAGGTTGTTGATTACTTAAGAAAACTGAGTCTTCTCAGTATTAAAAGAGCTAAGTGTTGCTAACAGATAATTAAGTATTAAGTTTCATAACGATCTGTGATCCTATCTAACTATTCAAGGGCTTTAAAACTTCATTTCTCTCCCACCATAAACTTCTCAAAATCAAATTATAAATGTACTTTTTGACCTGGAATAAACTTTGGGATTTTTCCAAAGGCTCCTAGAATATTTCAAGGGACCTCTTAAACTAATTAGGTTTATTTGATACGTGAAATTACGTAGAAAATATTGTCAAACAAGAAGTAAGCTGGGCAAACCTGTCGGGACCCCCTCACTCTTGAGAGCTTTTTATCTTCACTTAATAAACTTCTATTGCTTTAACTCACACAAAAAAATAAATTAATAATAATATCAGTAAGCCTTCTTTATAAAGCATTTGTGTTCTAAAAATTATATGAAATTCCTAGAAACCTAGCATGCCCTAGTATAATATTATCACTTGTAATTCTGATTATCTTAAAAGGTTTGACATCCTCTGAGACCCCAATAAAAAATGGCAAAAGTGAACCATCTTCTTACTATTACTGCTTCCCTTCTGAAATTGCTGTCATTAAAACTGAGGTTCACACTAAAAGGATTAAGCCTGAGTATCAGAAAAATGCCCCAGTTGACCTTCATGCTAAGGCAACAGCAACACATCTATGAAGATTATGGCACATGTGGAAGAAATCCCTTCTGCTTCTGCAAAACATGCCCCTCACTGCCAGACTTTTGCCATCCTGATGGACTTGGAAGATGGCAACAGTCTGTTCCTGAATTAGAGAAATTAGCATGGGTAAGCAATAGCTGTAAGTTAAACAAACGTTTGAGACTATGAGAAACCCAAGATGGCTGCTTGGTTCTTGGTGACTCCCTGGCAAACTTTATTTTTTAGTTTGTGGATTCCTTCACCCACCAGAGTGCATTTAAGATGATACAAATTATGAACAGAGATTGGTAAAAATACTTTTATAAAACTGCAAACGCAGTCTACCAGTAATGTCTGACCTGTCGGGTCCACAATCCCCAAGAAGAACTATTTTTGTCCCAAGAGATCTCAGACCTCCACCTTCTGGGCCTTCTGAATATCTGTAGATGACTTCATTCAATTGCCACTCAGTATGGCCTACCAATATGTTGATACTGTATATGTGTTTTCCAGATGGGCTGAAGCATTCCGAAGCTCCAAGGCTGATGTCCTCACAGTGTATTTCCCACTTGTGGTATACCTCCCAGAATCCCCAGAGATGAAGGCCCCCACTTCACTGGACAAATCACATAAGGCTTAATAAAAACCTGGCAAACTTCTTAGAATTAACATTGTCCCTATCACCTTCAATCATAAGGCAAAACTGAGAGAATTAATGGGGTTCTCAAACTTAAAATTTCTAAATTTGCCTCAACTATTGGACTTTCCTGGCCTACGGCATTATCTTTGGTCTTGCTGACTATTAGTAGTTACCCCTTTAGGAAACAAACTTACCGCATATATGACAGTCACCAGCAGACCAATGTCTATTAGTATACAGCCTTATGCTGATCCCTTGTTGTTTCATGCTCCTGTAAATCTCTAATATCTTATGCTCAAGACTATCATCAACAGAGTAAAGATTTTTTGGATCCCAATTCAAAGGTTCCTGTTGGTCAGAGTCTAGAGCTTGGTGAATGGTCATTCTGGAAATGTCATCGAAGACAGCTGTTATAACCCCACTGGAAGGGACCTTACCCAGTGCTCTTGACCACTACACTGCTTGGGTATTCATCTCACAGCTAATGACAGTTCCACCTCCAACCTGGTCTTGTGCAGAGGCTGGCAACCTCTAACTCAAATTGATAAGAAAGAGATGTAGCTGACCTTGAGGCAGACTGCTTCTGCCTAAGGCGACAGATCAAGACTTCAGACCTTAACTAAACATGAAAACCTTCCTTCTTCCCCTTTCTTTTACTCTGGCATTAGCCTGAAAGATAATGCCCCCATCTTTTTCTCCCCAGGCCCTTGCTTAAGGGAGGTAACCTCTGGATTTAAAACAACCTTATAGTTCAGGTAAGAGAAAAATCTGAGACCCTAACTTTTCACAAGCAAAATAAGACAACACACTGGGTGACTCCCTTGAAGTTGCACTGTTGAGTTAGAAAGGACCTGCTGGGAGGCTTTCATGATTCAGGAATTCACTCCTCTTGGCAGGACCCTACTTCCCTGGTTACAGGTAAATGTAAATTAGCTCATGATCAGGAAATTCTCAATTCTTGAAATTACTGCAGAATCTGCTGCTAAAGCAACAGAGGCCCAACAACCATCCTTAGATTCTTTAGCCAAGGCTGTTCTTAATAGTAAGACAGCCCTCTATTATCTTTTAGCCAAGCAGGGGAGTACCTCTGCTGTGGCCAACAACACCTGCTATATCTGGATTAACATTTCACAGGAACCTGAAACTTGGTTACATAAGATCACTAAGCAAGCTACTTGCCTTAAAAGGACTCTTTCAATAGGGTCTTCTTTGACTGATCTGGGTCTTGCGGACCATAGCTCCAAAAAAACTCCAAACACTGGGAATTACCCTGCTTATAGTTATCATAATAATTGCACCAAGTAATTCTCTCACAAGTTTTAAATGTTAAGCCACTAACCGTCAAGTAAATGAACTCCTTAAGACTGGAATGTAAAAAAAAAAAAAGAACAAAGAGAATGACTGACTTCCATAACCTATGAATACCACAGGGATTAAGCAAAAACATTCTAACCTATGGATAATGGAATCCACACAAAAAAGACAACAAAAACTTTGAGAACTTCAAAACAGTATCTGATAGTGACACTAACGCCTTAAATTTTGATCACATCTCTCCATTAAGCTGAGAGCCTGATCAAAAGGGAAATGTTGAAAGAAAAGGACAGGCCCCAAATGCTAGGTCAAGTCACCAAACTGGGGTTTAATACCTAACCTAACTGCAACTTCAACCTTCTCCTTCCCCCTCTTAAAAGATTTATTTATTTGAGAGAGAGCAAGCAGGGGGGGAGAGGGAGAGGGAGAGAGAAACTCAAGCAGACTCCATGCTAAATAGAGCCCCTAATCAGGGCTCAGTCTCACAACCCTGAGACCATGTACCTGAGCCAAAACCAAGAGTCGGACGGTTAACTAACTGTGCCATCCAGGCGCCCTCTTTTCTTCATTTTTAAGATTTATTTGTTTATTTTGTGTGTGTGAGAGAGAGAGAAAGCATGAGTGGGAAGAGGTGCAGAGGAATAAACAGAATCCCAAGCAGCCTCCATGCTGAGCTCAGGGCCCAACAGCGGGGCTTGATCTCATGACCCTGAGATCATGAGTCCAGTGCTTAAGTGACTGAGCCACCCACGTGCCACCGCCTCCAAGCAAAGTATAGTCTTAGGCAGGAATTTTCTGCTCAGTACCAATAAGGTAATCTGTCACAGGAGCTCTCTCAAACCCCTAAAGGAAAATGAGGAAATCCACCTCCAATAATAATAAGGCCCTTGGCCCCTTCCCCTAAGGGAAGGTCACTGTCCTAAAACAATCATTTCTGTCCTAAAACAAACATTTCTTTTCTTTTGTTAATTGCCTCCCCTATTACTCCCTACAAAATCCTTCTATTTTGCAACTCAAAGTCCCCTGTACTAGATTAGCTGGATAGGACACTGCCCAATTCATGAATCAATTAATAAAGCCAATTAGATGGTTTTTAAAAAATGGGATTTTATTCTCCATGAAATGAATACTCAGGGATTTTAAAAATGAAAATAACATAATACATCTACATTTTAAAAAGGTTACTTTATCTGCTATGCAGTACAGGAGATACGTGTGCAACAATGGAAACAAAAGGCAAAATTTAAGAAGTTAATGAAGACATCCAGGTGAGGAGCACCTGGGTGGCTGAGTCGTTAAGCACCTGCCTTCAGCTCAGGTCATGATCCCGGAGTCCTGGGATCAAGCCCCACATCAAGCCATGCATTGGTCTCCCTACTCAGTGGGAAGCTTTTCCCTCTCCCACTCCCCTGCTTGTGTTCCCTCTCTTGCTGTTTCTCTCTCTCTCTCAAATAAATAATAAAATCTTAAAACAAACAAACAAACAAAAACCAAGACATTCAGGTGAGAGAAGATAATGGATTGGTAGAGGACAGTAGCCATGAGCACAAGAGACACTGATAAGTATGAGATATTTTTAAGAGGACTATAAAATTAAGGGGACTAATAGTATCCATTTCATGTAATTGTGAAGAAAAAATGGCCCATAATAAATGGTGAGTAAATGTTAGCTATTATTACCACCATTAATGGGCTTTCCAAAAGGATCAGATAATAGTTGTTTTAACATGAATGAAAAATCATAATACAATCATAATATAATAATATATTATGCATATATAATGTAAATCATGTATGAAAAGCTATGGGAGCTTCTTTGGCAATGCAAATGAGTTAGAAAAGTATAATGAAACTGGGAATTACCACAAGGATAGTTTATAAAATAGGGTGGACATCAGAGAGGAATAGGAATGAGTAGGTTAAGAGTGAGGAAACAAATGGCCTTCAAATGAGATCAAGAGGTTGGAAAATATAGCAAGGTAGGGAGTCTCTGCCATGAGGAAAAAACAATGTACCGAGAAGCAAAGTCTGGAAGAGGTTTTTTTTTTTTTTTGTTTGTTTGTTTTTTGACAGACAGAGATCACAAGTAGGCAGAGAGGCAGGCAGACAGAGAGGAGGAAGCAGGTTCCCCGCCGAGCAGAGAGCCCGATGTGGGGCTCGATCCCAGGACCCTGGGACCATGACCTGAGCCAAAAGCAGAGGCTTTAACCCACTGAGCCACCCAGGCGCCCCTCGAAGAGGTTTTTTTATTCTACAAAATATTTTGTCTAAGTGGACTAAATACACGGATTCAGATTACATCAGCTAGCTACCTTGCTAAAACTTCCTGGTCAGATACAGTTTATAGTGTGATGTTTATACCCAGACAATAATTAACACCTAAAGTAAAACCTTCAGGACTCATTTCTCTAACATGCACCCAGACACCTAGACACAGTAAAGGTGTTAATTCTCCCCAATGTTTGGGGAGAATCAGTGCCAAGACTGAAACTGATTTTTCCCTGGCTTCTCCAAAGGAACCTATGGTTTTAACCATGGTAACTGCATATTGGAGGAAAGGAAAAAACCAGACCTTTTCTTTTCTTTTTTTTTTTTTTTTTAAATATTTTATTTATTTATTTGACAGAGAGAGATCACAAGTAGGCAGAGAGGCAGGCAGAGAGAGAGAGGAGGAAGCAGGCCCCCTGCTGAGCAGAGAGCCCGATGCGGGACTCGATCCCAGGACCCTGAGATCATGACCTGAACTGAAGGCAGCGGCTTAACCCGCTGAGCCACCCAGGCGCCCAAAACCAGACCTTTTCAAACTTCTAGATACTTGCTTTGAAATGACACTAACTCTAGGAGACTCAAAATATCACTGAGGTCCACCAGAGTAGATGCTTATGGAAGTAAGCACAGATATGTTTCACAGTGTGCTCAATGGGTCCCAAACCCATCTCTGGCTATTTCTTCAATTCTAGAATGCATAATTGGAATAGATATATTCAGCAGTTGGCAGAATTTCCATATTGGTTCCTAAACCTATGGAGTGAGGGCTGTTTTGGTGGAAAGGTCAAGCAGAAGTTATCACAACCATCTCTACCTAAGAAAACAATAAACCAAAAGCAGTACCCATTCCTGCAGGACTGAAAAGATGCAGGGGTGGTAATTCCCATCACAACCCTATTCATCTTGCCTATTTGGCCTATGCAAAGGACACACAGATCTTAGAGAATTACAGTGGATCATCCTAACATTATAATTAGGTGGTATACCAAATACGGTTTTGTTGTGGAATGAAGTAACACATCCCCTGGTACTTGGTATACAACTATTGAGCTAACAAACGCTTTTTCCTCCTCCATAACTGTCAATAAAGTATCACAAGAGGTTTCCTTAAGCTGGCAAGGCCAACAATACATTTTCACTGTCCTTTCTCAGGGGTATATCAATTCTCCAGCTCTATGTCATAATTTAATTTACAGAGATCTTGATCACATCTACTCTCAACAAGATACCACTCTGACACCTTTATAATATTAGGCTGATCCAACCTAGTGAGTAAGAAACAGCAACTTAGAAGGTAGGAAGTATTCCAACAAAAATTTGGGGCCTTTTACCTCAATGAAACTTGAAGCACTCAATTTATATGGAGTATTATCAAGATATTCTAAGGTAAAGAAAAATTTGTTACTCTGGGCCCTCCTACAACCAAAAATGAGACACAGTAGCTAGGGGGCCTCTCTGCATTGTAAAGGTAACATATTCCTCAGGTGGGTAATGTACTGTAGTCTATTTCCTAAGTGACCTAAAAGGGTGCTAGTTTTGAATGAGATCCCAAATAAGAGAGGGTTCTGCAATAAGTTCAGACTGCTATGCAAACTGCTGTGCTACTTGGTCCTATGATCCAACAGATCTAATGGTTCTTGAACTGTCAGTGGCAGATATAGATGCTGTTTGGAGCCTCTGGCAGGCCCCTATAGGTAAACCATAGCACAGGTCCTCGGGATTTTGGAAAAAAAAAAACCACCTGCCATCTCCAGTAGATAAATACTCTCCTTTAGAGAAACAGCTCTTAGTTTGCTAATGGGATTTCATACTAAATGTTTAAACACTGGCCACCAGGCAACCATGTGAACTGAGCTGCCAAATATGAATTGGGTGTTATCTGACCCACCAAGCCATAAAGATGGGTGAGCAAAATAGTATTCCATCAACAAATGAAAGTGGTGTATATAAGACTAGACCAGAGCAGGTCCTGAAGGCACAATAAGTTTTATATGAAAAAGTGACTCAAATGTCCATGGTTTCCCATGGACTTGTTACACTACCTTCTTTTTCTCAGCCTGCCCCTATGTCCTCAAAGGAAGTTCCCTTCAGTCAGTTAACAAAGGAAGAAAAGAGAAGACTCAACATGATTTACAGTATGTAGGCATCATATGAAAGTTGGCAACTGTGGTACTACAGTCCCTTTCTGAAACATTTCTAAAGGACTGTGCTCAAGTTCTGTTGGGCAGAACTTTGGAAACTGCAATTCACTGTTCACTTTGCTTGGAAGGAGAAATGGCCAGACATGCAATTATATACCAATTCATGAGCTGTAACTAAAGCTTGGCTGATGGCCAGGGACTCAGAAGGAACATGACTAGAAAATTAGTGACAAAGAAATTTGGGGAAGAGATATGTTATAAACCTCTCTGAATGTATACCAAAGGGTGTCTCTGGAAGAGGGCTTTTATAATCAAATGAATACGATGCCCCATTTTGAGGATACTTGTCAGCCTTTTTCCAATCACCCCTGTCATCACGCAATGGCTTCATGAACAAAGTGGCCAAGGTGGCAGGGATAGGTGGCAGGGATGGAGGTTATACACGTGTTTAGCAATATGGACCTCCACTCACTAAAGCCTACCGGACTATGACCACCACTGAGTGACTACTGTGTCAGCAGCAGAGACCAACACTGAGACCCTAATATAGCACCATTTACCTTTACCCAGGATGGTCAGCCAGCTATCTGGTAACAGGTTGATTACACTAGACTGCTTCTACTATAGAAGGGGCAATATTCTCTTCTTACTGGAATAAACACTCAACTCTCTATATAGATTTGCCTTCTCTGCATGCAATGTTTCTGCCAAACTATAATCAGTGGAGTCACAGAACATCTTATTCACCATTGTGGTATTCCATACAGCATTGCTTCTGATCAAGAAACTCATTTCACAGCAAATGAAGCTTAACAATGGGCTCATGCTCATTAGTCTTACTGTGTTCTTAACCTGAAGTAGCTGGCTGGACAGAAGAGTAGAATGGCCTTTGGAAGACTAAGTTACAGTACCAGCTAGGTAGCAATACCTTATAGGAGTTGGGCAAAGTTCTCCAGAAAGCTGTATCTGATCCAAGTCATCATCTGCTACATGACAGTTTCTCCCACAGCCAGGACTCAAGGGTCAAAAATCAATGTTTAAAAATGGAAGCAAAAATTTTGCTTCCGGGGGCGCCTGGGTGGCTCAGTGGGTTAAAGCCTCTGCCTTCGGCTCGGGTCATGATCCCAGGGTCCTGGGATCGAGCCCCGCATCAGGCTCTCTGCTCAGCGGGAAGCCTGCTTCCTCTGCCTGCCTCTCTGCCTAGTTGTGATCTCTGTCTGTCAAATAAATTTTAAAAAAACCTTAAAAAATTTTTTTTTGCTTCCTTTTCCTGCACCCTTATGCTTTATGGACATAGAGGTCTTAGTTACAGAAGGAAGAATGGTTCCAGTGGGAGACATGACAATGATTCCCCTGGACTAAAAGTTAAGACTCCAGCCCAGCCGCTCTGAGCTCCTTATGTCTTCATATCAACAGGCAAAGGGCGGCACGGTGATGCTGGGTGGAGTGATTGATCCTGACTAACATAGGGAAACCGGCCTACTACTCCACAGACAAAAGGAAAAGTATGCCTAGAATACAGAATATTTCTTCTAAGCATGACTATATCCTATCATTAAGACCAATGGACAATTACAAGCTAACTCAGGTAGGACTACTAATGACCTGGACCCTTCAAGAATGAAGGTTTTGGGGGGAATCTGGATGGCTCAGTTGGTTATGCCGCTGACTCCCATGTGCTCTTGCTCAAATAAATAAAATCTTAAAAAAAAAGAAAAGAAAAGAACGAAGGTTTGGGTTAACTCTGCAGGTCAAGAACCACAAGTGAAATGCTTACTAAAGGCAAGGGGAATACAGAAAGGGTTGGAAGAAGCTAGTAACAAATACCAGCTATGAACACATGACTAGTTACAGAAATGAGGATTAACTGTTATGAGTATCTCTTCCTTGTTTTGGTATGCATGTTTTTGTGTATATATGTGTATAGACTATCTGTACACAGACACACAGTCTTTGTTTCCTTCCCACTGTTTTCCTTAATCTCTCTTTTTTTAAAGATCTTATTTGAAGACAGAAAAAGAGAGAGAGAGAGCACGAGCAGGGGGAAAGGACAGAAAGAAGGGGAGAAGCAAACCCTGCTGAGCTCAACAGAGGGCTTGATCCCAGACCCTGGGATCATGACCTGAACCAAAGGCAGTTAATAAACTGAGCCACCCAGGCGCCCCTTCCTTTTTCATGTAACATAAGATGTACTGATTTTGTATTGTAGTATTTAAGCATTAATTTTACAACATATGATTTAATTTTCAGAGAAACAAGAGTAGGCAACACTCAAGGATATTACTTCTCGTGCTGGGAAAGAGGTTAGTGCATTTTTGGTTGTACTCAGGGTAATTTTATCATGTTAAGGGAATTTTGAACTTGCTACAATCTTTACCTGGAGATTAAATATGGTTTTCAGAGCTGTGTATAAATGCCAACTTGACCTATGATGGTTAATTTTAAGTGTTAACTTGACTGGGCCATGAGGTACCCAGAAATTTGGTCCATCATCATTCTAGGTGTGTCTGTGAGGGTGTTTTGGGATGAAACTAACATTTGAATGGGTAGGCCCAGTAAAGCAGGTGGCCCTTCCTAATATGGGTAGGTCTTGTCAGAATCTGTAAGTTCTGAATAGAATAAAAAAGCAGACTTTCCAGCAAATAAGAAGGAACCCCGTCTATCTGACTGCCTTGAGTTGGGACACAGGTCATTTCCTGCCCAGAATTAAAACTCCTTAGGTGTTAAGCTTGTCTGCTTTCAGACTAGAACTTCAACATTAGCTTTCCAGCTCCCATAACTGAAGATTTCAGGACTTCTCAGCTTCCATAATCACATGAGCCAATTCTTTATAATAAATCACAATCTCTGTCTTCCTTGGCTTCATTCTCTCTATACAGCTAACCCTTAAATAAAGGGTTAGAGGTACTGACTCCACCTCCAGCCCCATGAAGTTGAAAATCTGCATGTAATTTGTGTCTCCTCAAATTACATGAGGAGTGGGTGGCTCAGTGGGTTAAGCCTGGGTGGCTCAGTGGGTTAAGCTTCTGCCTTCGGCTCGGGTCATGATCTCAGGGTCCTGGGATTGAGTCCTGCATCGGTCTCTCTGCTCAGTGGGAAGCCTGCTTCCTCCTCTCTCTGCCTGTCTCTCTGCCTACTTGTGATCTCTCTCTGTCAAATAAACAAATAAAATCTTTAAAAAAAAAAAAAAAAACTTAACTACTAATAGCCTACTGTTGATGGAAAGCCTTACCAATGACATAAACCATCGATTAACATAATTTGTCCGTTATGTGTATTATATACTATATTCCTAAAATAAAGTAAGCTAGAGGGAAGAAAATCACAGGAAGAGAAAATACATTTACAGTACTGTACTATATCCCAAAAAATCAGTGTATAAGTGGACTCATGTTATTCAAATTTATATTGTTCAAGGGTCAACCATACACATACACAAACACACATACCCCTTTTTGATTGTTTCTTTGTAAAATACTAACATACTCTTCACTGAACTAACACCAACTACAACATCAAAAGCTACAAGCATCTCCTCCACTGTGAACTCTTCCCTAATGTCTTAAGTTTGTTTACATGTCTGTCTTTTGTCCTTCCATAATATTCCCATTACAATAATTCTATCCTAACAATCACTGACTTGTATATCTTCTCTGGTATAAAAAATTCCTTCATAACAATAACACAACTATATTCACTTCACATTACCAGAACCTAACACAAACCCTAGCATATAGAAAGTTCTGAGTAAATATATATTAAACCATTAATAAAACCTTCTTTCATTTATTTAGAGGATACTCAATTTAAGAAAGATTATTGCTAAAGAACAAAAGCATATTGTTGCTACCTGTCAATGAAGGATTCTGGCATGAAGAAGCTAGAATAAAGGGCTATTTTATTTTGATGGCAGAAATGCTCTCATCACAACCTTCAGGGGACCAATGACCTACCAGCAAACCAAGCCTGAGCCACAGTTATGCTTCTCACTTGCAAGCAAGCTATTAAAAAAACCTTTACTATTTGCAAACACATAGCTGTATAAATCAGGATTATCTCCAAAACAAAAGAAATAAATAGATACCAAGACTACAACTGTCAATAATAGTCCCAGATTTTGAAATTCTATATTTAGTAAAATAGTTTCATGGTTCTGTTTAATGGCTTTCATTTTATTTTAGCCTTAAAACATATTTATACTGATAAAATAACATTGCTATTTTATATATCGAATCTATGTTTAAGTTTTGATTTATAAAATAGAGTTATGGTGCTAAAAGTGTGAAAACTCCCAGTAGGATTAAAAAAGATGTTAATTTTATAGCTGGACAGACTGAACTCTAAAATTCATTCCTGTCACAGAATAGCGGGTTTTCAGGCAAGCTACTTAATCTCTTGGAGCCTCAGTTTCCCCCTTGTCAAATCCAGACACTACTGGCAACTACTGTGGCACATTATTAGGAGAGTAAAGAAATATACTTCAAACACTTAGTATGGTTCCTGGCATATAAGCATTTAGTATCTGACCTATCAATATCACTAATATCACCTGTCATGATTAGAAAATGAAGGCCTGGAAAGAAGATAAGGGTCTGTGCAAACACACACACACACACACACACACACACACACATATACATAATTTGAAAAAGCAGCTTGAGGAATCTGAATTCTAGATCCTATAACAACTATGGACTTAGTTGTCAAAATATCTCAAACTAAAACATATGGCAGAATAAATGAAACATAAATACTAACTGCAAAGAGTAACTCAGGGATATGAAAATACAGGGTCTATTTCATGACCTATTTCATGATGATGGTCATCATCACCATCAAACACACTGTTAAGCATGTCTAAATAGGCATTTCCTATTAAAATGTATGGCATGTTTTAAGTGGGTAGGACAAGAATCCATGAAACAAGATGGGATAGGGAGGGAGACAAACCATAAGTGACTCTTAATCTCACGAAACAAACTGTGGGTTGCTGGGGGGAGGGGGGTTGGGAGAAGGGGGGTAGGGTTATGGACATTGGGGAGGGTATGTGTTTTTGGGTAAATTGGAAGGGGAGATGAACCATGAGAGACTATGGACTCTGAAAAACAATCTGAGGGGTTTGAAGTGGCGGGGGGGTGGGAGGTTGGGGTACCAGGTGGTGGGTATTATAGAGGGCACAGCTTGCATGGAGCACTGGGTGTGGTGAAAAAATAATGAATACTGTTTTTCTGAAAATAAATAAATTGGAAAAAAAAATAATGTATGGCATGTTTTAATATACATACAATGAGGAATCCGTAATTGGGGGGACACTCAAATAATGTTTTGCTCAGTTTGTTGACACTTCATTTCTTGACTTATAATTTAAAAATGTATTAACTAGGTTTAGTTACTAAAACCTCTATGACATAATGTGAGAAACAGCATATGATACAATTTATCAAAAGCCATATGGCAAACTGAACAGAAAATTTAAAAAAATCCAATACCTGCTTGGAAAGCACTTTCATGTGCCCAACACTTCCCCGGCAGTATGCTTCAAGGATAACACCAAATTGTACTGAGACAGCAGGAATATGCACTTCTGACCTACAAATAAATTAATACTATTAAGACAGGCTGCTTATAAAACACTTCAGATCACCAAATAAAAATACTGACTTCATATTCTATTATGAAATAAACTTCTGATGCCAATCAAAAAAAGAACACATTATCTTATTCACAATTATTAGTGGGATGGTCAACTTCCCAAGTCTTTAAACACCACAGTTCAAAACCATGTGATTTTGTAGTTAATTTCTTATTAAAAAAAATTCAAAATACTCACATCTCACCTTGCTTATTACTTTTTATAGTTGAAATGGTAATATTGCCAATTAAATTACAATAAAGTGAAGATTCAAATCACACAACTGACTAGTCACTCAATTAGCTTCTATACAATTTTCTCTCACTTAAAGAATGCTGTACATGGGCGCCTGGGTGGCTCAGTGGGTTAGGCCGCTGCCTTCGGCTCAGGTCATGATCTCAGGGTCCTGGGATCGAGTCCCGCATCGGGCTCTCTGCTCAGCGGGGAGCCTGCTTCCCTCTCTCTCTCTCTCTCTCTCTGCCTGCCTCTCCATCTACTTGTGATTTCTCTCTGTCAAATAAATAAATAAATAAAAATAAAAATAAAAATAAAAAAAGAATGCTGTACATGTTTGAAAAAGGAAGGAACACCATGTTTTGTTATTCCTTGGAGGACTTAAAATTAGGAAGACTGAACTGCAGGATAATAAGTTTAAAATAAGAAAGGAGGGGTGCCTGGGTGGCTCAGTGGTTAAGCTGCTGCCTTCGGCTCAGGTCATGATCTCAGGGTCCTGGGATCGAGCCCCACATTGGGCTCTCTGCTTTGCAGAGAGGCTGCTTCCCTTCCCCTCTCTCTGCCTACTTGTGATCTCTGTCAAATGAATAAATAAAAATCTTAAAAAAAAAAAAAAGAAGAAAGGAAAATCTCTACGAATAATAAGGAAGTCAAGATTCAGAAATATAACCCCCCAAATTAACATCAAAATAATATAGAGCTTATTTTCCTTAAGAACTTTGGCAAAAATGGAGTTTAGTCCTATTTTTCTGATAATCATTTTCTGACGTCCAGATGAAAATGACTGAAAAATGTCTGAGTACAGTGATAAATGAGGAGCCAACAGTTTTCCCAGGACAGAAGAACTTTAGTTATCCTTCTTGATTTTACTCCTATGTAAACTTGGTGAAATAAGACTCATGTATTTCTGAAAATGGCCTAATAAAGAAGCCAAAAATAATGTTGCTGTTCTTACAGAAAAACTTTAAAACCTCTACCTATTAGTAGCAATGATAATATTACTACCCAAAGCCTTTTGGAAAGAACTGTAAGTCAGGTTTTAGCCCAAATACACTGTAAGTACATAATACGTACATTTGACAAGAAAATAGCAACACATTAATTATTTGTTTGTTAAAAATCAAGGAGGCTTGGTGGGATACTTATCTGAATTAGTTTGCCAAATCCTGAAAATTAAGAGTTGGGTATCAAGAAATAGGAGAAGACACCAAGACAAGTGCTAATGTTACAGATGGCTCAGAAACAACAAAAGCAGCTGATGAGTACACTAAATGTCCTGTATTATGCTGATTTATATGTACAAAAGCACAAGGTGGACTCAAATTGAAAAATACAGAAGACTTACCTAAGGTGCCAAAAGAGAAACTGCCCTATTCTCCGATTAGCCAGTGCTCTTTCTAATAGGAATCTAGAGAGGGCACAATCAAGAAAAGGCTCATATTTTAAAACTTGCACCAGTTGTAAAAGATATTGAGAGAGCTCTTCATCACTAAAAGAAACAAAGAACAGAATAAGTCACTCAACAACCAGTGGCAGAAAAAGATCCCTTCTGATCAAACTATCAAATACTAACTTGCTGAAAACAGAATGGTTCATGGGGGTAAGGCCTGTTGCATGCTTACATTCACTATTCCACTGTTAAAATAACACAAGAAAAGCTCAGGATTTCCTGTGGGCAGGAGGGGGAGTGAAAAGGAAAGGAGCAAAGAACAGATATGTGGGGCATTTTAATTATCTAGGTTGATATGATTAATGACTGTACTTACAATCAGCCCAGAGATTAAAAAAACAAAACAAAACAGGTACTTTTTTTTTTTTAAAGATTTTATTTATTTATCAGAGAGAGAGAGGGAGAGCGAGCGAGCACAGGCAGACAGAATGGCAGGCAGAGGCAGAAGCAGGCTCTCCGCCGAGCAAGGAGCCCGATGTGGGACTCGATCCCAGGACGCTGGGATCATGACCTGAGCCGAAGGCAGCCGCTTAACCAACTGAGCCACCCAGGCGTCCCAAAATCAGGTACTTTAATACTGATTTCTGATCATGCTGGAAAAGTGATATACTCAGTCAACCAGTTTTTTAAAATAAAAATTCTATCAGTAATTTAGCAATTTATTTTTCTTTTCTATCATTAGGATTAAGTAATTCCTTTTCACAGATAGTGAATATTAAAATATTAACTTAAGAGTTTAAAGGATAAGGAAATGAGTATATGTATAAGTGGGAACTGATTCACTGAATTAATACAACATAATGTTGTAATTAAATGAGCTGAATTAATATTAGTGGTTTAGTTTGTGTCATATATAAACACACTCTCATCAGAGGCAATTCGAGTGGTCAGGTAAGATATGAATCCCAAGTCCTCTACTTGCTAACTGTAGTCTTGGGCAATAAATGGTTAAGAAAGTAATCTAATGCAGCTCTGGGACTGAAACCCAGGGCACTATTTTTAAAAACAAACAAATAAACAAAAAAAAACCTCATAAGCAGAAAATTTATCAAAGGAAAACTCATCAGAATTACCAAATGGAACATGGAGATCACAGCAATCTCCTCCTGGAGATCAACACATTTAAGAAAAACACGTGGCGGGGCACCTGGGTGGCTCAGTGGGTTAAGCCGCTGCCTCCGGCTAAGGTCATGATCTCAGGGTCCTGGGATCGAGTCCCGCATCAGGCTCTCTGCTCAGCAGGGAGCCTGCTTCCCTCTCTCTCTCTGCCTGCCTCTCTGTCTACTTGTGATCTCTCTCTGTCAAATAAATAAATAAAATCTTAAAAAAAAAAAAAAAAAAACAACCACTTGGCTCAGCCCAAAGCAGGCCAAGTAGCCACTTCCCCTCAGGTCTCCAAACTTAGGGAAACTAAGAAGCAACTGGGAGCCTCATTTTTTAAAACTACTCAACAATCTTAAGTTTACTGTAAAATTTTTGTCCTTTATAAAACCTGCAAGTGATGTAAAAGACAGAAAGGAAGTACTGAAACAGAAGGAGGCTTCTTTTTTCCTCATACTTTGAACTTTACTCCCCTAAAACAGCAACTATGGAAGAGTTTGTAATTTCTTTTGGATATCACATGACTTATAAAAAGAAGAAAAAGGATAACAGTATCCATAATTTTCTGAGAACTTATCTTTTTCAAATAACCATATAGTATAATCTTCATTTTTGAAACTGGCAATGAATAAACCTGAAAATGCCCAGTGTCTGAGACTGTTTCAATAACGACATTTCTTCAAATAAAGCTCACAGATTTTCACACATATACTGGCCAAAGGGAACTGTATAAGCATGTTCACTGCAGCACTGTTTATAATACTGTTTATTTGGAGGAAACAAAAATGTTCCTCAGTAAGGAAATGGAGTAAATAAGATATATCCCTACAACAGAATATTTCACAGTAGTCAAAGAAACAAACTATTATCTATATGCAATGGGAGAGAATGACCTCAAAAACCTACGGTGGGTTTTTAAAAAGCAAGATTTAAAATAAAATATATAGTAAGACATATTGGTATAATTTTTAAATGTACAATGTTGGGGCGCCTGGATGGCTCAGTGGGTTAAAACCTCTGCTGTCAGCTCAGGTCATGATCCCAGGGTCCTAGGATCAAGCCCCGCATCCGGCTCTCTGCTCGGCAGGGAGCCTGCTTCCCCCTCTCTCTCGGCCTACTTGTGATCTCTGTCAAATAAACAAAATCTTTAAAAAAAAAAATTTTTTTTTTAAATGCACAATTTTACTCTATATTTTTATAGTTATAAAAATGTAGTATAAACAAAAAAATGTGGTACAGAAGGATACATGCCAAATTCATGATAATGGCTGTTTTGGGGAAGTAAAAGTAATTAGCACTAGGTAAAGTAACTACGAGGTTTTCACTTTTAACTATAATGTTATTTGCTTAGAAGTATTTTTTAAAAAATAACAAAATACTAACATTTCTTAATTCTGAGTGGTGGACAGCAAAGAGTTAACATAACAGCAGGCCTGAACTTTATCCTCTTAAAAAAAAAAAAAAAAGCCTGTTAACACTCTGGTCCTTTTGGCTGGCATTTGGAAACATAGATTTCAGAAGGCTTCCCACCACCTAACAGGTAAGAGTGGCTTTGTGTGCATAAACTGTTCTTACAAAGTGTATGGTTTATGCTCAATACTCATTTTTCTGGGAGTCTAGAATTTTGCTTTTGTGTTAGGCAAAGGGGGCTTCTGGGACTAGCCCCCAATAAAAATTCTGACTGCCACATGTCTAAGACGCTTCCCCAGTGGATAATTATTTCAGATATGTTGTCACAACTCATTGTTGGGGGAATTAAGTATATTCACTGTGATTCCACTAGTAAAGAATTCTTAGAAGCTCCTACATGGTTTCCTCTAGGCTTTGCTCTATGAATCATTTTCTTTTGCCAATTCTACACTGCCTCCTTTTGCTGTAATAAATCACAGCCAAAAGTATGAATATATGTGGAATCTTGTGAATTGTAATGAACTGTAGAAGCCAAGGGTGATCTTGGGTACCTCCTAACCCAGTGTTTTTTTGCTTTTTGTTTTATAATAGAATAAACATGAAAGAAGAGGGAGAGATGGAGATCGAAAGGGAGAGAGAAAAAACACTTTAAAATCTGAATAATTCCGAGCTCTTTCCTTTCTTATGACACATTCAAGCAGACATCACCTTCTCTATCTACCCCCCAAGTTATTATATATCCTTTCCCCCAAGAAAGCCACCTGCAGAATACCTCATCTGTCGCAGGCAGCCCACAGCATATTCTCTCACGTACTGATCTGGATAGTTGAAATCTAGAAGCTCTAACGCCTCCCGGGGGGGCAGTTTAGGCCAAATCTGAAGTAGTGCCTGAAGCTGTTGAAAAATTAAAACTGGTTCAGAAATTATAGGGGAGAAAAGTAATCTATTTTTCCTTGACACACAGGAGCAGAGATGGGTCAAAAGAAAGGAAAAGCATACTTGCAATTACTGAGGCCTCAAACCTCCACTCCTGTTAATGTGGATTAGTAAAGACTATCTTTGTTGAAATATTCTATAAATAAGCAATGAAGTACTTACCTGGGAATAGAATGATACACCGAATATAATCATTAACTATTAAATAACTTTTCAAAGGAAAAAAGAGAGAAAAATGATCAAGAAATACTTAAAGGTAAAATTCAAAGTACAAATATAAGTACACACTCAAGATAATGACAGGCAATTTACATATAAAAAGTTCATTAATAACTCAACATAAAATTATTTTGAGGGAGCTTATTTCCAGTTCTTAATACTTTTAAGAATATCTATCACTGGGGCACCTGGGTGGCTCAGTGGGTTAAAGCCTCTGCCTTCAGCTCAGGTCATGATCCCAGAGTCCTGGGATGGAGCCCCAAGTCAGGCTCCCTGCCTGCTTGTGATCGCTTGTCTGTCAAATGAATAAATAAATAAATAAATAATCTTTTTTAAAAAAAGAAAAGAAAAGAAAGAAAGAAAGAAAGAGAAAAAAGAATATCTATCACTTAACAGATTTTTTTATTGACCATAACAAGTTTACACCCTTTAAATCATAGTAAGTGACTAAAAAGAAATAGTTTATTTTCTATAAACAAGGTAAAAACAGCCAGTCCCCTATTTACAGATGCCACTTAGAAATAATCTAGACAGAATAAAAAGGAATCCCTCCACAGGGATGAGTGGGGACTGCAGTGGAAAATGGAAAAGAGATGGCAGTAACTGGAGGACTTCTCTCAACAGACTGCCAACCTCACAGTCATACTGCAAAACGTGGCTTAAGAATATCTGCTGTCTAGCTACCTTGTCGTTTGTCATTTAAGCTTTTATGAGACTTGGGCTTTGAGAACTAAATAAAAATCATTCTTATTTTATTATTTTAATTCTACTAATTATTCAGCCTCTCTCATTAATTAGGTCAGGTGCCAAAATAGGTCAATAATACTTGAATGAATATCTACAAGCTGTTTATTTTCTCATATCAAGCAAATTTTACCTCACTAAAGATACTTTTTAAAAATTGATTTTTCTATTAATTTCACATTTGCAGAAAAAATAACCTTTGAATAACTTTTAACAATTTGATTATATTGCTATTATTACTAACTACTAACTACTAACACAGTTATGAAATTTGATATTACAATTTACATAATTATATAAATTATTCAAATACAGTAAAATATTAGTTTAACTTTTTCTTAAATTTTTGTTTAATTATTCTTAAACTTGTGTAAATAAAAGGAATAAGCTTTATACTTGCTCTTTTTATGTATATAGCACATAAGCACATATATACATATTGTACATAAAAAGACAAATACTTACCCATGGATCAAAATATCATGGGGATGGGGCTATTAGGGGAAAAAATGTCTAAACAGGCTCCTAACAGAGGCGACTGGGTGGCCCAGTTGGTTAAGCATCTGCCTGTGGCTCAGGTCATGATTCCAGGGTTCTGCAAGCCAACCCCATATCATATATGGCTCCCTGCTCAAAGGAGAGTCTGCTTCTCCCTCTCCTTGCTTCTCCCTACCCCTCCCCGCCACTCACACGTAAGCACTCTTTCTCTCTCAAATAAATAAACAAAATCTTTAAAGGGTGGGAAGTGCTCCTAAAGTGTAAAAAATTTTGACACAGTTTCAGGAGAATAGGAATTAGTTCCTCTTTAAATGTTTGGTAGAATTCCCCCGGGAAGCCATCTGGCCCTGGGCTTTTGTTTGTTTGGAGATTTTTAATGACTGTTTCAATCTCCTTACTGGTTATGGGTCTGTTCAGGCTTTCTATTTCTTCCTGGTTCAATTTTCGTAGTTTATATGTTTCTAGGAATGCATCCATTTCTTCCAGATTGTCAAATTTGTTGGCGCAGAGTTGCTCATAGTATGTTCTTATAATAGTTTGTATTTCTTTGGTGTTAGTTGTGATCTCTCCTCTTTCATTCATGATTTTATTTATTTGGGTCCTTTCTCTTTTCTTTTTGATAAGTCTGGCCAAGGGTTTATCAATTTTATTAATTCTTTCAAAGAACCAGCTCCTAGTTTGGTTGATTTGTTCTATTGTTTTTTTGGTTTCTATTTCATTGATTTCTGCTCTGATCTTTATGATTTCTCTTCTCCTGCTGGGCTTAGGGTTTCTTTCTTGTTCTTTCTCCAGCTCCTTTAGGTGTAGGGTTAGGTTGTGTACCTGAGACCTTTCTTGTTTCCAAACTCATTTTATGAGGCCAGCATCACCTTGATCCCAAAACCAGACAAGGATCCCATCAAAAAAGAGAGCTATAGACCCATATCCTTGATGAACACAGATGCAAAAATTCTCACCAAAATACTAGCCAATAGGATTCAACAGTACATTAAAAGGATTATTCACCACGACCAAGTGGGATTTATTCCAGGGCTGCAAGGTTGGTTCAACATCCGCAAATCAGTCAATGTGATACAACACATCAATAAAAGAAAGAACAAGAACCATATGATACTCTCAATAGATGCTGAAAAAGCATTTGACAAAGTACAGCATCCCTTCCTGATCAAAACCCTTCAAAGTGTAGGGATAGAGGGCACATACCTCAATATCATCAAAGCCATCTATGAAAAACCCACCGCAAATATCATTCTCAATGGAGAAAAACTGAAAGCTTTTCCACTAAGGTCAGGAACACGGCAGGGATGTCCATTATCACCACTGCTATTCAACATAGTACTAGAAGTCCTAGCCTCAGCAATCAGACAACAAAAGGAAATTAAAGGCATCCAAATCTGCAAAGAAGAAGTCAAATTATCACTCTTCGCAGATGATATGATATTCTATCTGGAAAACCCAAAAGACTCCACTCCAAAACTGCTAGAACTTGTACAGGAATTCAGTAAAGTGTCAGGATATAAGATCAATGCACAGAAATCAGTTGCACTTCTCTACACCAACAACAAGACAGAAGAAAGAGAAATTAAGGAGTCAATCCCATTTACAATTGCACCCCAAACCATAAGATACCTAGGAATAAACCTAACCAAAGAGGCTAAGAATCTATACTCAGAAATATAAAGTACTCATGAAAGAAATTGAGGAAGACACAAAGAAATGGAAAAATGTTCCATGCTCCTGGATTGGAAGAATAAATATTGTGAAAATGTCTATGCTACCTAAAGCAATCTACACATTTAATGCAATTCCTATCAAAGTACCATCCATCTTTTTCAAAGAAATGGAACAAATAATTTTAAAATTTATATGGAACCAGAAAAGACCTCGAATAGCCAAAGGGATATTGAAAAACAAAGCCAATGTTGGTGGCATCACAATTCCGGACTTCAAGCTTTATTACAAAGCTGTCATCATCAAGACAGCATGGTACTGGCACAAAAACAGACACATAGACCAATGGAACAGAATAGAGAGCCCAGAAATAGACCCTCAACTCTATGGTCAACTAATCTTCGACAAAGCAGGAAAGAATGTCCAATGGAAAAAAGACAGCCTCTTCAATAAATGGTGTTGGGAAAATTGGACAGCCACGTGCAGAAAAATGAAATTGGACCATTTCCTTACACCACACACAAAAATAGATTCAAAATGGATTAAGGACCTCAATGTGAGAAAGGAATCCATCAAAATCCTTGAGGAGAACACAGGCAGCAACCTCTTCGACCTCAGCCGCAGCAACATCTTCCTAGGAACATCGCCAAAGGCAAGGGAAGCAAGGGCAAAAATGAACTTTTGGGATTTCATCAAAATCAAAAGCTTTTGCACAGCAAAGGAAACAGTTAACAAAACCAAAAGACAACTGACAGAATGGGAGAAGATATTTGCAAGCGACATATCAGATAAAGGACTAGTGTCCAAAATCTATAAAGAACTTAACAAACTCAACACCCAAAGAACAAATAATCCAATCAAGAAATGGGCAGAGGACATGAACAGACGTTTCTGCCAAGAAGACATCCAGATGGCCAACAGACACATGAAAAAGTGCTCCATATCACTCGGCATCAGGGAAATACAAATCAAAACCACAATGAGATATCACCTCACACCAGTCAGAATGGCTAAAATCAACAAGTCAGGAAATGACAGATGCTGGCGAGGATGCGGAGAAAGGGGAACCCTCCTACACTGTTGGTGGGAATGCAAGCTGGTGCAACCACTCTGGAAAACAGCATGGAGATTCCTCAAAATGTTGAAAATAGAACTGCCCTATGACCCAGCAATTGCACTACTGGGAATTTACCCTAAAGATACAAACGTAGTGATCCAAAGGGGCACGTGCACCCGAATGTTTATAGCAGCAATGTCCACAATAGCCAAACTATGGAAAGAACCTAGATGTCCATCAACAGATGAATGGATCAAGAAGATGTGGTATATATACACAATGGAATACTATGCAGCCATCAAAAGAAACGAAATCTTGCCATTTGCGACAACATGGATGGAACTAGAGCGTATCATGCTTAGTGAAATAAGTCAAGCGGAGAAAGACAACTATCATATGATCTCCCTGATATGAGGGAGTGGTGATGCAACATGGGGGCTTAAGTGGGTAGGAGAAGAATCCATGAAACAAGATGGGATAGGGAGGGAGACAAACCATAAGTGACTCTTAATCTCACAAAACAAACTGTGGGTTGCTGGGGGGAGGGGGGTTGGGAGAAGGGGGAAAGGTTATGGACATTGGGGAGGGTATGTGCTTTTGGGTAAATTGGAAGGGGAGATGAACCATGAGAGACTATGGACTCTGAAAAACAGTCTGAGGGGTTTGAAGTGGCGGGGGGGTGGGAGGTTGGGGTACCAGGTGGTGGGTATTATAGAGGGCACAGCTTGCATGGAGCACTGGGTGTGGTGAAAAAATAATGAATACTGTTTTTCTGAAAATAAATAAATTGGAAAAAAAAATTTTTTTTGACAAATATGGACTTAAAGGTAAGAAACACCTACCTCATACCACTTTTCATCACTGATGGGATTCCCTCCCCGCTTTGCCCAAGGTCCTAAGGGACCAGAAATCCCCATTATGGATGGGGGAAACAGGGAGACCATATCCAAGGTCTGAAACAATAGTTTAAAGGTTAAACTATGCTGTGAGTTAAAAACAGCTCTACTATTGGAAGGAAGTTGCCTTTGGTAAATTTATTTACAATTATTAAAGAATTAATTTATATAAATGTAAAACGAAATAAAATATCAAAACTTACTACTTCAGTTTGCATAAAGCTAAGGAAGTGAATAGGGAAGAGAAATCTGATTCAATGATATAAATAATGAAAACAGTGCTAATTAACTACCTGCCTTCTGCAAAGCCTCTTGAAACCACTTCTACATTATTATTTTCCTGTGGCTTAATGGAGGACTACTCTTTTTTTTTTCCTCTTGGGGTGGGGGTGGTGGAGAAAGGCTTCTATAGGATTTTCACCCATGGCTTATCCCTCTAGGATCAGAATACAAATTTTACACCAGACTTCTGGCTCTCCACTTCTTAAGGTAGTCAATTTACTAAAAATACAGTTTATTCATTCTTTTGTATCCATACACTTTTTATTCCAACAACTTTTTTTTCTTTAGACTACTAAAAATAGGGATTAGGATTGGCTAATCCTAAATTGAGGATGTTAGTTTTATCTGAAAACAACGCTTTAGGTTACCTCTTGGAAATGAGATAAGTGTGCCAAATTCCAAAATGTAAAAATTTATATCCCCATGCTCATATAAAGAAATAGTAGCAGTAACTGGGTGGCTCAAGAGGTTAAGCACTGGCTCTTGATTTTAACCCAGGTCATGACTGCAGGGTCCTGGGATCCAGCCCAGCATCGGGATTTTTTGCCCTTAGTATTCTCTCTCCCCTCTTCCTTGTCCCTCCCCTACTTGCATGCTCTCTCTCTCTCCAAAATAAATAAATCAATCTTTTTTTTTTTTTTTAAAAAAAAAAAAAAAGGAAAAAAATATTAAGCAAAAACTAGCTCTTTTTTTTTTAAAGATTTGAGAGAGAACACACAGGCATGCTAGTAGGGGGAGGGGCAGAGGGAGAGGTTCCTCAAGCCCACTCCTCACTTAGCATGGAGGCTGAAGCCCTGGTGGATTTCACAGCCCATGAGATCATGACCTGAGCCAGAACCAAGAGTCAGTGGTGAACAAAATGAACCACGCAGGCGCCCTTCGTTCTGTTTTCTGACAGATGAAACAAGAAACCTCTCTCTCAGTATCTTTTAAGAGTACAGCAAGAAATTTCTTCTAATTCTTTTTTTTTTTCTTAAGATTATTTATTTATTTATTTTACAGAGAGAGAGAGAGAGAGACCACAGGTAGGCAGAGAGGCAGGCCGAGAGAGAGGGGGAAGCAGGCTCCCTGCTGAGCAGAGAGTCCGATGCGGGGCTCGTCCCAGGACCCTGAGATCATGACCTGAGCAGAAGGCAGCAGCTTAACCCACTGAACCACCGAGGCGCCCCGACTTTTATTTTTTTTTTTTAAGATTTTTTTTTAAATTTATTTGTTTGACAGACAGAGATCACAAGTAGGCAGAGAGGCAGGCAGAGAGAGGTTCCCTGTGGAGCAGAGATACTTGTGATACTGCCTACTTGTGATTTCTGTCAAATAAATAAACAAAATCTTAAAAAAAAAAATACTGCCCACCCAAAATCAATGTTAAAAACTGATCTAAAAGGTTTACGCTCTAAAGTATTAGCTTCTAGAAATAGAAGTAATTTTCAAACAATACATATTCATTTTAGAACAGTCAATGCAAAGATTAAAGTCATTTTAAGATTAAAACTTTGGAGCTCACTGATGAATCTGTTAGAAATAATCCAGAACTTACTACATGCAGGCTGTAATTATAGATGATTACACCAAAAGCAATGTTTTAATTGTTCTTAGTGGAAGATACAGGAAACCTATCTAGAATCTGGGAATTTAAAATCTTGAACTTTCTAGTCTGTCATTTAGAGTATATGTAAGAGTTTAAAATCTGAAAACTTCTCTTATTATAGGAAGTTATCCAATGTATGGAGATATCCCTGTATAAGAAAGGACAATTTACATGAGTTCAACCATATATGTCCCCAAAAAGAATTACAAAAATTATGTTCTGTTACCTGAGCAACATCCTCAAGTTTATTCCACTTGATTGACAGCAGTAATTTTGGCAGTGACTGTGGGAAATTCTCTCTGCAATCTTGCCGCAGAGTCCAAATAAGATCCATTTCATTCTCACACAATTGAGACAAGGGATCCCTGTCCAAGATTTCTTTTAGTACAGCAAGAAACTTTTTTCCACCTCGACTCTAAGAAAGTAAAATTTCTCATTTATTACATAATTTAATTCTATGAACATCACTGGCAAACAATTAACAAAACTATATATAAGGAATTTATAAACAATTTATAAGCTTTAAAATAAGATACTAAAGATATAATCCCTTAAAAAAATTAATAAAGATGGATGCCCTTTTCATAAGTTGGTAGCATATTAAATTTGTAAGCTAAGGATGAAATAAAGTATTCTCAAAGAGTTCTAAAAAGGGGGTTTCCCCTTCCTGTTTCTTTAAAAATCCATGCAAACGCTAGGTGGCAGAATTGCAATTTGGATTAAAAAGTCCTTTATTATTTAAATTGATTTCTTTCTATCCTTCCATTTTAATTTTCAATTGCTATAAACAAATCAACAAAGACAAAATAGACATACTAGGTTTTTTCTTTTTTTAAGAGTTTATTTACTTATTTGTCAGAGAGAGAGAAAGAGCAGAAGCAAGGAGAGTGACAGCCAGAGGGAGAAGCAGACTCCCACTGAGCAAGGAGCATGATCCTGGAAGGACCCTGGGTTCATGACTGACTCAAAGACGAGACGAACTGAGCCACCCAGACATCCCCGAACGTACAAAGTTTAAAAAAAAAAAAAAAAAAAGCATAAGTGTCTTGTTGGTTCAGAGGCATTAAAACCATTTAGATTAAGAACTGAATCCTTGGGACACCTGGGTGGCTCCATGAGTTAAAAGCCTCTGCCTTCGCCTCCAGTAGTAAGGCGGGATCAAGCCCCGCATCAGGCTCTCTGCTCCTCAGGGAGCGTGTTTACAGCCCCTCCCTCCCCCGCCTGCTTGTGAGCTCTGTCTGTCAAATAAATAAATAAATAAATGAAATCTTTAAAAAAAAAAAGAAAAAGAACTGAATCCTGGCTAAAACTAAACATGAAACAAATATCATTATCCCATTTTCTTCCCCAATTTGTACAAGAATAGACTAAAATAATGAAGATGGCCAATCTACTTTTTGGATCTACACTCTGAATTGTAGCAACATTAAAAGAAAGAGATTCATTTCCTCATACTTAAAGTAGAACTATACTATTTGGGCCAAAATACATTTAAAACAAAAACAAAACAGGGACACCTGGGTGGCTCAGTCAGTTGAAGGCTGGACTCCTGGTTTTCAGCTCAGGTCATGACCTCAGGGTCAGCGATTAAGCCTTGTGCTGGGCTCCCTATTCTGTGGGAAGTCTGCTTGAGATTCTCTTTCCTTCTCCCTCTCCCCCACCCAACTGCTTATGTGTGCATGCTCTCTTTAAAATAAATAAAATCTTTTAAAAAAAACAAAAACAAAAACAAAAACCTCTCCCGGGGACGCCTGGGTGGCTCAGTTGGTTGGACGACTGCCTTCGGCTCAGGGCGTGATCCTGGAGTCCCGGGATCGAGTCCCACATCGGGCTCCCAGCTCCATGGGGAGTCTGCTTCGCTCTCTGACCTTCTCCTCGCTCATGCTCTCTCTCACTGTCTCTCTCTCAAATAAATAAATAAAATCTTTAAAAAAAAAAAAAAAGAAAAGAAAACCTCTCCAGAATAACCAGGCAAGATTCTGTAAAATCGTATATTCTATTATTTATAATTTTGTACTTGATGTTTCTAAATGGAATTTCATATAAGCATTAAAATAGTCATGCTAATTTTCTAAAGTAATGAGATTCAAAATAACACATATGTACAAAAGAATGGGGGTTACGATTATCTACATAGATGTCTATGTAGGAAATCTGAAAGAACCAACAAAAATATTACTGGAACCAATGCATAATTAAAGCAAGACTGTAGGACACGATTTAGTAAACAAAAGTAAACTGCTTTCCCATATATCAGCAATAAACAAGTGGTTTTTGAAATTAAAAATCTAGTATCACTTACATTAGCACCCCAAAATATGAAAACTTAAACAAAATATGTACAAAATCCATATATAATGAAAATTATAGATCTCTGATGAAAGAAATCAAGTAACTAAATAGATATTCCATGTTCATGAATAGGAAGATAGTATATATGTCCAAAATTAGCTCTTCTAATGTAATCAAGAGATTCAATGCAAACCTCATCAAAATTTTATAGATATTGACAAATGGACTCTAAAGTTATATGGAGTGGCAAAAGACCCAGAAAAGCCAACACAATACTGAAGAAGAAAAAGGTGAAGGACTGATACTACCCAACTTAGTAAAAATAAATGTGAAATATCAAACTATTAAACTCCCAGAAAATAACACAGGAGAAAACCTAGATGACCTGGGGTTTGGCAATGACTTTTTACATGTTAACACCAAATGCATGACCCATCAATAAAAAAACTGATAAACTAACTACTTCATGAAATTTAAAATTAATTGCTCTGTGAAAGACACTGTCAAGAGAATGAAAAGACAAGCTACAGACTGGGGGAAAACATCTGTAAAGACTTATCTGATAAAGGACTGTTATCCAAAATAAACAAAGAACTTTAAAAACTTAACTATTAGAAAATAAACCATCAAACTAAAATACGAGTCCAAGACCTGAACAAATACCTCACCAGATAAGATACAGGCATAGCAAAGAAATATATGAAAAGATGCTTAAAATCCTATGTCATCAGGGAAATGCAAATTAAAACAAAAGTGAGGTAAGACTACACACCTATTAGAATGGCCAAAATTCAGAACACTGACAACATGGAATGCTGTCAAGGATGTGGAACAACTGTTATTCACTGGTGGCAGGAATGTAAAATACTACAATAACGCAGAGGAAGACAGTTTCACAGTTTCTTACAAACTAAACATACTCTTACCATACAATCCAGTAATCACGCTCCTTGGTATTTACCAAAAGGAGCTGAAAACTTATGCCCACAAAAAACCTGCACACAGATGTTCAGAGCAGCTTTATTCAAAACTGTCAAAACTTGGAAGCAACCAAGATGTCGTTCAGTGGGGTAAATGGATAAACTGTAATACACAGAATGGAATATTATTTATCACTAAGAGGAAATGAGCTTTCATGCCACAAAGACATGGAGGAACCTTAATTCCTGCTAAGGGAAAGAAGCCAGTTTGAAAAGACTACAAACTGTATGATTCTTTTTTTTTTTTTTTTTTGGTATGATTCTAAATTATACAAAATTTAGGACAAATTATGAAGAAAATAAAAATATCAGTGGTTGCCAGGGTAGGGTGGGAGAATGAACAGGCAGAGGACAGAGGATATGCAGGATAGTAAAAATACTCTGTATGATATGATAATGATAAATATGTATCATTATACATTTGTCTAAACTCACAAAGCACACAACATCAAGAATGAAACCCAAGGTAAACTAAGGACTTTAGGTGATTATGATGTGTCAGTGTAGGTTTCTTTTTGGTAACAAATGTACTGCTGTGGTGAGTGATGTTAATAATGGGAAAGGGATGTGCATGTGAAGGGACAGGAATATATGGGAAATCTCTGTACTTTCCTCCCAATTTTGTTGTGATCCTAAAACTGCTCTTTAAAAAATATATTCTTGGGCGCCTGGGTGGCTCAGTGGGTTAAAGCCTCTGCCTTCAGCTCAGGTCATGATCCCAGGGTCCTGGGATTGAGCCCCTCATCGGGTTCTCGGCTTAGCAGGGAGCCTGCTTCCCTTCTTCTCTCTCTCTGCCTGCCTCTCTGCCTACTTATGGTCTCTGTCAAATAAATAAATAAAATCTTTTTAAAAAATAAAAATTTTTTTAAAAAATCTTATTTTACGGGGCGCCTGGGTGGCTCAGTGGGTTAGAGCCTCTGCCTTCGGCTCATGTCATGATCCCAGGGTCCTGGGATGGAGCCCCGCATCGGGCTCTCTGCTCAGCAGGGAGCCTGCTTCCTCCTCTCCCTCTGCCTGCTTCTCTGCCTACTTGCGATCTCTGTCTGTCAAATAAATAAATAAAATCTTTAAAAAAATAAAAAATAAAAAAATCTTATTTTAAACATACATACACACACGCACAAAGACTATGATTACAGTGGTTTTATATTCAGATCCTCAACCTAGAAAGAGTATGCTTTATTTTACAGGCTTGACTGGGTTTCTCTGAAAGTTACCATCACAAGTCATTGGAATTTGAAAATCAAACTCCTACACTTACACATCTTGAAACCTGTTACTGCAAACAACACAGAGTCTAAACTGTTCATGTCAGAGAAACAGACCACTATTAAGTTAAATATGGCAAAACCCAACAAACCTACTATAATTTTGTGAATCAAAATTGGACTCTACAGACCTACTCTAAGTAAATATCCTGAAGACCTAAGAGTAAACGAAGAGGGGAGAATAGAGGGTTAGCTGTATAATTGTACTATGATTATTTACTGAGCTATGAAAAGCATAACACTGAATAAAGCCAAGGTAAAAATAAACAACTACCAGAAATGTGGCAGGAAGCCCAAAGAAAACACAGAATCTTACATTCTTTTGCAAAAGCCCAAATAATCAGTAATGAAAACTTAAACTGCACAGGGTAAATGGTTAATTTATACACCTGTTCAAATGCTTGAACTAAAGTAATGGTAGAAAGCAATGAAGAGTAACATTCATATTCTCTTTCTTTATGTTTAGATTTTTCAAAATCATATACATATTATGATGTAATAACCATTACTAACGAAAACAAAACAAAGCAAATATACTTTGCTATAAGTACATAAAAAAATGACTGTGCTCTTCTAAATGGGGGATCTGGTTTTGGGGGAGGGGAATGAAAGACTGGAAAACTCATTGGTCATTTTTTTTTTTTTTGAAAGATTTTATTTATTTATTTGGCAGAGAGAGAGCGAGAGCGCGCAGGAGCGCACAAGCAGGGGGAGCGGCAGACGGAGGGAGAGGGAGAAGCAGGCTCCCCGCTGAGCAGAGCCCAATGCTGGACTCAATTCCAGGACCCTGGGATCATGACCAGAGCCAAAGGCAGACACTTAACCAACTGAGCCACCCAGGTGCCCCTCATTGGTCATACTTAAACTCAGCATGTTACCAGTATGCCTGCTGAGGACAGAATTAACTGTGTGTGGCCAGACAAACTGACAAGAGAGTTACATGACTGGGAGACTGATTACAAACAGGGGATTAAGCAAATAAGCAAATATACTGTGGTTAACAGACATCCAGATTTCTCAATGTCAGAAAACAGAATTATAAATATTGAAAGGCAAAGGCTAAAAAAAATTCCTGTAGTGGTGGACCTAATAAATTAAAAACACTGATAAGAGCTCATGTTTTTTAATAGATAAAGCAATATATCTTGGTGCTTATATATGCCCAAATATATGCAAATATATATATGTTACCTAGCTGTTTTGTGAAAAGGCCTAGATACAAGTGCATGCCAATAGCAATGGGCATATACAGTGCCCAAATCTTGGATTCTAAATACTTTCCACATATGGAATCAGGACTCTTAACATGTAATATTAAGTGGCATACACACAAAACTCCCTTCTGCTCCTCAATTCTTCAGCGTATATTTCCTAAAAACAAGGTCATTCTCATACTTAACCAGAATCTGTTCACAAAAATCAGGAAAATAATAATGACATAGTTCTATTGTCTAATTCACATATTCCATTCAATTTTTCCAGTTTTCTAAACAATGTTTGTTATAGATCTAGGATCCAACCCAGGCTTAACTGTTGCATTTTACTGTCATTTATCGTTAGTTTTCTTCATTCTAAAACAGTTCCTCAGTCTTTCCTTACCTTCACTGACTCTGACATTTTCTAAGAATACAGGTCAATTACTTTGTAGAATGTTACTCAACATGTATTTGCCTAATGTTTTGTCATAATCAGATTCCAGCTATGTATTTTTGGTATGAATACAATGAAGTGGTGGAGTGTGCCTCTTACAGGAGGCAAATAATGTTAATTTGTCCTATTGCTATTGATGTTAATTTTTTAAAAGATTTTATTTATTTATTTATTTGACAGAGATCACAAGTAGGCAGAGAGGCAGGCAGAGAGAGAGGGAGGAGGAAGCAGGCTCCCCACTGAGCAGAGAGCCCAATGCAGGCTCAATCCCAGGACCCTGAGATCATGACCTGAGTCAAAGGTAGAGACTTTAACCCACTGAACCATGCAGGTGCCCCTTGATGTTAATTTTTATTACTTCATTAGGAAAGTGTCTACTAGGTTTTTCTGGGATAAAGTTAACAAGAAGTAATTTGTGGGCCTATTTTGAGACTAACTGTCCTGTTTCCCATCAAACTTTCACCCACTTGTTTTAATAAACATTTATTACTGTATCTCGCACCCAGGGTGCCTGGGTGGCTCAGTCTAACTGACATAACAAGCATCTGCCCCAGCTTGGGCATAATCTGGAGGTCCTGAAATCTAGCCCCAAATTGGTCTCCCTGCTCACTGGGGAGTCTGCTTCTGCCTCACCCTCTACCTGCCACTCTCCCTGTTTCTGCTTTCTCTGTCAAATGAATAAATGGAATCTTTTAGAAAACAAATGTGCCAAAATGTTAACAGGTGGGGAAGCTGAAGAAAGGCTATATGGGAATTCTCTGAATACTTCCTGAAAATTTTGACTTAAGTTGAAAAAAATTTTTTAAATTTTTGATATTTCCTTCCCTAAAAATTGAGGGCTATAAAAACTCCAAATCATTCTCCTAAGAAAACTTCCTAGGTAGATTTCTAGGACTTGTGAACACTGGCTTAAGTTATCACATCTGCATACTCCAAAGCCAACCATTAAAATTTTATGCCTGAGTTTCCACAGTAGAAAATAAGATAAAATTATAATATGGATGTTTTAGATTACAGCAGGGTTTCTAAACCTCAGTGCTATTATTATTTTGTTGTAGAAGGATGGTCCTGTACATTGTAGAAATTTAGCAGACCCCTGAACTTTACCCACCAGATGCCAGGAACACCCTCACAACCAAGGAAACCTCTAAACAATGCCAAATGGCCCACAAAGGGCAAATTAGCCTCAGGTTGAGTTCCACTAGATAAGAAGATAAAAACTGCCAATTCTATAATCATAATTCACAAGGATCACATTTTTTCTATTCTACAGACCCAAGGTCCTTGGCACACAACCAATTTAAAAAATACTAACACCTATTAGGATGGCTACTGTCAAAAAACACAAAAGTGATGACAAGGATATAAAAATTGCTTTTGTAGCTGGTGGGAATGTAAAATTATACAACTATTGTAGAAAACAGTATAGCAGTTCCTTAAAAAAATTAAAAAGAAAACTACAATATGATTCAGCAATTCTACTTCTGGTTGTATATATATCCAAATAAACTGAAAGCAGAGTCTTAAAAAGGTATTTGTATATTCATGTTCATAGCAGCATTAGTTCAAGTCCAGCATTGGGCTCCTTGCTTAATGGGGAGTCTGCTCCTCCCTCTGCCTGCAGCTCCCCCTGCTTATACATACATTCTTTCTGACAAATAAATAAAATCTTAAAAAAAAAATGCAAGTTAAAGTAGTGTGACATAAATTTTTTGTCCAATGGATTAAAATACTAAAAGGGTTTAAAAAGTATTAAAAGGGCAGGAGGACATGTAGAATGATACTAACTCTTCCACAGTGTGGCTAGGGTTATAAATTTTAAGGTATTTTAAGGTATGCAATTTGGCAGAAATCTTATTTTAAAAGGGATGCCTTTGATCTAATAATTTCACTTCTAAGAATCCATATGATAAAATACATGTATGTAGGGGCATGTGGCTGGTTCAGTCAGTGGAACATGCAACTCTTGGTCTTGGGGTCAGGAGTCCCCATGCTGGGTACAGAGCCTACTTAAATAAATACATACATACATACTTTTAAAAACACAAAATACATATTTAAAGAAGTATCTCTAAAATATTCATTACAACACTATTTTAGTAAAAATGGGGGGGAAAAAACCCCCAAAAAACAAAAAAACCCCAGGAGTATGTATGTTCAATAACTAATAGCTGCTAATAATGCCACAGAATGTTGAAAAAACTTTAAAAAGTGGGGAATGCCTGGGTGGCTCTGTCAGTTAAGCTTCTGACTCTTGATTTTGGCTCAGGTCATGATCTCAGAGTCCTGGGATCGATTCCTGGGGTCAGGGGCTTTGCACTCATTTGGGAGACTACTTGAGGATTTCTATTGCACTCCCACTGCCTTTCCCAGGACCTCTCCCTCTGTTCACGCTGTTACTCTCTCACTCTCTCTCTCTAAAATAAATAAATCTTTTTAAAAAAGTAAATAAAAAGAGGGGCGCCTGGGTGGCTAAGTGGGTTAAGCCTCTGCCTTCGGCTCAGGTCATGATCTCAGGGTCCTAGGATCGAGCCCCGCATCGGGCTCTCTGCTCAGAGGGGAGCCTGCTTCCCCCTCTTTCTCCACCTGCCTCTCTGCCTACTTGTGATATCTCTCTCCCTCTGTGTCAAATAAATAAATAAATAAAAATTAAAAAGTAAATAAAGAGAAGTGAACCTCTGAAAGAGACAAAATCCACAAATGCATTAAATTAAAAAGGAAGAAACTATATGATCTCATTTATTTTTTTAATAAAGAATATATTATATATAAAGGTATGTAAATCCATGTATTGCATTAGGATTAGTACCTATAAGCTACACTCCTGAAAAGTTATCTCTGAGGATAAAAAGTAGATGGCAGTTAAAGGAATAACTTTATTTAATTTTTGGTTTCACTATTTATTAATTGTACGATGCCCCCAATTTTTTTAAAAAAAGGCACATCAAATGTGGGCCAGAGGGGCACCTGGGTGGCTCAGTGGGTTAAGCCGCTGCCTTCGGCTAAGGTCATGATCTCAGGGTCCTGGGATCGAGTCCCACATCAGGCTCTCTGCTCAGCAGAGAGCCTGCTTCCCTCTCTCTCTCTGCCTGCCTCTCTGTCTACTTGTGATCTCTCTCTGCCAATTAAAAAAAAAAAAAAAGTGGGCCAGAATATTACAACCTTAGTAAGAAGGAAACCTTCTGATTTAAGTGAGGGAACAGTAAAAAGCACAAGAGAAATAGTAAAAATTACTATTTTACTATTACCCTTCTGATACTTGGGATCAATATAAAGACTAATAAAGGATAACAGAAAGAGGAATTATGAGACTGACGTGCTACCTACTGCGCTAATGAGGCACCTCAGAAAGAGGAATTAGAATGAAGATATCTTTATATAACTATTATCTCTGAAACCTAAAACTGTAATTATCTGTTTTGGTACAGGCTTATTTTATTATACCTCACAGATACTGTGCTATATTTTTTCACAAATTGAAGGTCTGTGGCAACCCTGCATTAAGCAAGTCCATCAGCGCCATTCTTCTAACAGCATTTGCTCACTGTCTCTATGTCTCATTTTGGTAATTCTCTGAATATTTCAAACTTTCTCATTATTATTATACTTGTCACAGTGATTGGTGGTCAGCAATCTTTGCTGTTACTACTGTTAATTTTTTGGGGGTGCCAGGAACCATACCACAGAAGATGGCAAACTTAATAAATGTTGTACCCATTCTGATTGTTCCACCAACCAGCTGTTCCTATCTCCCTCTCTCTCCTAGGGCTTCCTCATTCTCTAAGACACAACAATATTGATATTAAGCAAATTAATAACCCTACAATAGCTTCTAAGTGTTAGAGTGAATGGAAGAGCTGCACGTCTCACACTTTAAATCAAAAGCTGTAAATGATACAGCTTAGTAAGAAGGCATGTTGAAAGCCAAGACAGGCAAAAGCTAGGCCTTTTGTGCCAAAAAATTAGCCACGTGGTGAATCAGAGGAAAAGTTCTTGAAGGAAATGAAAAGTGCTACTCCAGTGAACACATTAATGACAGGAAAGCAAAAGAGACTTATTGCTGTATGGAGAAAGTGTTTGTGGTATAGATAAAAGATCAAACCATTCCCTTAAGCCAAAGCCTAATGCAAACAAGGCCCTAATTCTCCTGAAGTCCATGAAGGCTGAGAGAGGTGAGAAAGTTGCAGAAGAACAATTTGAAGCTAAAAGAAGTTGTTTAAGAGGTTTAATATCTCCATAACATAAAAATGTAAGGAGAAGCAAGTGTTGACATAGCAGCTGCAAGAGGTTGCCCAGAAAATCTAGCTAAGATCATTAATGAAGATGGCTACACTAAACAACAGCTTTTCAACGTAGATAAAATAGCTTTCTATTAGAAGAGACTGCTATCTATGACTTTCACAGCTAGAGAGCAGAAGTCAATGCCTGGCTTCAAAGCTTCAAAGGACAGATGGACTCTCTGGGCGCTAAAACAGCTGGTGACTTTAAGGTGAAGCCAGTGCTCAATGACCACTCCAGAATCCTAGACACTTAAGAATTATGCTAAATCTAGTCTGCCTATGTTCTATATATGAAGCAACAAAGCCTGATGGCAGCACGTATGTTTACAAGATGGTTTAATGAATATTTTATGCTCACTACTGAGACCTACTGAGACCTTCTTTTCAAAACATTAATGCTGACAATGCTCCTGATCACCCAAGAGCTCTCTGATGGAGATGTATAATGAGACTGATGTTGTTTTCATGCCTGCTAACACAATACCCATTCTGTAGCCCATGGACGGAGGAGTAATTCTGACTTTCAAATCTCATTATTTAGGACATTTATTTCATAAAATCAAAAGTACATACAGAGTGATGCCTCTGATGGGTCTGGGCAAACTAAACTGAAAACCTTCTGGAAAGGATTCACCACTCTAGATGCCATTAAAAACATTTGGGATTCAAGGGAAGAGGTCAAAATATCAATATTTACAAGGAGTTTGGAAGAAGTTGATTCCAACCCTCACAGATGACTTTGAGTGGTTCAAGAACTCAGTGGAGGAAGTAAATGCGGATACGGTAAAAACAGCAAGAGAACTAGAATTAGAAGTGAAGCCTGAAGATGTGACTGAATTGCTGCAGTTTCACGAAAAAAGCTTGACGGATGAGAACTTGCTTCTTATGGATGAGTGAAGAAAGTGGTTTCTTAAGATAGAACATACTGCTGGTGAAGATGCTGTAAAGACTATTGAAATGACAACAAAGATTTAGAATATTACATAAACTTAGTTGAGTAGCTGCAGGGTTGGAGAAGACTGACCTAATTTTAAAAGAAGTTCTGCTGTGGGTAAAACGCTACCAAACAGATTGTATGCTGCAAAGAAATCATTCATAAAAGGAAGAAGAGTCAATTAATGCAGCAAACTGCATTGTGGGCTTAATTTAAGAACTGCCACAGCTATCCCAATAACCTTCAGCAACCTCGACCCTGATCAATCAGTCGCCATCAACATCAAGAACTTCTATCAGCAAAAAGATTACAACTTGCTGAAAGATCAGCATTTTTTAAAATAAAAAGTATTTTTAAATTAAGGCATATACATTGTTTTTTAGGCATAATGCTACTGCACATGTGACAGACTACAGTATTGTGTAAACCTAACTTTTATATGCACAGGGAAACCAAAAAATTCACAACTAATGTTATCATGATATTCCCTTTATTGCAGTGGTCTGGAAAAGAACCCACAGTATCTTCAATATAACTGATGGACAAACTGGTAAGTGTATACTTGTAATAAAATTCTTTTATTCCACTAAAGAGAAGTGCTCGAAGTATTTATAGTAGATGACTTGCACTGCAGGACTATGGATATTTTTGAGAACTCCAAGGGCAAAGCAGAAGACACCCTGGGCCAGACATTTCTCCAACTAGCCAACATAACATAGTGCTTTGATTCTGTGTAAATGATAAAAATATACATTATCTCCACTTTGCCACCTGGCCTATTATTGCCATTTTATGTAAATAAAATGTATGTTCTATACTGAAAACACATTAAAATTGTAAACAGATTAACATGAAAAGAGAGTATCAGATTAGACTCGGCAACGTCTTAAACTATTTTAACAGTCAAAAAATTAAGCTAAAAAGTATAAGTGATAGAAATATTACAAATATTGTAAACTAAACAAAATAATCTATTTTGTCGTCTCTGATAAAAATGATAGGCATAGTGTGTATGGCAGAGATGCCGTTTGTCCCACAGTATTCTTTCTGCTCTTCCTTTATTAACTAGGATCTCTTATTCTTAGTCAAGCACATGCCTGGCCAACTAAAGACTGTATTTCCAGCCTCACCTGTGGTTAAAATATGGCCATGTGACTAATTCCTGGCTAATAAGATGTGAGCAGCAATGAGGCATATTAATGATTTCCTCAAAGAGAATAGGTGTGGCCTCTATTCTTGCTTTTCCTGTTCCTGCTGGCTGGACCATAACAATATGAGAAGCTGAAGCACTAGTATTAAACCATGAGACAGAAAAACTACGTATTAACAAGACAGAGCACCAAGATGGAAGAAAACTGGTTCCCTAGCACTGTAAATCCTGACCTGATTATATTTGTTGTTACATGTGAAAAAGAAAGAAAATTACAGCCTCTTCATTCAATTGAATAATATTCAAAAGAACAGTACTGTTACTCTATGAGGAGGTGCCAGAGCGTCTCTTAAAGACTAGCTACTGAGGGCACCTGTCTGGCTCAGTCAATAGCACATCCAACTCTTGGTCTCAAGGTTTGTGAGAGTCTACTTTAAAAAATAAATTAACTAAATTAAAAAAAAAAAAAAAAAGACAAACTGCTAAGCCTGTGCTTATATCAGAAAAGGGTTTACCACTGAACACAGAATATCTACAAACAGCTGCCATTCAACAGAACATTAGTATGTACATATTCACACACAGTCTGTAAGTCATCAGCATAAATCAGATAAAGGTAACTAAAAATGAACACAATGTTATAATAAGAAAGGGCCGTTTAAAATCTTGATACTTACTGATACATTAGCACTATCACTGCTTGCAATCTCAGCCGCCTTCTCAATTATCTGTTAAAAAAAAATTTTAATTACATTCTGCGCTTGTATTTGTAAAATTTTAATTATAAATGATTATAATTGTACTTAGACTACAAGAAACAACATAGGGTCTGGCATTTCTACACTTTATAATGTAAACATGAATTTTAAGTGCAAAATGGTATTGTGTGGGGATTCCCAATCTTCAAACTCCTGACAACTGATAGTCAATGGTACTGTGACTCCCAGGGTATACTACTAGCATAGTCTGTAGATAAAATAAGCAATGGTTTGAATATGTATGGGAAAGAATTCTTTGGTATGTGAAAGAATTTTAAATACAGGTAAATATTTTCTGATTAAGAAAATGCAAAGATATGTAAGAATTACTAAATAAGTAAGTTTTTCTCATTTGTCATTTTTTCCCTAAATTAACATAAAAAAGCAGACTATCAGGGGATAATCTAAAAATATCTTTTGAATTTTTTTACTTAAAAGGGGGCTCTGATTCTTTTTTTTTTTTTAAATATTTTATTTATTTATTTGATAGAGAGCGATCACAAGTAGGCAGAGAGGCAGGCAGAGAGAGAGGGAAGAAGCAGGCTCCCTGCCGAGCAGAGAGCCTGATGCGGGGCTCGATCCCAGGACCCTGAGATCATGACCTGAGCCGAAGGCAGAGGCTTTAACCCACTGAGCCACCCAGGCGCCCCGGGGGCTCTGATTCTTAAAAAGATGGGAAAATCAGTGGTTAAAGAATCTGAAGAAGGGTGCCTGGGTGGCTCAGTGGGTTAAAGCCTCTGCCTTCGGCTCAGGTCTCTGCTCTGCAGGAAGCCTGCTTCCTCCTCTCTCTCTCTGCCTGCCTCTCTGCCTACTTGTGATCTCTGTCTGTAAAGTAAATAAATAAAATCTTAAAAAAAAAAAAAAGAATCTGAAGATTTATATCCAGTTACTGACTTACATAATACTAAATGAATAATTTAACTATATCCACAAATGTAAAGTGTAGTGATAACTGTTATCTTATTTCATACAGTTTTTATAATGACAAAATGAAATTAGTTATTAAAATTATCAATAACCATAAAATTATCTTGAAAAGCAAAATGTACACAAATGATCACAACAAAAATCATTAAATTAAATAAAAAGAATACAGGGAACTTTCAATTTTTCTATCTGTATTATTTGATTTTTTAAATGGTACACTTATAAATTATACAATTTTTATAAAATCCCAGTAAGTATATTTATATATATTTAAAGACAAATCCTCTATCGCAAGTTGATCTTCAAAGACGGACTCTCTAAGAGATTACAAAGGCAAAAGGAGAGTTTAGTGACTTAAGCAGTGTTGAAATAAAATATTTTAAAGAAGCTGGACTTCTCTTGAAATATAACATGAAAACTACATGTATCTGCATAGGATAGTCATAAAAATGGTTCAAAAAGCACTTCATTTGATCCAAAAGAAACTATAACTGATTGCTGAACACATACTATTAAGCGAACACAAAAATAGTCATAGTTTGGAGTATAAAATGTATCACAAGTAACTATGCCTTCTGGTTAAACTGCTATTCTAAGGAATAAAGCCATGGCAGGAATGCAATGGATGAGTCAGAAATGCACCTTTTCCAACTCAGTGTACACTAAGGTATATGGTTCTTGACATATGTGGGATTTCAACTGTATAACCACAAAATTTAATTTGGTTGTATATTACTGATTAGAAAATCATTTCAGAAGAATTGAAAATGAAAAGTTACCTTATATGGAAAAAATTCAATGAAAATGAGAGTAAAGAAGAAACATTAGGTAACATTAATTTATGTATTACTTTAAAAATTTACTCTATACAGGTCTGGCAATGCTGAATTTTAAAATAGAATTAAGTTTAAAGATGGATTAATGTAAATATTATTTAGTATAATACTAATTTTTAAAGGAAGCTTTTTCTCACATAGATGAAGGAAATAAAATAAACTTGTTACTATCTGAGAATCTGCTCCAAGATTTTCTCATAAAAATTGCATCAATCATACCTGCAACAAAGATGCCAAACCTGAAGATAAAACATATGACTGCTTAGCATATGTTCAGAATGTAAATTAGCATAGCCCCATTTTCAACTCCAGCAGATATCCTCCTGGTACCTAAGATAAGCAGTTTGTATACTAAGGAAACAGGTTTAGAAATGGAAGTCCTTGCTATAGATTCTACACAAGTAACAATACCTTAGGAAGTCTTACTAATAGTAATAGTCAACATAAATCTTCTGTTTTTTGAATACCAATTCTGACACGGCAGTGACCATGTCTTTAATTCCTAAACTAAGATGCCGGGCAAGCTTCAATGTACGTATCACATACTCAGACTTATATAAATGCATTTACTATCATTTTAAATTGAAAAGAACCTGAGAGAACAGTTATGATTTTCTCATTTTATAAATGAGAAACCTGACATTCAAAGATATTATGTCTCACCTGGTCAGTGATAAAGCCAAGATTAAATACAAATTTAGTTGGCTCCATGATCAGTGGTCTTTCCACTGAACCAAGCTGCCAATGTATGTGACGTTTTGAAAGAGAAACAAACATGGAAAGCTTAAACTATAAACATGCAGAGCCAAGAACTAATGATTCAGTGATTTTCATGCATACTGATTCTTTAAATAATTAGCTTACCTTATCGAAGGGAGGATAATAATAAGGTTGTTTTTTATTTTCTGGGAATTTGATATGCAAAGCTGTTGCATTTTCAGTATATGGATTTGTTTGAACAGTTCCCATTGGATTCAACATTTCTTCAAGTTCATCTAAAATATACAAATAATTTTGACTCTTAAAAAATGTTTTTAAAAACTAAACTAAAATAAATCCTTAGTAAAAAATTATTTTACAACTATGCCACCTAAGGAATTTGGTAGACAATCATATCAGTAAGCTTCTTTCTGTTAATACTTGACACAAGAATTGAATGTGAGTTTACATACAGCTCTAAAATGAGAAAGTTTATAAAAATACCCACCTCACCTCTTTCTTCAAATTTGACTAGTATTCTCAATCTTGAAAAAAAAAAAAAAACTTAATGGGAACTGTTCTCCATCAATATAAAGTGACTCACAGAATTTTTATTCCTTCACCACATATATGGACTCCTTATTTTTTTTTCTTTTTCTTTTTTTTAAGATTATTTATTTATTTATTTATTTGACAGAGAGAGGAAGAAGCAGGCTCCACACAGAGCAGAGAGCCCCATGTGGGGCTCGATCCCAGGACCCTGGGATCATGACCTAAGCCAAAGGCAGAGGCTTTAACCCACTGAGCCACCTGGCGCCCCTGGACTCCTTATTTTTCCATGGTCATCACAGTACCCAAACTGATATTCTGAGAATCATCAATGACATTCTTTCGGACACATCTAATGTTGTTTATGCTTCTCAATTAGCCCATAAACTGCTGATAACAGTTAAAGGGCTCTCTGATAGTTTCTGCAACACTCCATTCAAATGGTACTCCTTTAACTGAATAAACTGCTTATTTCTTGAAGGCACTCCCTCTGCTCCCCCATGGTACATTCACAGAATTGTGCATGGGATTCTTAGATTTCAGTGTTCTCATAAAACTTTTTCATTTCACAGATAAGTAAACTGTGGAACAGACAATAAACTCAAGAGAATGGAATTAGCAGTACAACCTAAAGTCTCTCCTCTCCAAACTATTATCTCTTTCTTATACAGACTTTTATTAAAGAAATAAAAGTTCTCTCCTAAAGAAATAAAAATCCATTGTGTCCAGGCCTAATGTCTAGATATTATGCATACTCAAATTATTTACCAATGCCAGAAAATATTCTTTTTATTTATTAATTTGAGAGAGAGAAAGAGAGCAGGAGCAGGGGTGGGGTGGGGGGAGAGAGGCAGACTCCCTAGTGAGCAGGGAGGCTGTTGGGGTGGGGGGGTGGGGGACAGGTGGGGAATCCCAAAACCTGGTGTTAGTGACCTGAGCTGAAATGAAGGCAGATGCCAACCACCCTAGCTACCCAGGAGTTCCACTAGAAACTCTTTGAGTATTTCCACGTTTCAGCTCATTGATCAATTCTTCACTTGAGTTGTTTAATACTCTCAAATTTCAGATTCCATTGTCACCCAGAAGGGAGAAATTCTCATTTATATACCTCTAAAGCAGATTTCTCAGAAAATTAAAATCCTACACTTATGCTATCTGGTAGCATTATACTCCTTTGTTCTACCACATACAATCTAGCTAAGTAAAATGGAGCATTTTAGTATTCTTACTAACAAACATAGAGAGGTAACCTTGCTTGAAAGTGATTACCAAAAAAGCACTCTAATATATTTTATAAATAGAAAGTACAATTTGGTACAACCTCAACAGGAGAGCAATTTGTGATTATCAAAATAACAAACCTATTTATTCTTTTTTTATTTTAAAATTCCAAGTTTTTTTAAGTTTTTATTTTAATTTCAGTTAGCTAACATAGAGTGTGATATCAGTTTCAGGTGTACAATAACAAATGTATTTATTCTTTAACTTAACAGAACCACCTCTAGGAATTTATCTCAGACATACACCTGCACATAAGCAAGATTATTCACTATAACACTGCTTAAATTATCAAAAGGTAAGTCTGGTTTAAGAACAGCAACAGAACTCTATATAGACAGATAAGGTTAAAGGAGCAAAAAGGAGAACATTGCACAGAATGCTATTTTAAGACTAGAAGAAAAATAGAAATCTACATTTGTATTTCTTAGTGTATATGCAAAGAAATCTGGAAAGATAAAAAAGCAACCAGTAATGTGATTATATATCATTTAATGATGGCCTAGGGACTCTACACAATAGATTATTTGTAGTTCCTTTTTTTCAGCTTCACTCCTACTGCGATAAAGTGACAATTCTAGAGCTCATACATGCATAGCAAATGTGTTCATTTATTATTTTTCACATTACATTTTGTTAGAGATGAAGTCAGGCTCATAGTATGCCAAGTTAATACTGCCCAAAATTGTCTATTTTACTAAAAATACCAGTCGAGTTGCTTGGTGATTCTGGAGAACATGTGTGAGTCTAAATTAAAATTTTCAAAAAGGTGTAACTGCTGAAATGCATAATTTTTACTCTAACTATGAAGCTCACAGTTTCTCTTAAGAAATATATAAATGCATACTACTCTCTTATATTTGGGGGAAAACATGTAGTAGTAAAAACTACTACTGGTATATGAGGAAAGAATAGTAACTGAAGAATATATACACACATAAAATATTAGAACATAAGTTTTTTTTTTTAAGATTTTATTTATTTATTTGACAGACAGAGATCACAAGTAGGCAGAGACGCAGGCAGAGAGAGAGAGAGAGAGAGAGGAGAAAGCAGGCCCCTGCAGAGCAGAGAGCCTGATGCGGGGCTCAATCCCAGGACCCTGGGATCATGACCTGAGCTGAAGTCAGAGGCTTTAACCCATTGAGTCACCCAGGCATCCTAGAACGTAAGTTTTAAATATGTCTGTAAATAACTGATTATCCAAAACCAATTTCTCAGATGCCAACTACTAATAAATATTTTCAAGTATCTGTCACCCAAAAAATAACTTTAAAATGCAAGTAATTTCACAATTTTATTAACTGTATTAACAAACTATGAAGGCAGGGGGGAATGAAAACCGCTATTATAATGCAAAGTTTATACTAAAAATTTCAAACATCCAGGAAACGCAGTATGGAATAATGGAAAGAATCAAGCAGTCTTCTGTACAAATCCTACTTTTGAATCAAAGTGAACCTAAATTGTAAGTCTTACAAAACTGGTTTCCTTATTGGGGTGCTCTGAATAGTACTTCAGAAATATAGGCATATGGAAGGTGCTCCTCTTAGCTCAAATTTCAGGTTAAAGCCAACTAAACACTTGCTGTGTTTTTACTATTCCTCCCATATTAGTGAATGTTCCTTCTATTAGTGTAGAAATTTAGTACAACAAGAAGCAAAAAGGTTGTTACAAAGAAGATACTGTTCCTTAGGAGAATTTCTCCAAAATCTATAAAAATAAAACTTTTAAAGCAAGAACATATTCACCAGGATAACAAATATCTTCAGATACAAGTCACTTTTTAAATACATTAAAACAATCTGCGGGCATCTGCCTTAGAATAAATAATAAAGATACAAAAAGATGGTTTCTTTTCTAAACTGAAAGAATAGTGAGTCATAGAGAAACTAACTAGTCCACATACCAAAAGTTACTCTTTAAGGATTAGGATATAAGTCTTACCAGGAAATGAAGACCAGCTGTGCAATATTATGTCTCCAGATCTCAACTGTCCTTTAAAGTCAAAAACCATCGTATTTACCCATGCTACAGGATAATGCTGTTGAAAAAGATACCACTGTATAAATATCCTGAAAAAAAACTTCAGAAGGTAAACATGTACATGCCTTTGTTTCAAAAATTTAGATCTAGAAATATCTAGAATTCCAGACGATTTCCAAAAAAATCATCCTAAATAAAACAAGCTGTACATGGAAAAATGTTCTAGATCTTTACAACGGTTCAAGAAAACTCTGAAAGTCAATTAATGTCTCATGATGAAATAATGTATCCAAAAAACATTATTTCTTATATAAACAATGCAAATGATAAGGAATTTTTAATGATTCAAGAAAATACGTATGATATATCAGGTTATAAGTTTTATGAGCTTTACACCTCATTAAACCTTAATGTAGTAGAAGACAATGTCTGTAGGTATTGTAGAATTTATTTTTATTTCTTATTAGGAAGCCTAGAACCTAGCAACAATTAACTTGGTCACAGTTTATCAAAAAACCTTATAAATAGTCAAATACTTTGAATAAAATTCTTTATCAGTGTAAGAAAAAACACTAAGGAAGTACTCTTCCATGACTTTTACACCCTAAAATTTATTTTTAAAAAACTGTATGATAATAACCAGAGGAAAAGCCTGCTTAATTCTTACATTAAAGAATAAAGGATACAAATTCATGTACATAAATATAGCAACCAGGTTTTTTTTAAATATATAAAATTCGTGTCCCCATCCCTCCAAAACAACTTTTCATAAACTTAAAAGAAAATGAAAAAGACAGGACTAAAAATATGAAATGGAATATGAGAACAGGCACACCATCATACTTTTTCCTCAATTTTGAAATCTAATAAATTGAAAACTAAAAGTTTATTCATAATTCATATGACAGCAAAACATGGCCAGAAATGGCATGAAGTTAACTAATATTCTGCATTTGTCTCATTTAATGTGACTATTCACATACTTCACTGCCAAGCAATGATGTGTTTAATTACAGATTTGTGATCCAGGCCCCACAGATGTGTTGAATAAAATATACTGTACTATCTTTCTAAAATTCACAAAAATCTGAATGTTTGAGCATATGTGGCACACAGAATTTCAGTTAAGGTATTGTGGAAATACAGTTTTTTAATCCTTTCATTCTTTTTTATCTATATTTTCTAAAGTATTATATTTATAATGGAACACTTACAATACGGTATTTGCTAAAATAATTTGCCAAAAGAGAAATAAATGAACAGAATATAAAAATGAAGATCTATCATCTTTTTAAAATCACTTCATAGGGCCGAAAGTTATATGCTCTCATTTCATGTTACTCAATTATTTCAAAGACTCTTAAAATTATCCCATTGAAAAAATTTTTCGGTAGTGTATAATTACCACTTTCCCAGATTTCCGAATGGTCTGGTATTTAGAGGGATTAATAGTTTTAGTTGACTTTTTTGTTTTCACTTTATCCAGAACTGCATAAACAGCAAAACATAATCGAGCCATTCGTGGCAGGTCACAAGTATTTATATCAAATTCCAGTGGTTCATTCCAAATGTGATCATTTTTCCCTGATATCTCTGAGCTTACGATGGTTTTACAGAGGAGTTCAGTACCATGAAAAAGGCCAGCCCTGACATGAACCTGTAATAAGAGAGACAAAAACACAGAATTACGAGTACTGCACCACTGAAATACCTCCACTCTGAAAAACAAACATCTATTAGGAGAAGCAGCACACCAACTCTAGGAAAAACTTTTCGTCCACAGAAACATCAGGCTGTAAGTATCAGTATATAATTCACTAAACTGTTATTTCAACCTGTTTTCACTTAGTAAACCAACTAAAAAATGCAGTATGTCTCAATGGTATAAACAGATCTACAGAAACTAAGACCATAAGTATGAAAACTACTATCATATGTTCACCTCGAATGACTGCATTTACTGGGGGTGTCTTGTCTTATTCTTTGTATAACTGGAAAGTAAGTGATAGATAAAATGTCTTTGAAATCTCTTTCTACTTCTTAATAATGTACGAACTGGACATTCTAAGACCCACCTTCTTAAAGATATTCTATCCAATATTTACAATTATTCTACACATCATTGTGTTTCATTTTTTCCTGAAGACACAAGTCCAGAGTAATGCTGGACATACGCAAAATGTCCCAGAAAATTTTACTCAGTCATTCATATAGTTTTTTATGACATAACCCAATTATCTCTAAATTTAAAAGTGAGTAGTACAGAAGTAGAACAAATAATCCTTAAGTTTATATGGAATCACAAATAGCCAAAGCAACCTTAAGAAAGAACAAAGCCGGAGGCATCACAATCCCAGATTTCAAGATATTCTTCTATAAAGCTAAAGTAATCAAAACAATATGGTACTGGCACAAAAACAAAGACATCAATCAATGGAACAGAATAGAGAGCCCAGAGATAAATCCACATTTACCTGGTCAATTAATCCACAACAAAGGAGGCAAGAATATACAACAAGGAAAAGATAGTCTCTTCAATAAATGGTGCTGGAAAAACTAAATAGCTACGTAGAAAAGAATGAAACTGGACCACCTTCTTATGCCATATACAAAAATAAACTCAAAATGGATTAAAGACCTAAATGTGAGATCTGAAATCACAGCACGCAAATTACTTCCACATAGGCTACAATTTCGTGGATACTGGCCTTAGCAACATTTTCCTAGATATGTTTCCTCCAGCAGCAGAAGCAAAAGCGAAAATACACTATTGGGACTAAACCAAATAAAAAGCTTTTTCACAATAAAGAAAACCATCAAGCTAACAAAAAGGGAGTCCACTGAAAGGGAAAAGATATTTGCAAATGATGTATCTAATAAGGGGTTAATATCCAAAATATATAAAGAACTTACACAACTCAACACCTCCCCAAAATCAAACAATCCAATTTAAAAATGGGCAGAGGACCCGAACAGACATTTTTCCAAAGAAGACATTCAGATGGCCGAGAAACATATGAAAAGATGTTCAACATCACTAATCATCAGGAAAATGACATCAAAACCACCATGAAACATCACCTTATACCTGTCACAATGGCTTCAGTCAAAACAAGATATAACAAATGCTGATGAGGATCTGGAGAAAGGGAATCCTTATGCACTGTTAGTGGGAATATAAATTAGTGCAGCCACTATGGAAAACAGTAAGAAGGTTTCTTGAAAAAGTAATAATAGGAATGCTATATGATCCAGTAGTTCCACTATTGAGTATTTACCCAAAGAAAACAAAAAAACTAGTTTGAAAGATGTATACACCCCTATGTTTATTGCAGCATTATTTATAATAGACAAGGTATGTAAGCAACCCAAGTGTCCATCCATAGATGAACGGATAAAAAAAAGATGTGGGGTGTGTGTGTGTGTGTGTGTGTGTAATGGAATATTACTCAGCCATACCAAAGGATGAGATCTTGCCATTTGCAACATTAGAGGGTATTATGCTAAGTGAAATAAGTCAGAACGAAAGACAACTTCTGCATGATTTCACTTATATGTGAAATCTAAAATCAAATGAACAAAAAAAGCAGGAAAGACCCATAAATACAGAGAACAAATTGACGGTCGCTAGAGGGGTAGATGAAGGGGATGGGCAAATGGGTAAAGTGGAATAGGAGGTACAGGCTTCAAGTTATAGAATGAATAAGTTACAAGGATGAAAGGTTGAGGATAAGGAATATAATCAATGGTACTGTAACAGTGTTGTACGGTGACATATCGTAGTTGTGCATAAATAAAACTACAGGTTAGTTCATAATGTTCATAGTTCACATAGTCAGTTCGTAATGTAACAGGGAAAGAACGGCTTACTTTAATGAACAGTATTCATTTATCTATCTCCCACATAATAAACACAGATTGGAGTGCCCAGATGACTCAGAGCCGGATGTGCGGCCGATCTCACAACCCTGAGACCAGGACCTGTGCTCAGTGTGGGGTCTCTCTCCTTCTACCAGTGCACCTCCCCCTGCTCACACACACAATCTCTCTCTCTCAAAATAAATAAAATCCTAAATAAAAATAAACACAGATAAAAGGGTTAGATGTTAAAATCATTAAAAAGCAAAAATGTAAAAGCTATCAGAGTAACTACTGAAGCATGGTGATGGGTTCACAGAAGTTGATTACACTATTCTCTTTACTTTTGTGTATGTTTGAATTTTTCCATTAAAAAATTTTAAGCTAGGGGCTCCTGCATGGCTCAGTGAGTTAAAGCCTCTGCCTTCGGTTCAGGTCGTGATCTCAGGGTCCTGGGATCGAGCCCCGCATCAGGCTCTCTGCTGAGCGAGGAGCCTGCCTCTCCCTCTTTCTCTGACTGCCTCTCTGCCTACTTGTGATCTCTGTCGAATAAATAAATAAAATCTTAAAAAAAATTTTTTTTAAGCTAAAAAAAATCAGTTATTCCAAATACATATGGGTTATTTTTACACAGTAAAGATTAAAGTAATAGGGAGTACAAAGAATTGCTAAAAGCACCTCCAGTAAATTTTCAGGCCACCAAGAATTTTCATCTGAATACACCTGATTGTCCTCAAATTCACAGAAAAGGGATTATTCCTTCTACTCAAAACCTCTACTTCCATCTTGTTCCAATTTCCCAAGTACTTAGACCTTGCTCTTTTGTTTCTCTAAATTGGAAAAATCCCCTCCCCAGCAGGCTATAAAACCTAAGCATTTCTCTCCTATGTCAAGCTCAAACAAAAACCTTCTTTGGAACCCAACTAATCATAATGAGAATGGTGCCAGTGTCTGTCTACTCATGTTTCCTACTTTCAATCCATAATCAAGCCTATACTGTAATACAAGAGGAAAGTGATTTATGATATAATCTTACTATTTTTAAATTTTTAAAAATATATTGATTTTTTTTTTTTTTAAGTAGGCTCTATGCCCAGTGTGGGGCTTGAACTCACAACCTTGAGATTAAGAGTCCCATGCTCTCTCAACTGAGTCAGCCAGGCATCCCTATAATATACTTTTTTTTTCCTACAATGTACTCTTAAATGAAAAATAAAGTAATTCAATCATACTCACTAAAAGCATATTCACATTTTGATGGTGCAAAGAAATGAATACAAATAAAACTAATTATGGTAGGACAGCAAGAATATTGGTGATTTATCATTCTCTTAATACCATACTTAAGATGGTATTTTATACTGTTATCTTTAAAATATTTAAAAATTACTATTCTAGAAAGTATAACACAAATCAGCTAGATGAACTTAAATTTAAGATCCTAAATACAGGCATAACACCAAATGCTCACAATCCAAAACTCATTAAATTTAATGCAAACGTGAGTGAAAATGGAAATCATTTTAAAAACAACTACTGGCGGTGCCTGGGTGGCTCAGTCAGTTGAGTGTCTCACTCTTGATTTCAGCTCAGGCCATGATCTCAGGGTCGTGGGATCCAGCCCTACACTGGGCTTCACACTCAAGTGTGGAGTCTGCTTGAGATTCTCTCTCTCCCTCTGCCCCTCCCCCCAACTCACATGTGCACACGCATAAACTCTCTTCTCTCTCTCTCTGTAATAAATAAAATCTTTTCTTTTTTAAAAACCCATCCAAGATTATCTGTTTTTAAACAGTGTCAAAATCTTAAAGGGTGCCTCAGTGGCTAAGTGGGTGAAGGCTCTGCCTTCGGCTCAGGTCATGATCTCAGGGTCCTGGGATCGAGCCCCGCATTGGGCTCTCTGCTCAGCAGGGAGCCTGCTCCCCACGCCCTGCTTCTGCCTGCTTCTGCCTGCCTCTCTAACTACTTGTAGTCTGCCTATCAAATAAATAAAATTTTTTAAAAAAAATCTTTAATAAATATATCAATAAATAGAAAATGTCAAGATTGAGCAGCCATAGCCTTAAGCAACTTTTAAGTCCATGACTCTACCCTACCTTAAATGCTATTTCCCTGTGTTCCCTGAAATAAGGCAAAAAGTCTGGGGATTCATTTTTACTCTGTGAAGAATGTAACAATAATTATAAAGAAGGATTTATACAACTGCAAGATTAGGAAATCTTTGTATTTTCCTTTACTCTATACTCAAAATAAACTGTGAGACACTTATCATAGTAGTAGAATTTTTAATAGCCAAGACAAAACCAGAAATAACAATTATTCTTTTTATATATACATATGAATAATTATTCTATACAGAAAACTGCAACTGCCTATAAGAATCATAATTATTTTCTCCTAAGCAATGAAAAAATGGCCCTATCATGAAATGCTCAACAAATGGCATTTAGTGTTAGTAAAATTATATGGGAAGTAAAAAGAGCACAAAATCCAGATTTCGAAGTTTTCCTTTTCTCCCTGATATACCTCAGGAAGACTGAGCACGTTAATAAACACATAGTGAATGGTAATTTTAGTTTATCAAGAGGTTAGGAAAAGTTCCACCACTATCCTACCAGTCATTATCTTAAAAGAAGTTCAACAGGAAGAAAGGAAAGCGGTGCCTATTGCCTAGGCAAAGACAAACTCCCCTGGCATGCCTTAAGAACTGAAACCACTATGGCACAGCTAGAGGCACATCAGGGGGCCACACTGTTGCTTGGGCTGGAGAGGTGAACAGCAAAGTCAGTGCCAACTGAGACTACTAAACAGGAATGGAATTTTTTTTTTTTTAAGATTTTATTTATTTATTTATTTGACAGAGAGAAATCACAAGTAGGCAGAGAGGCAGGCAGAGAGAGAGGAAGGGAAGCAGGCCTCCTGCTGAGCAGAAAGCCCGATGTGGGACTCGATCCCAGGACGCTGAGATCATGACCTGAGCAGAAGGCAGCGGCTTAACCCACTGAGCCATCCAGGCGCCCTGGAATTTTTTTTTTTTTTTTAAAGATTTTATTTACTTATTTGATGGAGAGAGAAGGGGGGGGGCACAAGCAGGGGGAAGGAGCAGAGGGAGAAGCAGGCTTCCTGCCAAGGAGAGAGCCCGATGTGGGCCTTGATCCCAGGACCCTGATATCATGACCTGAGCCGAAGGCAGGCGCCTAACAACTGAGCCACTCAGGCGCCCAACAGGAACAGAATTTAAATCACAGAAAGACTACTTTGTTTTCAGGTAAGAGAGAAGTTTGGGTGTAAGGTAAGATGTGAAAACAGAGGCAAGGAGATCACTGAGGGGAGGCTGTTGCTGTAATTCAGGGAGAGACAATGAATGCTTGAGCTACGAAATGGTACAGAAGACAAAGAGGAAAGAATGGATAGTAAAGGATTTCAATGAGGTAGGATCAACAGTATGTGATCAACTGAATAAATATGGTAAGTAAGGGAGAGTGGTGACTCCAGCTGCTTTACCAAATATAAGAGGAAAAGGAGTTAAAGGAGTTAAGAGAATGAGCTGGGGGACACTAAATAAAGTTGGCTTTAGAAATGTGTATTGGGGCACCTGGGTGGCTCAGTTGGTTAGGAATCTGCCTTTGGCTCAGGTCATGATCCCGGGGTCCTGGGATAAAGCCCCATGTTGGGCTCCCTGCTTAGCCGGGGGCCTGTTTTTCCCTCTCTCCCTGTCACTCTCTCCACTCATTCTCTCTCTGTCAAATAAATAAAATCTTAAAAAAAGAAACAAAAGAAGAAGTACACACTGAGGTATGTGAAAACAGGAGTCTGGAACTGAAGAGATAGCTGGGCTACAGCCAACAGCTTGAGAATCATAAGTGAAGGAGGTATAGTTTTTTCAATTTTCTTAAAAAGAGGATATCAGTAATTGTTTTCCAAGATATAAAGAATCCGAATGATATGAAAAACATTAAGAGGTGTTGCTGAGGCAGGGTGCACATGCCTCAAGCAAACAATCCATGTGACCTCTGAGTTCTGTGATCTCAAGATCTCCATAGTGCTTGCTCTTCTTCCCCTTGGCCACACAAACCCAAACAAATCTAGAATTGGACTTCCCACCACACCCTAGCATCTCCAAATCACTACCTGCTACATCTTACTCTCTACTCACCTCCCCTTCCAAATCACTATGACACTCCTACAGGATAATCTCCTTACCCTCTTTAAGGCCTGCATTTCAATGACCAATACTACCCCCAATCCCCACTTTTCTCTATCACCTTTGTCTTCCTTTGCCTTCACCAAAACTCTGTCAATGGGTGTCTCTCCTCTGTCACAATCATCTGAATTCTCTATCCTGGATAAACCTAATTAACTGCCTCTCCTCCATACTACATGGTTTGGGGTCAAGACCAACCAGTCTCAAATGTAAAATTATTCTTTCATCATTACAAGAATATTTCTTACCTTTAATTAACTGCTGAAAACCTGCACAATCATTTACTCTCCTATAAGATGAGAACTATTTTTTTTTAAATGCAAAGCCCCAATTTAAGCTCCTTTTTTTTGTTAGGTTTTCTGTTACCCAAAGATGCCATGCTTTGATGAATACCTCCTGTCGGTCAAACTACTCTATTTAGAAGTTATAAAATATTAGAATAATGAAATACTAGTCCATTATTATTTATAAGGTAAGGAAAGCAAGTAAAGAGAAAGATCGAATTATGTAACGAATAAAAAAAATCAGAATCTAATACTCACCAATTATAGATAGAATACTGTTACTAAATTGTGAAGTCATGTCAGTGGGGCAGAATGAGAATGACATATATGTTGGGATGAAGTAAAGGGTTTAAAGAGTATTTTTCTCCCAGAAAAACTCATGCTGCTTCATATGCACCCAAAGCTCCACAAATCTCCAAGTAAAGATGTATGGCAGTGGGCAGGGAGGGTGAGCGCCTGGGTGGTTCAGTGGGTTAAAGCCTCTGCCTTCAGCTCAGGTCATGATCCTGGGGTGCTGCAAGCCTGCTTACTCCTCTCTCTGCCTGCCTCTCTGCCTACTTGAGATCTCTGTCTGTCAAATAAATAAATAAAATCTTAAAAAAAAAAAAGATATATGAGGGGTAAGGCGGGAGCTGTCATCTATTATCACACGATCCTCCCCTTCGGAACTTCATGTTCCTTTTTTTTTTTTTTTTTTTAAAGATTTTATTCATTTATTTGACAGACAGAGATCACAAGTAGGCAGAGAGGCAGGCAAAGAGAGAGGAAGGGAAGCAGGCTCCCTGCTGAGCAGAGAGCCCGATATGGGGCTCGATCCCAGAACGCGGGGATCATGACCCAAGCCAAAGGCAGAGGCCCTAACCCACTGAGCCACCCAGGTGCCCCTCAATATTATATTTTAAGTTTAGCCAGTGAAAAGATTCTATAAAGGAAAGACATGTGAGAGGTGCCTGGGTGGCTCAGTCAGCTAACTCCAACTCTAGGTTCTGGCTCAGGTCATAATCTCAGGATCATGAGACGGAGCCCTGCTTCAACTGACATGCTCAGTGAAAAGTCTACTTGGGAGTCTCTCTCCCCTTCTCCCCACCCACGCTCTCTCTTTAAAATAACAAATAAATATTTTTTTAAAAAAAGACTGAATGACAGACAAAAGGTTGATATCCAGGATCTATAATGAATTCCTCAAACTCAATACACACAAAACAGACAATCATATCAAAAAATGGGCAGAAGATATGAACAGACACTTCTCCAATGAAGACATACAAATGGCTATCAGACACATGAAAAAATGTTCATCATCAATAGCCATCAGGGAGATTCAAATTAAAACCACATTGAGATATCACCTTACACCAGTTAGAATGGCCAAAATTAACAAGACAGGAAACAACAGGTGTTGGAGGGGATGTGGAGAAAGGGGAACCCTCTTACACTGTTGGTGGGAATGCAAGTTGGTGCAGCCTCTTTGGAGAACAGTGTGGAGATTCCTCAAGAAATTAAAAATAGAACTTCCCTATGAACCTGCAATTGCACTCCTAGGTATTTACCCCAAAGCTAAAGATGTAGTGAAAAGAAGGGCCATCTGTACCCCAATGTTTATAGCAGCAATGGCCACGGTCGCCAAACTGTGCAAAGAACCAAGATGCCCTTCAACCGACGAACGGATAAGGAAAATGTGGTCCATATACACTATGGAGTATTATGCCTCCATCAGAAAGGATGAATACCCAACTTTTGTAGCAACATGGATGGGACTGGAAGAGATTATGCTGAGTGAAATCAGTCAAGCAGAGAGAGTCAATTATCATATGGCTTCACTTACTTGTGGAGCATAACAAATAGCATGGAGGACATGGAGAGTTAGAGAGGAGAAGAGAGTTGGGGGAAATTGGAAGGGGAGGTGAACCACGAGAGACTATGGACTCTGAAATACAATCTGAAGGGTTTGAAGTGGTGGCAGGGTGGGAGGTTGGGGTACCAGGTGGTGGGTATTATAGAGGGCACAGATTGCATGGAGCACTGGGTGTGGTGAAAAAATAATGAATACTGTTATGCTGCAAATAAATTTAAAATAAAGTTTTAAAAAAAGAATGAATTTTTAAATTCTACCTCTGAAACTAATAATATACTATATGTTAATTATATTGAATTTAAATTGAAAATTTTTTAAAGAAGAAAGATTATGTGAAACATTATTTTATCTGCTATAGTGATGCTGGCATGGGTGTTGGTACCCACTCTATCTCCTCTTGTGTCTCATTCAGAAGGAACCACTAACATCTCTCAATTTATAGCAGTATGAAAATGAGTTCTAGACACGTGAATAACTGATTTGTTTATATAAGGAAATTCTGAATACAACTGACAATGTTTTCTTTGCTTTGACCACTAGCTCTATGGTAAGAAAGCAAAATCTAACATCATGCACTTATGGAGGATCTTACCATATGCATACTCTCTGTGAATCTTGCTCCTGACTTTTTTGACTATTAAATATCCTCAATTATTTTCTAAAAAAGTCAAAATTTTGTATATGGACACTGTGTATGTGTTGTGAGAGAGAGAGAGAGAGAATGAGACAGACGGAACGAACACACATACACTTAGCTCAAACATTTGTAAAGTGAGATTTGGTATATCATAAATAAAACAAAATATCCATAAGACACATTTTGCACCTTTTGTATGATAGGATAGAATGAATTTCAAGATAAAAATGCTATTCAATTTTTACTCTTGGTGACCCTTAACACTTACAAGACATGATTTTACCACCCTTTGCATTTGGAATAGTTTATTCAGAAAAATTACAGGTTTAAAGAAATGAATATTTTTCAATGTTTTTGTAACAGAAACAAGCTACTTATAATAAACTGCTAAACTCGAAAATGTTAGCATCCCTTGGTTTTTGACAATTTTTGAGAATAAGAACATATAGAGTCTACTCCATAAGTACTCAAAAAATACTAGCATTTAAAGAATCAAAACAAAAAATGCTAGCTGTAATTCCATCAACCAACTTCTATAAGAATTCAGATATAAGGAATGAAGTAAAATTATGGATCAGGTGGCTACAAAGTTCAAAAAAACTTAAGTATAATGAACTCCAAAAGTTCTATACTAGCTATAAACAGCAACAGCAAAGGATATGATCTACAAAAGAATAAAAATAAAGACTCCAACCAAGGCATGGGTGGTAACAGAAAAAACAAAACAAAACACAAAAAAGAACAAAAAACAAAACAAACAAACAAACAAAAAAACCACCCTAAAATAATTCAATACATGGTTTAAAAAAGAGTATTAAAAGTGATCTACATTTGGGGCACCTGGGTGGCTCAGTGGGTTAAGCCTCTGCCTTCAGCTCAGGTCATGATCCCAGAGTCCTGGGATCAAGCCCCACATAAGGCTCTCTGCTCAGCAGGATGCCTGCCTCCACCTCTCTCTCTGCCTGCCTCTCTGCCTACTTGTGATCTCTGTCTGTCAAATAAATAAATAAAAATCTTTAAAAAAATAAATAAAATAAAAGTGATCTACATTTAAAATAACATGGGGGGAAAACTGTTTTCTGAACAGTTACATGGTAACTGCTTTCCCATGGTAGCAGAATTAAAGGGAAGTAGTTGTTTTCAGAAAAATCAGTAAGAAAAACTATACTCTGAACTTGCATCACATGGAATTTGGTCAAAATTATCCCATTCCCTGATGCTTGGTCTGAATCACCTTCAGACTCTGAAAAGTAAAGGATTTTAAAGCACCATCATGCTTCACACAGTTGTGTTCACACAGTTGTGTTTTATTATCCAACTTTAGTAAACTTCCAAAGAGATCCTTTTTCACAAGGCCCACAACATTTGAAGAACAAGGGAAGGCAGGCTTTATCATGCAAAGAACCTTTCACTGTGCTACAGCAAGGATATACCAAAGCTACACACACAATTCCTGAATTCAACAATTAAAAATGTTTCTGTGTTATAATACATGAAACTTTTCCCCAACATTATATCTAATTTCCTTCTTATTCAGAAATAATGGCCAAAATCCACTACTTTCTGCCTTTAGATATTAGACATAGAAAAAGGTCAGTGGGATGAATAGGTTGAAATTCCCATGGTTTCATGAAGGGCATCACTTTATAAAAAGAGGCAGATTCGTTCTTGCTTTTGGAAGGAGTGTTAAGCTACCTTTAACTAAGAATATAAAGATGTTAGAGATAGTTACATTAAAATGTATTAATTCATAACACAAATACTTATTTAGTGTGTCAGGCACTAATAACAGAAAAAGATTAAGAGAGTTTCCTTCTTTCCTCAGGTTATTTTTATTTTTTAACAGTTAGGTGTGCTGAGACCCACATAAGTAGGCTATGAGGTGTTACGATTTTTGAGGTTTACGATTTTTACTAAGTGTGCTATCAGATGTACGCGAGCTTGAAATTCTCTGGGTTTATCCTATTTGTGGTTCATTGAGCTTCGTTAATCTGTTGTATTTATGTCTTTTGCCCACTTGGGAAAGCTCCCAATAATAATTTGTTTAAATAGTTTTTCTGAACTGTACTCTTTTTCTTTCTAGAACTCAGATTACACAAATGTTCAACCTTCTGATATTGTTACATAGGTATCTGAAGCTATAAGGAGTTTTTCCTCCCTCAATCATTTTTCTCCATTTTGTTCAAACTGGAAATGATTTTTATTAATCTTAAAATTCATGGACTCTTTCCTTTCTCATTACCATTTCACTACTGAATCCATTCCATGAGTTGTTGGTTTTTTTTAAGATTTTATTTATTTATTTGACAGAGACACACAGCGAGAGAGGGAACACAAGCAGGGGGAGTCGGAGAAGAGAGGCTTCCACTGAGCAGGGAGCCCAATGCGGGGCTCAATCCCTGGATCTGAGCAGAAGGCAGACACTTAACAACTGAGCCACCCAGGCACCTCATTCAATGAGTTTTTAAATGGTAAGTTATTGTATTTTTCAGTTCTAAATTTTCCATATAGCTCCTATTACATCTTCTGTTTCTTAGCTGATACTTTCTATTTTTCCATCCCTTTCAAGTGTGTTTGCCCTTACTTGGAGCATTATTGTAACTAACAACATATATGTCATCTGAGCAGATACCTGTTGGTTATCATTATCCATACAACTTGATATTTTCCTGGTTCTTTATGATGCCAATTAATTTTAAATTGCATAGACCATTATGACCACTATGTTTTAAGACTCTGGGTTTTGTTTATATCCTACGGAGAACACTGATGTTTTAGGAAACAATGGTTAAGTTCAGACTACAAGGTGAAACAAGCTCTGTGAAGCTATGGTTCTAATATCAGTTCAGTTTTCAAAAACCTTTGCATAGTGCTTGGATCTGTCCTTTCTGTGCAGCATACAGTGACCAGACTGAGACCTGGTGGGAACATATGCTACATTTCAGTCTTCAAATTATGTAGGCAGTTAAGATTCAGATCCACATAAGTACAGCTCAGGAATAAACCTATAGGCATAAACAACTTTAAAGAGTTACATTCCCAAGCTCTTCCCACTCTTCAATCATCCAATTATTGTTTGGTTGCCTAGGGCTCCCCTTTTTTATCACCCAGCCAGAAAGCTAAAGCTTTATTCACCCACACTTCCTGCAACTATGCCAAACAGAAGAAAAAGACAAAAAAAAAAAAAAAAAGCCTGTGAGGATTTGCCCCATTCTCTGTACAACTCTTCTAATCAGAGAAGGTTCAACTTTGCACTTTAGGCCTGTCCCCCTTGTTGTTGCTACTGCCACTGCCACCACTGCTACCACTGCCACAGGACTTCTTAGAAACTGGAACAAATGAGAACAAAGAACAGGAAACAAATAACAGAGGGAAAAAGCAGAGAAATTCTTGCTCTCTCTGAGGGTTAGAAGCCCTCCTTCCCACTAGAGCTATAACTAGAGGGCTTCTTGAGTTCTGTGTGCACTAATGTCATCTTCTAGATTTGGGACAGCACTGAGTTCAGGAGTCTCCTTAATATTAAGATACATACCTGAGAGGGTGCCTAGGTGGCTCTGTGGGTTAAATAAAGCCTCTGTCTTCAGCTCAGGTCATGATCCCAGGTCCTAGGATCGAGCCCCGCATCGGGCTCTCTGCTCAGCGGGGAGTCTGCTTCCCCCACCCCACTCTCTCTGCCTGCCTCTCTGCCTACTTGTGATCTCTATCTGTCAAATAAATAAATAAAATCTTAAAAAAAAAAAAAAAAGATGCATACCTGAAAAGTGAACTACAAGGCTAAGAAAGGACCAAATCAGGAAGGAATATGCTCCAGAATTCTAAGCACATTCACAGGGTCAAGACATTCATGTGCCCTTTAAGATCCCTGGGACTCTAAATATAATGGATTTCACTCCTATGATTAGGTTATACTACTTAACATAGATGACTTCAAGGAAGGGAGACTATCTTTCATGGGTCTGATCCATTGGTTAGTCTCTAAAAAGGGACCAGGTTCTTCTTGGCAAGAAATTCAAAGAGTGAGAAGGATTTGAAGCTTGAGAAATTCTCCATTTCTATAGAGTTAGAAATAGAGAGAGCCACAAAACCAGCCTTGAAAGACACCTCTACTAACTGAGAGCAATCCCCAATCAATCCCCTACCAAGACCCAGCAAGAAAATGAAAACCTTAGTTCTACAACTTCAAGGAACTGAATTTGGCCAATCACTTGAATCCCCTTGGAAGCAAATTCTTCTCTAGAGCCTTTAGGAACAAAAACAACCCAACTAACACTGGATTTCAACCTTGCAAGAACATAAGCAGAAAATCCAGCCACACCATGCCCAGACTTGTGACCAACAGAAATGCAAGCTAACAAACAGGCATTCAAGCTGCTACGTTTGTGGTAATTTGTCAAACAGTAATAGAAAAACTAATGTAAGAGGCTATTATAAACTTAATGCCAAAAATGTAACAACTTAAATTTTTCAAAGGACAAAAATTATCAAAACTGACATAAAGAAATAGAAAACCTGACTATCCAAATATCCATTTAAGAAATTAAATTCCTAAGGGTGCCTGGGTGGCTCAGTCTGTTAAGCCTGACTCTTCCTTTCAGCTCAGGTCATGATCTCAAAGTTGTACTGCATCAGGCTCTGCGCTCAATGGGTAGTCTGTCTGAAATTCTCTCTCTCCCTCCCCTCTGCCCCTTCCCCCCACACTAGCTTACTCTGTCTCTCTCTCAAATAAATAAATGAATCTTTAAGAAAAAAAAAAAAAAGAAAAGAAAGAAACTGAATTTCTTAATAAAAACCTTCCCACACGGGGCACCTGGTGGCTCCATCAGTTAAGCATCTGCCTTGGGCTCAGGTCATGATACCACAGTCCTGGGATCCAGACCCACAACAGGCTTCCTGGAGTGGAGTCAGCTTCTCCCTCTCCTTCTACCCCTCTCCCCTGCTCATGCTCATGCTCTCTCTCTCAAATAAATAATATCTTTAGGGGAAAAAAAAAAAACTTTCCCACAAAGAAAACTCCAGGAAATTTCCATGAGCTAACAACTTGTGGTCCATAATGTAGTCATCTATTTCCTTCTAAGAAATGATACTATATTTTCTCTGTGTTCAGCAAGTTTAAAAGAAAAGGAAAGGTCTGAGAAAGGAGGCCGAGTGCAGTTCTAAACAAGGCTGACAAAGGAGATTGAGCTTGCATAGGAACCTATGGCTTAAATTGTATTTGCTGAATTCCTGATCTAAAGCAAGTTCTTTTATACAATACACACAGAAAAACATCACTATATCTAGTACATCTCCAACTATTCAAAGAATACTTTAAAAACAAAAATTCTTGGGGTGCCTGGGTGGCTCAGTCAGTTGAGCCTCTGCCTTTGGCTCGGGTCATGATTTCAGGGTCCTGGGATTGAGCCCCGCGTCGGGCTCTCTGCTCAGGGGGGAGCCTGCTTCCCCCTCTGTCTCTGCCTGCCACTCTGCCTACTTGTGATCTCTCTCTGTGTCAAATAAATAAATAAAATCTTTAAAAAAAAAATTTAAAAAAAAATTAAAAAAAAAATTCTCGTCTAACTTTAAGTCACCATATTCTGTCTTGTGTAACTGACCAATATAGGGAAAATTTAATCTCCAGTGTGACATTCATTGAGCGTATCAGTGAGTTATTCAAATAATGGAGTAGACAGGGGCACGTGGGTGACTCGTTGGTTGAGTGGCCACCTCTTGGTTTCCACTCATGCTATGGTCTTGGGTCCTGGGATCAGTCCACATTTGGCTCCAGGCTCAGCATGGGGTCAGCTTCTCTCCCTCTCCCTCTGCCCCTCCCCCTGCTCTAGTGCTCCAGTGCTCTTTCTCTCTCTAAAGCAAATAAATAAATCTTTAAAAAATAACAACAACAATGGAACAGATTTTAAAAAACTCAAATCTTAACAAGTACTCACTTTTACACTTTCTTCTGTGTTAAGTTTATTTCCCTTAACCAAGACAATCTGGAAAGGGTTGTTATTTTCCCAAACATGCTGCAAAAGAATGAAATAGAGTATTTTAATTAAAGACATAAATATTCTATGCTAGCAATGAAACAATCTTATCTGTTCTCATGTCCACTGGCAAAATAATGCAAATAGACCTCCGAACTAACAGCTGAAAATCCCATATACTAAATGAAGCATCACAACCACTACCACTTAGTTCTTCCAGCAAAATACAGGCAGCATTCCAATACTGCCAAGAGGTTCACTAAACTAAATACCATAAACAAAAAGTATTAAAGCTTTGGATGAATTAAGAATTGACCACTTAAATTAATACAGAGCTAATATCTTAATCATCAAGGAGAGATTAAATATACAACTTGTTAAAACTGAGTAACTATTAAAAAATATTAACTGTTCCAATCAATAAACAGAAACACAGGAATTGCTTTATATAAGTATATTACATTCTGGGGGAAAAATGGTATCTTTGATATATTTAAATTCTAAAAGTATTCAATAAGAAGGCAAGTTATACCAAAAATGCTAGCATAAGCTAAGCTGACATAAATTAAATACACAAGAACATCAACTATTTCTGAACATCTTTTTTACTAGAACCTCTCAAATTGCTCACTGAAGTTTATGTTCACCTGCACTCTCAAGAAATTTCTAATTTGGTATCATTTTTCTGTGATACCAAAAGAATACCAAAACCAGAAATCGCATATTTACATTTCCATGAGCTGAGGAAAAAGAATAGTAGCTAGAAAGATAATTACCAATAAATGGTAATGGATCTTCGGCTAATGTGCACTGGTTTTCACAGAATGAGAAGTGAGCAGAGAAAATATGTGAGGCTTAAGCACACAACCTAACAAAATTATATGCTTTTGGGGGTTACCAAAGGTTCACACATGAAACTTACAGAAATAATTCGCATTTTCTTTGGTGGTAAAGGAAGAGGAAGGTTTGATGCATTTCGATTTATGGCAGCCTCTATGGCAATCATTTCCTGCTCATACATCTTCTTGATCTTGCAACATTCCACAAGCATAAAATGGGGCAAAGTCCTGTTCATTACACAGTTCCGAATATACTACAGTGGCAACAAAGAATAAGGTAAAGATTTTCAAGCAAATACTTAAATTGACAGAAGAATAATATTACATGAACATCACTATACCAATGTACTATGAAAATATATCTTAACAACTAATGTTAAGAATATGAGAAATTAAAATCACAACATAAAATAGCTACCATTAATTGAATACCTAAGTACCTAAGAACTAGCTACTTTTTTTTTTTTAAGATTTTATTTATTTCTTTGAGAGAGACAGAGAGAGCACAAGCAGGGGGAGTGGCAGAGGCAGAAGGATAAGTAGGCTCCCTGCTGAGCAGGGAGGCCAACATGTGGCTTGATCCCAGGACCCCGGGATCATGACCTGAGCTGAAGGCAGACACTTAACCGACTGAGCCACCCGGCCACTGGAAGAACTAACTAATTTTTCTAACAACCCTGTAAGAGAGATTTTCTTCCCTTTAACAGATGAAAGGACTAAAAGAAGAGTTAAGTTACATACCTGGCATCTTAAATCTACCTGTTTCTCTCTCTCTCTCCCTCTTTTTTTTTTGGCTAAACCTTTAAGAAATAAGTACCTCAGGCTTGATGTTTTGTCTTCTCTTTGCACTCAATACCTGACATTTTGACCAAGTGGCTCACTGTCCCAAGGGTGGGACTTGATACACGTACTGGTAAAGACTGTGATATCATAGTGTAAACTCTGATCAGTCAGTCAGGAAAAGTAGACATGTAGTACACATGTGGCCATTTCTTCACATTCTAAGGTGGTCATCTTAGACCTTCCCATAGATCCCTGAAGTCGACCTAGTACCTTTACAGAACAAGGCTCCAGAAGACAACCATTACTATCTCCCTTGCAAAAACATTGACCATCTCAGTTTGAAACTCTTTTATTTCCATGAGACCAGGACAACTCTCCAAAGGCATATAAGGAAAGGGATGGTTATTCACATTACCAGGGATGCCTAACAAACTGGATAGAAAGAAACTTAATATATTCCTCAGAAGAATAAATTTCCTATATAGATTCAGCATATTACATTAAATTCAGAACCACAAAATACTTTTAGAAATTAAAAAAAATCCAGAATGGTCTGTAAGTAGAAATCACATATTATGATAAATACATTCAATCAAACACATGAAATATGTATCCTTCCATTTCCTTCACATTCCTTTACCTACATGGTATACTTTCTCTCTCACAAGACCTTGTACAAAAATGTATACAACTCTTTATTTTTCTTTATAATAACAAATCCTAAAACACAAACTCAAAAAAAAAACCCCATAAATCCTAGTTTTGGCAAAACAATACGTCCTCCACTAATTAAGTTAAAAAAAAATCAAAGCTCCTGGTTGGTTTTTTTTTTTTGGAGGGTGGGATTTTATTTATTTATTTATTTGACACAGAGGGAGAGAGACAGCAAGAGAGAGAATACAAGCAGTGCGAGTGGAAGAGGGAGAAGCAGGCTTCCCACTGAGCAGGGAGTACAATGTGGGGCTTGACCCCAGGACACTGGGATCATGACCTGAGCCAGAGGTGCTTAATGGCTGAGCCACTGAGGCACCCCAAAATCACAGCTTTTTCTCAGCCATCACTTAATATCTGGCATGCCTCTATCCCTCTTTAAAACAAAAAAATAAAAATCACAAGAGTAATCAGATCCTACTGTATAAGGATGTGAAAATGTATTAAGACCTTGTTAACTTCTTTAAAAAAAAAAAAAAGACCTTGTTAACTGATAATCACATCCAAGATCCTATTTTATCAGATGATGGTGGGGGAGAGGTGTTGCACTACAGATTTATTTATTTATTTAATATTTTATTTATTTATTTGACAGAGACAGAGAGAGCACACAAGCAGGGGAGGAGAAGCAGACTCCCAGCTGAGGAGATAGCCTAACACAGGGCTGGATCCCAGGAGCCAAGGATCATGACAGGCAGCCATTTAACTCACTGAGCCACCCAGGTGCCCCTCATTTACCTTATTTAAACCCTACTTAACTCCAAAAACAATCTGGGGCACTATCCTCAAGGAACTTGTGATTGCATGGAAATAGGTATGTCAAAGATGGAGGAAAGCTTTTGAGGATGAACAGACCTAATGCTTTCAAAATTCCTACCATATATGGAAATAACAAAAAACAGAGGGAAAGGCAATTACACATATAAATGTTAGACTGAACTGAAAAGCTTTCTAATTCAAAATGAAAAGGTATAAGACCCTGTTAACTGATAATCACAAATAAGTTTCTTTACCATTTAATTAGTGGCCATTTAATAAAAAAAAAAATTTTTTTTTTTAAGATTTTATTTGACAGAGAGAGAGAGAGAGAACACAACCAGAGGGAGAAGCAGGCTTCCGGCAAAGCAAGGAGCCTAATGCGGGGCTCAATCCCAGAACCCTGGGATCATGACTTGAGCCAAAGGCAGACACTCAACCACTGAGACACCCAGGCGCCCCTAATCAAAAAATCTTGTATTTTATTTCCTCCAGAATATTGCCTACCTAATTACTATGTTTACGTGATAAAACAGTAAGCAGCTTTAGCAAGTTTTATTAATAATTCATTATGCTGGAATGCCTGGGTAGCTCAGTTGGTTAAGCATCTGCCTTCAGCTTAGGTCATGATCCCAGGGTCCTGGGATGAGCCCCATGTCTGGCTTCCTGCTCAGCAGGGGGTCTGCCTTTCCATCTTCCTCTGCCCACCCCCCACTGCTAGTGCTTGCTCGCTCTCTCTCGCAAATAAATAAATAAAATCTTAAAAAAAAAATTCATGCCACAGGAAATGCTAACACTGAAACAACCAAAAAAGTAGAAAGGAAACATTGAGATACACACATTAATATAATCATTATGCCAAAAATATATAACTGCAAGTAAACAACAAAAACACGCCAAAATTTTAACAATGGTTATCTCAGAGGTGGGTAGGATTATGAATATCTATTATTTAATTTTGTATAATTTTCTGTAGGTTCTAAATACTTAACTATAATAATGTATTTTTATCAGAAATTTAAATTGTTTAAACACACATACATACACGCACACACACACACACTCACACATATCTATGGAAAAGTGATAGTAATACACATACCTGGAACTGAATGAGTGGCTGATCACCAAACACATATTCTACTCTCCCACTTACTTGCAACACATAGTCATAGGGACTAACTTCATCTTCTTTCCCATGAATAGTCAAACGTTTTTGGATTGCCAGTTCATTTATTTTGATAGGATTCATATTAGGAGATATTTGAAAGCTAAACACATCCTTAAAAGGGGGGGGGTAGAAAAAAGGAGCAAATTTTATATTTGTGCTGAAAAAACTGTCTTTACATTTATACTTATTACTACATTGTATATAGCCATACATAGTATGTCCATATATATATGTTACATATGTATATCCTTTACATTTAACATTCCAGTACATTTTCTTATTTTTTAAATATAGTATGTCCACAACAAACTTAAGATTTCTGATAATTTGCAAGTCATCTTACACTATACAAAGTGCTACAGATCCCACAGATAAGATTCATATTTAACTCAAGTGTCTATTTAACTAAACTATACCACCAGAGAGTTTCAAATACATTTCTCAGTAAATATCTTTTATATTTTTTAATATCTTTGCTTTAAAAAGTTCCAAAAATCCTGTAGTTGTTCAAATGTAGTCCATACTAAGAATTTTATGTTATATACCAATTAAATTATAAATGAACAAATATACCAATTAATTATAAATGAACAATTCAGCCCAATTTTATAGACATGTAAAAAAGAAACAAAGAAGGTTTCATTAATGAGAAATAAAGATATAGTCAGAACTGAATATCAAATCTTCTCATCACAAATCCCAAATGTATAGATATTAAAGATCACTTAATAACATCTGAAACTTCTCATAATCCAGCAAAGTAATTTCCCACCATATGATCGCATACCGAGGATTTAAGAAAATTCACTGTCTTCTAAAGCAGCTAACTGTTCCTCTGCACAACTGTGGCTGTTAGAAAATTCTCTACTGACCAGAGGTTGCTTCTGCAGTATTTTCACCAAGTTGAGTCACCTCCCTTTTCCATAAGGTACTTCAAATTTCAACTTTTTTAACCTAAACTTACTGGGTGCTCCTTTTCTCTAGTATTTTTACCTTTTTTTCCTAATGTTCTGTATGAGTTGGTGCTATATGCATCAAAGCATATGAGCCAGGATCCACAGAGTCATTTGAAAAGTCACATGACTCCACTTTCCTCCCCTAACTCACTTCCCAATAAGATACCAACAACCTTGTATCCTTGGGCTGCCAACTGTCACCTCCTCTCTATCCCACTCACACTACTCTATTTTGGCAATTCTTCATCTTTCTCCTAAAGAGCAATATAGCTTCTTATTTAATTTCCTTGCACTATCCACCTCAAAACCTTCAGCTACCTTAGAAAGTAACCTACTTTAAAAAATAGATTCACAAAGAGATATAATACTTTTTTAACATAATACAAATGGTCGTAACTGTCTAAAGCAGCGCTACCCAATAAAACTCTTTAATAATGGAAATAGTCTATTCTATGCTGTCCAATACAACAGCCTATTAGCCACAAGTGGTTGGTTTTTTTTTTAAGATTTTATTTATTTATTTGACAGAGAGAGAGAGAGAGAGAGAGAGATCACAAGTAGGCAGAGAGACAGGCAGAGAGAGAGGAGGGGAAGCAGGCTCCCTGCCAAGCAGAGAGCCTGATGCAGGGCTTGACCCCAGGACCCTGAGATCATGACCTAAGCCGAAGGCAGACGCTCAATTTACTGAACCACCCAGGCGCCCCTCCACAAGTGGTTCTCAAGAAGCTTGATATGTGGCTAGTGCAAATTACTGAATTTTAATTTTACTTCATTTAATTAACTTAAATTTAAATTTAATGTACAAATGTGGCTAGTGGCTACTGTATTTAAACAATACAGGTCTGAATAATAAGGCCTTACGCTCCTTAATATACCATAAAATTATTCTATGACTCCCATTTACTCTCTATTTCATAAACAGACCCTTTAGAGATAAAAAACTAGAGGACACACTCATTATCAGATAGCAAGAACCTACAGAAAAGACCAGAAATCAGAACTAGGCTTGAAAAACTGCAGATAGGGGCGCCTGGGTGGCTCAGTGGGTTAAGCCGCTGCCTTCGGCTCAGGTCATGATCTCAGGGTCCTGGGATCGAGTCCCACATCGGGCTCTCTGCTCGGCGGGGAGCCTGCTTCCCTCTCTCTCTCTCTCTCTCTCTGCCTGCCTCTCCATCTACTTGTGATTTCTCTCTGTCAAATAAATAAATAAATAATCTTTTAAAAAAAAAAAGAAAAGAAAAAAGAAAAACTGCAGATATTACAAGTAATACTCAGAAAATAAAACAGGTTTAGTTAATGTGTGTTAAGAATTAAAGGTTGTTTGAAAATGAGTAAAGAACAAAAAACTGAAGAAGAATCAAAGAGAACTCCAAGAAACAAAACATATTAAGTGAAATTTAAAACTCAATGAAAAGGAACATGGCAAATTTTAAACAGTTTTCAAATTTGACAATATCAAGTGTTAGCAAAGATGTGAAGAAACTAAACTCTCAATATATTTCTGGTAGGAATGTAAATTGGAAAAACTGTTTGGGGGGGGCGCCTCTGGGGATATAGTTGGTTTAGCAACCAACTCTTGGTTTCAGTTCAGGTTGGGATTTCAAGGTCCTGAGACTGAGATCCACATCGTGTCCCTGTACTCAGCCAGAGTCTGCTTGGGATTCTCTCTCCCTCTCCTTATGCCCCTCCTGCCTGCATAAGCGTGCTTACTTGCTCTTTATCTCTCTCAAAATAAATAAATCTTAAAAAAACAAAGAAAGAAAGAAAAACTTTTTGGCAATATATATTAAAAACCAATTACACCCATATACCCATCACTCACCAATTCCATTTCTAGGTATATTCTAATACAAATACATAAACTGATGTTATTTCATACAAAACAATGTTGGATTTGAAATGTGTGTATACATGTATATAACACAAGAATTGAGAAAAATCTGAAAACTGACTAGAATTTGAGGATAAAAGCAAGTAAAATAAACTAGCTAAACAAAGAATAAAAAACACAAGACACATAGAGGGAGAACACATTCCCAACATACGTGAATGACAAAGATTCACTACTCCCAAAAACCAAGAACGTATACAAATCAGTAAGACACACACGACACAGTTTTAAAACAGACAAGAAACAAACACAACAGAAATATGAATGTTTCATAAATATGTGAAAAGACATACCTTATCATCAGTTCTGAGAGAGATGCACCTGAGACCATGGAGATAAAGCTGACACTTGAGCAACATGGGTTTGAACTGTGTGGGTCCACTTAATTATGTGGATTATTTTTATAAATACTGTAAATGTATTTTCTCTTCCTTATGACTTTAATAACATTTTCTTCCCCCTACCTTACTTTACTTAAAAATACAGTATATGACATGTATAACAAATATGTGTTAATCAACTATTTATGTTATCAGTAAGAGAGTCAACAGAAAGCTATTAGTAGTAAGTTTTGTGGGAGTCAAAAGTTATCTGTGGATTTTTGAATGTGGAGGGGTTGGCACTCAACCCTTGCAAAGATGAAGCTTAGGAGAGAAACAAATCATGGCCTTTGCAGTACAGAGGGAGCTGCTACAGCACAGAAGAACAAGAGACAAACTGTAACACAGAGGAGCACCTGGGGAAAAGGAGTCCACATAGTAACCAGCAAGAAAAGCAAGAAAGTCCCATTTCACAAGTTCCTGCAACCAGCCAGTGGGGCTTAAAGTCTGCAGTTCTAAAGACAGTGGGCTTGGCTCAGCTAAAGTCCAGAGGCATGGGGGCTACTCTTAGAAATAAGGTGGAACAAACAGCCCAAGGAAATACAGAATGAAAACAGAGATCTTTAGGGTGCCTACACGCACAATGGAGAAGCTACTTGCTCAACTCACAGCAGTGGCAAGAGTTCCAGAGAGGCAGCCCTCCCAGAGAAACCTCATGGGGGAAAAAAGGAACTGCAAGGCACCACTTCCCTTCCCTATCCCTCAGCATAAACACAGAGCCACCTGAGGTAATGAACACAGCATTAGCACTCACATGTAACTTGCTTATATACCAAGCCCTGCCTCCCGCACTCTTGTGGATCCATCCTTTCCAGTTACACTTGCTTCAGTCCCACCACAGCAGGCCTCCACACCCAGATGACCAGCCCAAACCCTTGACCAGCACCATATCTCCTGACCCAGGAATTCTGTGAGGCCTCAGTTCTGGTGGCAACAGCAACAGATCTCATTTCTTAAGTAGACCAGAGCACATCTAGTTAAAACACACCACATTCAGGCCAGGGACCAAACACTGCCCACAACAGGCAAAGAGAGCCTCTGTGTACTATACTGATCTGAAGGATAAAGTAGCCAGGGCACAACAGCAGAAAACACTCAGCACACAATAGAGATGCTACTGGAAGCACCAGGCTGTGAGGAACAGGGAACACTACACTGCAGAGCACTACAGGACCTCTTCTGTTTAAGGCCATTACTCAGAAGAACAGAAGATGTAGCTGACTTTCTTAACACATGGAGAAACAGGCACAGAGACAAAATGAGAAGACAGAGGAATTTGTCCCAAATGAAGAACAGACCAAGACCAAGACCAGAGATATAAGCAAAACAAATATAAATAACATGCCTAATGGAGAATTTAAAGCAATGATCATTAAGGATACTAAATGGGCTTTAGAAAAGAATAGAGGACATCAGTGAGACCACTAACCAGAGAATAAGAAAAACATGGCAGAGCTAAAAGGCTCAATAAATAAAATAAGGTGTTTGATGGTATGAACATCAGGCTGGAAGAAGCAGAGGAACGAATTAATAGTCTAGGAGACAGAGTAACAGAAGGTAATCAAGATGAACAGGAGAGAAAAAAGTACTTAGGAAACAAGTACAAAACAGTAACAGACTTAGGGAACACAATATTTCCACCAAAAGTAGTAACATTCACATTATAGGACTCCCAGAAGAAGACAGGGAAAAGGGGTAGAGAATTCATTTGAAGAAATAACAGCTGAAAACTTCCCTACTTTGGGGAAGGGAACATACCCAGATGAAGAATGCACAGAGAGCCCCCAACAAAATCAACAAAAGCAGCCCCACACAAAGACAGGTTACTATTAAAATGGCAAAATAAAGGAATAAATAAAAAATATTAAGAGCAGAAAGACAGAACATCTGGGTGGCTCAGTTGTTAAGCGTCTGCCTTTAGCTCAGGTCATGATCCCTGCATCAGGCTCCCTGCTCAGTGGGAAACCCACTTCTCCCTCTACTACTCCCCCTGCTTGTGTTTCCTCTCTTGCTATCAAATAAATAAATCTTAAAAAAAAAAAAAAAAAAAGAGCAGATAGACAAAAGAACAAAGTTACATATGAAAGAAACCCCATAAGGCTATGAGCCCATTTTTCAGCAGAAACTTTGCAAGCCAAAAGGAGTGGATGATGTGTTCGAAGTGCTGAATGGGAAAAACCTGCAGTAAAGAATACTCTATCTAGCAAGGCTATCACTGAGAATAAAAGGAAAGATAAAGGGGCGCCTGGGTGGCTCAGTGGGTTAAGCCTCTGCCTTTAGCTCAGGTCATGGTCTCAGGGTCCAGGGATTGAGCCCCACATCAGGTTATCTGCTCAGCTGGGAGCCTGCTTCCCCCCCTCACTCTTCCTACTTGTAAGCTCACTCTCTCTCTCTCTCTCTCTCTCTGTCAAATAAATAAATAATCTTTAAAAGATCTTTTTTTTTTAAAAAAAGAGAGAGATAAAGAGTTTCTCAGACAAAGAAAAACTAAAGGAGTTCATGACCATTAAACCAGCAATATTAAACACAGGACTCTTTCAGTTGAAAAGAAAGACCAAAAGTGAAAGTATGAAGGTAGGAAACACAAAAACAGTAATGAGTATTTCTGTAAAATATCAGTCAAGGAAATCACAAAACAAAAAGATATAATATGACAACACATACCTAAAACATGGGAAGGAGAGTAGTAAAAAATGGGTTAAAACCTAAATAACCATTAAGTTAATACAGACTGCCATATGCAGAAGTGGTTATACACAAACCTAATGGCAACACAAATCAAAAACCACTAATAAATATGCAAAGAATAAAAGAGAAAGAAATCCAATTGTATCACTAAAGAAAATAAGAAAACCATGAAAGATAAAAGACAAGAAAGTGTCAGAGAAAATCTTCGTTAACAACCACAAAGCAGGACGCCTGGGTGGCTCAGTTGGTTAAGCAGCTGCCTTCGGCTCAGGTCATGATCCCAGCGTCCTGGGATCGAGTCCCACATCGGGCTCCTTGCTCGGCAGGGAGCCTGCTTCTCCCTCTGCCTCTGTCTGCCTGTGCTCGCTCTCTCTCCCTCTCTCTCTGACAAATAAATAAATAAAATCTTAAAAAAAAAAAAAAAAAACCACAAAGCAGGTAACAATAATATGGCAATATACATATATATACATATATGATTACACTGAATGTAAATGGACTAAACACTCTAATTGATAGACATAGGGTGACAGAGTGGATTAAAAAAACAGGACCCATCTATATGCTGCCTATAGGACACTTATTTTAGACTCAAAGAAACCCACAGAGAGAGACAAACCAAGAAAGGAAATCTTTACAGAGAACAAATTGATCGATGCCAGAGTGGAGATGGGTAGGTGGATGGGTGAAAGGATTGGGATGGGATGGTAGGTGGATGGGACAGGGATTAGGAGTGCACTTTTCTTGCTAACAACTAGGTGATTAAAATAACTTTATTTTAAGATTTTATTTATTTATGACAGAAAGAGAGATCACAAGTAGGCAGAGAGGCAGGCACAGAGCAGGGGAAGCAGGCTCCTTGCTGAGCAGAGAGCCCAATGCAGAGCTCAATCCAGGGACCCTGAAATCATGACCCAAACCAAAGGCAGAGGCTTAACCCACTGAGACACCCAGGTGCCCCTAAAATAAATTTTTTAAAAACTAGAAGTAAATAAAAGAATTTGGGAAAAAATTCTATGATTTCTTGGAATCCAGTAGATTTCACAATATCTCCATTTTTCTTCTTATTTCAAAACATTTATTTTCACATATACTTTGTTACAATGATGATTACATGAAAAATATGTATATCCAGTAGAGAACTGACCCATATGTACTGAAATGCAGACTGACCTAGAAGGGCAAATTGCTCTGAGCCAGTGTTTTCAAGTTGAATTCTAGTCACCTTTTAGTGGTAAAATTCTTCATTCCACCTCTTCCAACACTGCAGAATTCCCTAAATCGTATTTCAAATTTGATTGTGAGACTTTGTCATATCCAAATCTTGATTTAAACTGAACTTTAGTCTCAACATACCTCGGGAGAGAGCAACAAAAAAAACTTTTAAGCTAGATAAATCTCCTTCATAAAATGCCAGAAGGCCAGCCGGCTCGCTCTTTCCTTCTTTTGTATTTGTTCTTACAATTATTTAGAAACATATTGTTGGAAAGGAGGCAGAACTGAATAAAACGAAACACCTGGATAAAATCCTGTCACTACCACAGACCAGCTGTAAGATACAAGACCTGGCAAAAAAAAAAAAAAAAGAAAGAAACAAGAAATAAGAAACAAAGAAACAGAGAGAGAGAGCGACAGAAAATAAAGAAAAGAAAGAGGAGGGGGGGAAAAAAAAACTTCTCTCCCTTTCATTTTCTTCATTGTAAAATGGGGATGATAACATTTTATAGGTTTTTTTTAAGATTTTATTTATTGATTGATTTGACAGAGAGAGAGAGCGCAATCACAAGTAGGCAGAAAGGCAGACAGAGAGATGGGGGGTGGGGAGAGCAGGCTCCCTGCTGAACAGAAAGCTCAGATGTAGGGCTTGATCCCAGGACCCTGAGATCATGACCTTAGCCGAAGGCAAAGGCTTAACCCACTGAGTCATCCAGGCGCCCCTACAGTTGTTTTGAAAGTGGAGAATATACTTAAAAAATACGTATCTTTCATAGTTCTTGGCACGGTAAAGTGCTCAATACAGAATGGCTACTGAAATGGTTTATGTTGTTGTTATCGCAGTAACTGAAGAACACCACAAAATATCCTTGAATGCCTACCCTAATTCTAAATCCAGATCCTAGATGATAAAATGACCACACTAGATACAAAGGCAGTCTCATAATCTGGTTTGTAAAATAGCTGTCACCATTCAGGTATGGATTAACTGTAAATATACTCCAATATAATGCCCAATTCCATATCACCATGAAATGCATATATAAGAATATGAGAAAAAAGAGATCATTTGATCAAACCTTTCATTTCATAGGCAACAGAAAAATCAAATAAGAAAATAAAATATCTACACTAAAGAACATTATCTAGACTGGGACTGGCAATCTTTTACTGTGAAGAACCAGGCTTTGCTGACAACCCATGAGTCTGTGTCCCATTCCTTTCTCCCTCCTTCCCTCCCTTCCTTCCTCCCTTTCTTTCCCTCCATTCTCTCTCTTCCTTTCTCCTTCCATCTTTTAAAAATTCCTCGAGTTTTTTAACATCCTTTTAAAATATAAAAACCAGAAACTAATAATATACTATATGGTTAATTGATTTTAAATAAAATTTAGAAATAAAGTGAAATAAAAATGATTTCTAAAAAATATATACATACATACCATTCAAAAACTGCAGTTTCCCAACCCCAATCTAGACTAATACATCACTGTATCACAAAATCATACGTGCAAAAGATGTGTCATTTGATTGTTATACGTAATTCTAAATTTCCATCTTTAAATCTAAAAATGCCCTTTTTAATAAAATTTACCAGCTATCTCCTCTACGATTGGTGTTGCATTCAGGTAAAAATCACAGATTTTTTACAATGTATTTCTTAAAATAACATAACACTACCTGACAATTTTCAAAATGAACAGCCACAATGAGCTTTCCTCCATAAAGTTTATCTTCTAAGTTTTCAAGGACGGATGGTTCATGTTCTGGTGGGTATGTCTGCTTTAGCCAATCCATCCAAGACAATCCCACAAGCGACTGAATCTTTTCCTCACTGAATTTGCGCATTTTTATTCGGAACTCATTCACTTCGGGATCCTTCAGTGCATCAAATTCATGTAGACCTAAACAAATTTTTTTAAAGTGTCATTCTGAGTAGCTAATAATAATACAAGAGAATACAAAATATATTCAACCAAATATAATGGATATTTGGTTTTTATCACGCAAATAAAACTGGGCAGGAAAATATGATGAAAGATCAAAAGAACATCCAGAAAAAGTAACAAATTTCATGTACAGAAGATGAACATAATTAGATTTCTAAGGAAGATAAACTTGAAACCGTTAAAGAAATGCAATTGGGTATGAGTTTTATAAAGGTAATCACTGAAATAGTACACACTTTAAAACCACATACAAAATATCCAGTTTTTCTTTACAAACCAAGTAAGTCACATTTACTATATCTGAGAAAACCTAAGAATCTGAAAACTTTTCAGTTAATGAACTTAAAATACAAGCTATTTCTTAACTTTAACAAGCTATTACTTTAAATAGTAATATTATTATATTATATTATATATAATTAATATATTAATTATATATTATATAATATAATTATATAACTATATATAACATAAATATATAATTGATCTAATTAATATATAATAATGTAATAATATAAATATTATTTTTATATAATATATAATAATTATTGTATTATATTAATATTATTACTATTACTTTTTATTAACTTTAACAAGCTATTACTTAAAACTCAGTAAATTTAAATTTTATAGATTAAACTTTCAATTCACTATGATTTTAATAATGGTTATAGTGTATCAATTAATCAAAAATCTCATAAAATTATTCTTTGTTGTACTTAATTATGACCACTCCTACCATCAAAACAACTAAATATAGCAACGTTTTCATAAACTTATCATTATCTTAATAAATAATTTTTGGGGTGCCTGGGTGGTTCAGTGGGTTACGCCTCTGCCTTCAGCTCAGGTCATGAACCTCAGGGTCCTGGGATCAAGCCCTGCATCAGGCTCTGTCTCTGCCTGCTGCTCTGCCTCTGCCTACTTGTGATCTCTCTCTGTGTCAAATTTTTAAAAAATTTTTTAATAAAATAAAAAATAATCTCTGAAATCTATAATAAATGAACATGCAGAAATGCTTATATGTACATTACATATAAAAATTAGTGGTGAGATTGGCAAACACTTTAATTTAAAGATTATTCAGACTGGCCACACCTCATGACCCCAGTGCAGCTCTTTCTGCCACACGTCCTGTCCCCATTCTTTAATAAAACCACCTTTTTGCACCGAAGATGTCTCGAGAATTCTTTCTTGGCTGTGGGCTCTAAATCCCAGCAACACCCCAAAATTACATCAATCCTGTGCATGTATTGAGGAGACTTTTCAGTGCCAGCTCTATCTCATTCTTCTAAAGTGCTGTTTAGGTGTTCCTGGGGGGCTCAGTCGGCCAAGTGTCCAGTGCTTGGTTTTGGCTGAGGTCATGATCTCAGGGTCGTGAGATCGAGCCCTACATCTCTCTCTGTACTCAGCACAGAGTCTGCTCAAGACTCTTTCTCCCTGGGGTGCCTAGGGAGCTCAGATGGTTAAGTATCTGCCTTCGGCTTGGATCATGATCCCCAGGTCCTGGGATTGAGCCCTATGTCAGCTCCCAGTTCAGCGGGGAGTCTGCTTCTCCTTCTCCCTCTGCCTCTCCCCTAGCTTGTGCTTGTTCTCTCTCTCCCTCTCTCTCTATCCCAAATGAATTAAAACACCTTTAAAGAAGGATGCCTGGGTGGCTCTATGGGTTAGGCCACTGCTTTCGGCTCAGGTCATGAACTTGGAGTCCTGGGATCGGGTCCCACATAGGGCTCCCAGCTCTGCAAGGAGTCTGCTTCTCCCTCTGACCTTCTCCCCTCTCATGCTCTCTCTCTCTCAAATAAATAAATAAAATCTTAAAAAAAAAAAAACTTTAAAGGAAAATAAAAACTCTTTCTCCATCTTGCTCTGCCCATCCCCCTCAAATAAAAATCTTTACTAAGTAAATAAATATTAGAATCAATTGTGGCATTAAATACAGAAAAATAAGTTTAAGTTGCATAATGCAGCAAAGTTAAAATCCTGAGGGTACATTGTGACTTCCTGGAGAGGAAAGATCTAGAATGGAAATACACACTCTAAATCAGCTATGAAGGAAGTGTAACTTAAGACAAACTAGCTGAGGCACTGTGGAGATTTTTCCCCAGCACCGCTGAAACTACTACTACCCACAGACATAGGTATTACAGGTAAGAAAAGAAAAATTAGTACCTAATACATCTAACAAAAATCAAACTCTTTATCTCCCTTTATCTACTAAAAGTCATGTCTAATCCACTTTCTAAATGTTCCTCAACTCTATCTACTCTTCTAGTTCCTGCAGTCATTAATTTAACCCTGGCCATCACCAACCCTCCCTTGGGTTACCACATCAGTTTTCACTAACTTCTCTATTCCCAGTCTTAATCTGATTCATTCTCTATTTTACAATGTGAATCATCTTTATAAATATAATCTGATCATGTTACTCCACCATTTAAATCCTTTTGATACTTCCCAATTGCTTTTAGGAATCAGTCTCTAATTTCTCATATGACCTGAATGGCTCCACATACTCTGAAGCTGGTTGCCTCTCTCAACTTCCTATTTGTCCTAGCTATCCCTTTACACAAACCATAATCAATTACTTTTATTCCGTGAACAGGCCATTCTTCATACGTGCCCTTCCCATTCAATTATCCTTCTAATTCCTCCTACCTGCTCAACTCCTCATCAGCACTGAAGGCTCAGTTTAGTTGTGTGTCTTCTAGAAGGCCAACCCTCTCTCACTCAGCTGATTTTACCTCTTTGACTTATAGCAGTTTACACACTGTATTGTAATTGTCCATTTACTGATTCACAATTTCCACAGCATTGTCAGCTCCAAGCAAAGACCCAAGCTCACTGCTGTAGTCCCAATTTAAAACATTTGATACATATTGTGGAACTGCAATTGCTACTGCTTTGGTAATTTTTTCAATATATTGTAAATAAGGAACTCTGCTCACATAACTGTTAGAACCAACTGAAGAGTATAGATTTCTTTAATTCACCACAGACTCACTGAATTCCAATCTGAGAATCTGCTTTTAAAAAATAAATAAAAAATAAAACTTGAATTTAGAAACCACTACAAAGAGTTCTTAAAAATAGACACTTTGGGGCACCTGGGTAGCTCAGTGGGTTAAAGCCTCTGACTTCAGCTCGGGTCATGGTCCCAGGGTACTGGGGTCGAACCCCGCATCGAGCTCTCTGCTCCATGGGGAGCCTGTTTCCCCCTCTCTCTCTGCCTGTCTCTCTGCCTGCTTGTGATCTCTGTCTCTCAAATAAATAAATAAAATCTTTTTAAAAAATAGACACTTTGCCAAAAAATAAGAAATTAGCGGGGTGCCTAGTTAGTTCAGTCGGAAGAACATGCAACTCTTAATCTCCGGGTTGTGAGTTCAAGCCCCAGAATGGATGTAGAGATTACTTTAAATATAAATAAATATAACAATTAGGTAAGTAATTTAATTTTAAAACTTAATTTCTACATATCTTCTGGTGAAAATTTGATAGCAAGCCTTAAATTTCAAGATAAGAATATTTTATCATTTACAGTCAAGTATAATTTTTAAAATAGGCATCCTACCCGGCATGGAGTCCAATTCAGGGCTTGAACTCACAACCCTGAGATCAAGACCTGAGCTGAGATCAATAGTGAGATGTTTAACCGACTGAGCACCCAGGTGTCCCAAATGTAATTTTTTCACATAAAAAAAGCACTGAGTGGGGGCACCTGGGTGGCTCAGTTGGTTTCCTATCTGCTTTTGGCTCAGGTCATGATCCCGGGGTCCTGGGATCTGGCATTGAGCCCCATGTCTGGTTCCCAAGAGGGAGCCTGCTTCCTTTGCCAGTCACTTCCCTTGATAGTGCACACACGCGTGCTCACTCTCTCTCTACCACATAAATAAAATCTTAAAAAAGGTATTGCTGAATATTTTCTTCACATTAAAGATACTGTTAAAATCCCGCAGTCACTTTAAAATATATCACAACTTAAGATAGGTCAGGGAAAAAATAAGGGAGTTTTCAAAAAATTTTTTTCAGGATGCTGACAAAATCCTCTGATCAAGATTTAATGGGCATTTGAAGGGGTGACCTTCACTACAGAGCATAATCAGAAGACAAATAGAAGTTCTGTAAATAATTATTTATAATAAACATTAGAAAATAAAATGAGATAAATCATCATGGAGGAAAAGGTATTTTTAGACCCACCAGGGCAATAACATCTGTAAAGGTTCCATTGTTTTCTTTGGGGAGGAGAAGGCAGCAAACTCATTCCTGAAGTTAAACTGAAATAATTGTTTATTGTTTTACCAGGAGGCATGACCTCACCAAGCCCCAGTTATAGTCATCACATATAAATTAGCAACTGCGAAAACGGACTTCTTAGGTACTTAAAGTGAAAATTCACTCCAAAATATTAAAACAGACTTACTCAACTTCCTAAATGCATGTTAACACTTGAATCTGTGTATATGATCATTAACATCAGGTTTTCTAGATATGCTGAAAATCTAAAGTACAGTTTATTGTTAAGCGTTTATAAACTGTTCATTTTATTTCTTTTAAGATTTTATTTATTTATCTGACAGAGAGAGAGAGCAAGCACAAGCATGGAGAGCACAGTGGGAGAAGGAGAAGCAGGCTCCCCACCAAGCACGGAACCAACATGCAGTTTGATCCCAGAACCCTGGTATCATGACTTGAGCTGAAGGCAGATGCTTAACCAACTGAGCCACCCAGGTGACCCATAAGCTGTTCAGTTTAATATAAAACAGAGTTTGCATCTTGATCACTCAAACTGCAGGACACACTTCATTAAAAGTTTTCATATAATAAACCTATGATACAGAACAAAATATGGTCACACTGCTTATAGAAAGAAAAATTCAATTTATATATTACATATGTACGACCCCTGCACTGTAGCAAGGTAAAGTCAGGGTTGCCAAATAAAAACAAAGGCAAAAAAACAGCATGCCCAATTCTATTTGAATTAGATAAACCATGAATGATTTTCATCATTGAGTATATCCCATGTAATATTTGCATCTAGTATATTTTTATTTGCTAAATCTGCCACGCTCATGTAGAAATAACAGTGGCTAATGAGCCCATATTTTTTGAAGATCACAACTAGAAGACAGTGTAGTGATCTAAATTTTGAAAACATGATACATCTCAGAAAGATATCTATATCTTGACAAAAGTTAGCTCTCTCTGTGATGCTAATCTTTTGGATTATCAAATATTTAATCCTTAACAATCAGTATGGTTCTGGTCTACTTCCTTCCATCAGCAGGGAAACCTAAAAGCTATATATTTCATACACAGAGACACATACACAAAAAGCCACTTGGAAAGAACTCTATCTCAATGTTATCAGTGGATATTCTTGTCTTCAATAACCTATAAGTCATTATTTATTATTTTTTACTTTCCCATATATTCTTCAAACAAAGGAGAGACTTTTTGTAATGGAGAATTTAAAGTTTATTGAAAAAATCTTTGGAGCCCTAGCAAATGGAAAGGAGTGCTTTCTAATGAGGCCATTAATATATAAGAAAATTGTGGGGTCTCCTGGATGGCTCAGTCAGTGGAGCATGTGACTCTTGATCTCAGTTATGAGTTCAAGCCCCACACAGGGTGTGGAGATTACTTAAAAATAAAAAAATAAGAGGCGGGGGGGGGAGGGAGGAAGGAAGGAAGGAGTGATGGATGGTTGGGTGGGTGGGTGAATGAATCCTATATGGTAAATAATTACAAACTTATTGAAGAAACAAAAAATTATTTCCTAAACGGAACTAGCTCTCCTCTGAAGTAATCAAACCTTTTTAAGTACTATATTGTCTGGGTACTTGGTTGGCCCAGTCAGTGAGCAATCTGACTCTTGATCTCTGCTCAGGTCTTGATCTCAGTGTTGTTGAATTCAAGCCTGGTACTGGTAGGCCCAGCATGGAGCCTACTTGAAAAAAAAAGAAAGGGAAAAAGAAAGAAAAGAGAAAGAAATACACATAGGCTGTCATTCAGTAATTCAACAAAGTTCTGTTCTTCTTCTAAGCACTCAGAGGAAGAATGTAGCCCTACACTTGTAATCATTAGTTAGTCTGAATCACTATAGGTCAAGATCAAAGAATGCAATCTTTAGGACATGGTTCTTGGAAGGGATGATATTAGGTTATCTTGAAGACACTTATAATATTAAATGGGATGGTACTATATTATCTTTTAAGAGTGAATTTAGTCAATACAAGAGGCTAATCCAAATCCAAAAGCCTCCAGTGGGTTGCTTGGTTTTTTAGTTCAATTTCAAGTCTCTTAAAAAATAAAACTGAAAACAACAACACAAAACTGCTACTGCAAAATAAATAAACTTCAAGCCTCCTCTGCAGTAAACCTCTCACAGTACTTAATTCTAGTATCTTGTCTAAAGCAGGATATTGATATACCATTGACCCATGTGATACCTAACATTATTATAGCAAAAGATACTCTACCACATTTTGTTACTCATGATTCTCCCTGGAATTAATTTGCAAAGAATAACGTAGACACAACATATCCTGACTCCCTACAAAAGTATCTCTACTTAAAGATAATTTTAGTTAAGAAGTAAAATTTGTCAGTAATATGGGTTATTGACAGAAACTTTTTAATTAGCTTAAAGTCTTGATATACAGAATTTTATATAAATTGTGTGTATAGTGTAGAGGAAGTTGTGTGTATTGTGTATAGTGTATAGTGTAGAGGAAGTTCAAAAGAAATGGAGGATGTATCTCTTAGAAAAGGCCTTCTCAAACTACCTGAGACAAAGGGAGAACTTCTTCCTTTCCAATCTGCCAAAAAGGGCATATACTCTGGCTAATAAAAATAAGTCACTAAAATAGATATATAAAACATATTACCATAGTGTCCCAGGGGTTATCACATTGCTATAGGAATTTATAAACATTTACTCTCAATTGTTACATGCACCTTATCTCAGACTAGTTACAAATTTACAAGTAAGTATTGGTCTTTGAGCCACACTCTACAAAGCAACGTCTTTGATCATACTTATATGTTTATACATACAACCATAAATATGTAAAGAATTCATACCATAAGTTTTTACGTTACCTTTTCCTATAAGGACTCCAATTTTTGAGTCTAATTTTTCCCCTGGGTCACAACTTCTGGTCACTAATTTGAGAACTGGAAGAAAAGGTCTGACATCACAGAGTCTTCTTGTTTCATCTTCAAGCTCCTCATATACAGCAGTTTGATTCACACATGCAAACATATAGGAGTCAATTTCCATAAGGAGGTTAAACATTGGGTAATTGTGAACTTGCTTCCATAACATCTGCAGGAAAAAAATAAGACACTTTCTGGAACAGAAAAACTTGTTCAAGTGTACAAAGATACATCTACAAGGATACTCACTGCAGCACTCTCTATAAAACTCAAAAAAATAGGACAAGCCAAATGTTTAGCAATGAAGGACTGGCTAAATCAACTATAAAATATTACAAATCTGTAAGACTAAAATAAAAATACACAGTAACATGGAAAGTTGTTCAAGATATATTAAGGTTTGTTTTTTGTTTGTTTGTTTGTTTGTTTTTAAATACCAACTTAAAAGATAGGATCAGGAGGGAGACAAACCATAGGAGACTCTTAATCTCACAAAACAAACTGAGAGTTGCTGGGGGGGTGGAGGGGTATGGATAGGGTGGTTGGGTTATGGACATTGGGGAGGGTATGGGCTATGGTGAGTGCTGTGAAATGTGTAAGACTGATGATTCAAAGACCTGCACCTCTGGCACAAATAACACATTATATGTTAATGAAAATAATTTAGAAAAAATAAATAAAATACCAACTTACAAGGGGACACATATAGTATTAACCCATATTTGTAAGTAATAGTACAACACACAAAAAATGCATTTACATAAACAAAATTAAGTATCTGCAAGACTTCTTAAGAGAGAGCACTCAAAATCAGAAATGAAAGAGAAGTTACAACTGACACCACAGAAATACAAAAGATTTTTAAGAGACTACTATAAAAAATTATATGGCAACAAACTGGAAAACCAAAAGAAACAGATAAACTCCTAGAAACATACAATCTTCTAGGGCTTAAATCAGAAAAAAAGCAGATACTCTAAATAGAGTGATAACCAGTAATGAAATTGAATCAGTAATTTAAAAAAACTTGCACCAAAAAAAAAAAAGTCTAGGGGCCGGTGGGTGGCTAAGTCAAGTAAACATTGGCCTTCAGCTTAGGTCAAGAGTAGCCACTCCCCCACCCCCACCCCATCCCCACCTCATAAGGCTCCCTGCTGAGCAGGGAGCCTGCTTCTCCCTCTCCCCCTGCCGTTCCTCCACTGGTGTTCTCTCACTCTGTGTGTGTCAGATAAATAAATAAAATCTTAAAAAATAAAAAAAGTCTAGAACCAGATGGCTGCATTGCTGAATTCCACCAAACATTCAAAGAAGAATGAATATCAGGTATCAGGGTGCCTGAATGGCTCTTTCAGGTAAGCATCCAACTCCTGATTTTGGCTAGGGTCATGACCTCAGGGTCCTGAGATAGAGCCCGGCCACAGGCTCCTTGCTGGGCATAGAGCCTGCTTAAGATTCTCTTTCTTCCCCTCTGCCCACCCCTCTCTCCCTCTCTAGCTGGGGGGAAAAAGAAATGAATATCAATCCTTTTCTTTTTTTCTAAAGATTTCTTTTATTTATGTATTTGATAGAGAAAGCGTGTGCTACAAGCATGCAAGTGAGGAAAGAAGAACAGGCAGAGGGAGAGAATCTCAAGCAGACTCTGCATTGAGCATGGGCCCAACTGCACAACCCTGAGATCATGAACTGAGGCCAAATTAAGAGTCAGAAACTTAGGGGAGCCTGGGTGGCTCAGTGGGTTAAAGCCTCTGCCTTCCGCTCAGGTCATGATCCCAGGGTCCTGGGATCGAGCCCCGTATCAGGCTATCTGTTCAGCAGGGAGCTTGCTTCCTCCTCTCTCTCTCTGCCTGCTTCTCTACCTACCTGTGATCTCTGTCTTTCAAATAAAATAAAATCTATAAATAAATAAAATAAAATAAATAAAATCTTAAAAAAAAAAAAAAAGAGTCAGAGGGGCACCTGGGTGGCTCAGTGGGTTGGGCCTCTGCCTTCGGCTCAGGTCGATCAAACCCCGCATCAGGCTCTCTGCTCGGCAGGGAGCCTGCTTCCCCCTCTCTCCGCCTGCCTTTCTGCCTACTTGTGATCTCTGTCTGTTGAATAAATAAATAAAATCTTTAAAAACAACAAAAAAAAAGAGTCAGAAACTTAACCAACTAAGCCATCTAGGCACCCCTCAATTCTTTTTTAACTCATCCAAAAAAAGGAAGAAGGAATGCTTCCAAATTCATTCTACAAGGCCAGCATTACTCTGATACCAAAATCAAACAGACACTACCAAAAACAAACAAACAAACATACTAGTATCCCCAATGAATACAGGTGTAAAAATCTTCAACAAAATATTAGCAATGCAAATTCAACAAGACATTAAAAGGTTCATTCACCACAATCAGGTAGGAAATATTCCAGAGATGCAAAGATGGCTCATCATCCACAAATCAATCAAGATGATATACCAAACTGAAAGATAAAATCATCTAATCATCTCAGAAGACGCCAAAACAGCATTTGACAAATTCCAAATTTGTTCATCATAAAAACTCTCAAAAAGATGGGAACAGAGAAAATATACTTCAACATAATAAAGCCATATATGATAAACCCATGGCTAACATCATACTTATGGTGAAAAGCTGAAAGCTATTGCTCTAAGATCAGGAACAAGACAAAAATGTCTACTCTCACCACCTTTATTCAACATACAGTATTAGAAGACCCAGTCACAGCAATGAGACAAAAAGAAAAAGTATCCAAATTGTTAAGGAAGAAGTAAAATTGTCACTATTTGCATAAGACATGATACTATATATAAAAAAAAACCCTAACGATTCCACAAAAAATATTAGAATAAATGAATTCCACAAAGTTGCAGAATACAAAATTAATATACAAAAACCTGTTGTTTCCATACACTAGCAAAGAAAGAAAACAATGCCATTTATAAGTATATCAAAGAAAAATAAGTATATACCAAAACCTAACCTTATGCTAAGTAAATAAGTCAGAGAAAGACAAATACCACATGATCTCACTTATATGTAGAATCTAAAAAGCAAAAATAAAAACAGAAACTAATAAATAAAAAGAACAAACTGGTGGGGGGAAAGGTGTAATAGATGAAGGGGATTAAAAAATCAAAATACTGGTTATGAAATAAATAAATCATGGAGATGAAAAGTACAGCAATGAGAATACAGTCAATAATATTAGAATAACTTGGTGTGGTGATAGTAACTATACATATCATGGTAAACATTTCATAATGTATGTAACTGCTGAATCATAGTTTGTAAACCTGAAAGTAATATAATATCGTATGTCAACTCTACTTCAATTTTTAAAAAAGTGATTATCTATGAAGATGTTCATATTTACCTTTTTTTTTTTTTTTAAGATTTTATTTATTTACTTGACATAGAGAGACAGACAGTAAGAGAGGAAATATAAGGAGGGGGAGTGGGAGAGGGAGAAGCAGGCTTCCAGCCAAGCAGGGAGCCCAATGTGGGGCTGGATTCCAGGACGCTGGGATCATGACCTGAGCAGAAGGCAGGCGCTTAACGACCGAGCCACCAAGGCACCCTCATATTTACCATTCTTATGAACACAAGTAACTTCTAATTAGGAAAAAAAAAAAAAAGCTTTTTTGCAACGGGTTTGCCACCAGAACACAGGTGTCGTGAAAACCACCGCTCAACCTAAACCAGAATGGGGAAGGAAAAGACTCTTATCAACATTGTTGTCATCGGACACGTAGATTCGGGCAAGTCTACCACTACTGGTCATCTGATCTACAAATGTGGTGGGATTGACAAAAGAACTATCGAAAGATTCAAGAAGGAGGCTGCTGAGATGGGAAAAGGCTCTTTCAAGTATGCCTGGGTCTTGGATAAACTGAAAGCTGAAAGTGAACGTGGTATCACCACTGATATCTCCCTGTGGAAATTCGAGACCAGCAAGTATTATGTGACCATCATTGATGCTCCAGGACATAGAGACTTTATCAAAAACATGATTATAGGCACATCCCAGGCTGACTGTGCTGTCCTGATTGTTGCTGCTGGTGTTGGTGCATTTGAAGCAGGTATCTCCAAGAACGGGCAGACCCGTGAGCATGCCCTTCTGGCTTACACACTCGATGTAAAACAACTAATTGCTAGTGTTAACAAAATGGATTCCACTGAGCTACCCTACAGCCAGAAGAGATACGAGGAAATCGTTAAGGAAGTCAGCACCTACATTAAGAAAATTGGCTACAACCCCGACACAGTAGCATTTGTGCCAATTTCTGGTTGGAATGGTGACAACATGCTGGAGCCAAGTGCTAATATGCCTTGGATCAAGGGATGGAAAGTCACCCGTAAAGATGGGAATGCCAGTGGAACCACACTGCTTGAAGCTCTGGATTGCATTCTGCCACCAACTCGTCCAACTGATAAGCCCTTGTGTCTGCCTCTCCAGGACGTCTACAAAATTGGTGGTATTGGTACCGTCCCTGTGGGCCGAGTGGAGACTGGTGTTCTTAAGCCTGGCATGGTGGTCACTTTTGCTCCAGTCAATGTTACAACTGAAGTCAAGTCTATTGAAATGCACCATGAAGCTTTGAGTGAGGCTCTTCCTGGGGACAATGTGGGCTTCAATGTCAAGAACGTATCTGTCAAAGATGTTCATCGTGGCAATGTGGCTGGTGACAGCAAAAATGACCCACCAATGGAAGCAGCTGGCTTCACAGCTCAGGTGATTATCCTGAACCATCCAGGCCAAATTAGTGCTGGATATGCACCTGTGCTGGATTGTCACACAGCTCACATTGCTTGCAAGTTTGCTGAGCTGAAGGAGAAGATAGATCGTCGTTCTGGAAAAAAGCTGGAAGATGGTCCCAAGTTCTTGAAATCTGGTGATGCTACCATTGTTGATATGGTTCCTGGCAAGCCTATGTGTGTTGAGAGCTTCTCTGACTATCCTCCTCTGGGCTGTTTTGCTGTTTGTGACATGAGACAGATGGTTGCTGTGGGTGTCATCAAAGCAGTGGACAAGAAGGCAGCTGGAGCTGGCAAGGTCACCAAGTCTGCCCAGAAAGCTCAGAAGGCTAAATGAATATTATCCCCAATACCTGCCGCCCCAGTCTTAATCAGTGGTGGAAGAACGGTCTCAGAACTGTTTGTGTCAATTGGCCATTTAAGTTTAATAGTAAAAGACTGGTTAATGATAACAATGCATCGTAAAACCTTCAGAAGGAAAGGAGAATGTTTTGTGGACCATTTGTTTTTTGTGTGTGTGTGTGGCAGTTTTAAGTTATTAGTTTTTAAAATCAGTACTTTTTAATGGAAACAACTTGACCAAAAATATGTCACAGAATTTTGAGACCCATTAAAACAAAAGTTTAATGAGAAACAAAACAAAACAGAAAATTCAAAGTATGCACCATCCTCTCTTACAAAATATTATTTTTCCTGGATTCTTTTCTATTGACCAGGATTATCATCATTAATTAACAGTGCCCTGTCAGAAGAAGCAGAATCAATCTCTTGTCATTTTCCCCCAAGCTTCCTGAATGAAATCATATAAAAGAAGGTCACCATACAAATGGCAAGGTGGATTACAAATTTGTAATTGCAGCCAGTATAAAAACCAAGAGCTGAGAATAATAGACCCTAGTAAAAATCATAGCTAATCTTCAGATTCAGCTATATTCAGGAGAAAGCAGTGTTGCTGGGCGACAAAAGAAAGAACAGGTAAACTGGATTTCATAAAAATTTTAAAAATTTTATACATCAAAGGACAGTACTGCAAATAAAAAGGCAACCCAAAGAATGGGAGAAAATATTTGCAAATTATGTATCTGATAAGAGATTAATATCCAAGATATATGAAGAACTCCTATGACTCAACAATAAGAAGCAAACAATTGAATTACAAAATGTACAATGGACTTAAATAGAGAATTCTACAAATGGCCATTAAAAACATGAAAAGATGCTCGACATCATTAGTGATCAGGGAAATACAACTAAAAACTGCAATAAGATACCATTTCACAGCTATAAAAATAGTTATTATAAAAAACAAGTGACAAAAACAGAAAATAACAAGTGTTGGCCAGGATGTGGAGAAACTAGAACTCTTGAGTATTGCTGGTGGGAAAGAAAAAGGATAATGCAACTGTGGAAAACAGTCTGGCAGTTCTTTAAAAAGTTAAAACAGAGTTACCAAAAGATATAAAAATTCCATTTCCAGACATATACCCCAAAAAACTGAAAGCAGGGACTCAAACAGATAACTATACACTAATGTCCACAATAGCCAAAAGACTGATACAATCAAAATATCAAGAGATGAACAGAAAAACAAAATGTGGCATAAAATTCCAAACAGTGGAATTTTACTAAGTCTTAAAAAGAAATGAAATTTGGACTTATATTACAATATGGATGACCTTTGAAAATACTATGGTAGGTAAGATAAGTCAGACACAAAAGCACAACTACTGTTTGATTCCACTTTTATAAGGTAGCTGGAATAGACAAATTCCTAGCGACAGAAACTAGAATAGGGATTACCAGAGACTTGGAGAAGAAAGTTTTTTATTTAACGAAAACAGTGTTTGTGTTTCTATATAAGGCTGATGGTTGGGCAATACTGTGAATGTATTTAATACAGAATTATGCACCTAAAAATTATTCTTATGGTAAACTTCACGTTATGTATGTTTTACAATTAAAAGAATGGAGTGCATGAATGCTTAATCCAGCTTCAGGTGCAGCCACAGACATCCATACTTGTCACTGGTGACTATAATGATAAGCACTGAACCTGTACACCAGGTTAATACCTCTGAATCTTGGGATACCTAAAATAATTTTGGGGTTTTTCTGTTTTCTACTTCAGGGATCATGCAGTTTTAGAATTCTCATGTCTCCCAGATGAAGAAGCTTGGAAAAGAGTTAAGAGGCTATCCAAAGTCAAGAACTTTAAAAAGGTTTATCATAAATACTTTTTCTTAAAGTATCATATCCCCTGATTTTCATATTGGGTTCAGCTATTTGGAAAACATTAAAGAGAAAGTTTAGGAAAATAATTTCATTTACATTTCATTGTACTCACAAATCAATACCACTCATCAATTAATGTGAAAACAAGCAAGACTAGTTATATAAAAGAAGTTGCGGGGCGCCTGGGTGGCTCAGTGGGTTAAAGCCTCTGCCTTCGGCTCAGGTCATGATCTCAGGGTCCTTGAATAGAGACATACATCCGGCTCTCTGCTCGGTGGGGAGCCTGCTTCCTCCTCTCTCTCTGCCTGCCTCTCTGCCTAATTGTGATCTCTGTCTGTCAAATAAATAAATAAAATCTTTAAACCTAAATAAATAAATAAATAAATAGAAGAAGGTGCTTCCAAACTGATGGTTACAGAAGGGAGGTATGGTTGAGGGAATGGGTGAAATAGGTGATAGGGATTAAAGAGTACAGAGTACACTTGTAGTGATGAGCACAGGGTATTGTTTGCACTGTTGAATCACTATATTGTACACCTAAAACTTACATCACACGGTATATTAACTAACCTGAATTTAAATTAAACCTTTTTAAAAAAAAAAAAAAAGAACTTGCTTCCAAAGGAGGGCATGCTATTCACTACTAGGGGAAAACTTTTTCTTCCCCACAATCATCATGAAGAGTAGTGGGGGTATGGAGAGAAGAAGAGGAAAGAAAAGGGGAAGAGACAACCAACCAAAAACCACATACAAAAAAGTATGACAAGTTCAAAGATAGTACTTAAAAAGATTTTAACTCAAAACTTTCTTTGACAATGTCAAATTCCTTTAAACAACCTGAATGAACATTTCAAACTAACCTAATTTTTCTTAATTCAGGTATTACATATAGATTAAAAGTGAGAGTGAGAATTACCTTTTATACATCTACAAAAGACAAAGCATGTATCAAAATCCTAAACGTTAATTTTCCCTCAAACTGACCATATGATTTACATTAATAACATTTTCTATAATAGAATAACATCTTCCCCTAAGTGATATAGTAAGTAAGCTACATTTATAAAAATTCCACTTATTAACATACCTGTTTAATATAGGAAATGGTAGCTTCCCGAGGAACCTCCAGCTGAATATAAATCCCAGTGGGCAAAAGGAAATCCACAGGTATGGAGCCATCAGATGCTAACTGTGAATCCACTGCCCAGATGTCAAGGATGTCTGCCATAGCAGGAGGCATTATGAAATTGAAGCACATTCATAACCATGGGGCCCTAAAAATTATTAAGTAAAACGTGGTGAAACAGAAAATTAGCCAAATCTTATAATAAAATATGTTAAAGACCACCAATCCATAATTAGTCTTTGGATTTCAATACAGCCAATAATATAACAGATGGCTAATTAAAGATTAAGCCACCAGAAACAAATTATTTAAAAACACTCTACTCAAATTCAACAAAAGTGTATCACATATGAAAAATGAAAGATTTAAGATTAGAGGTTTCTAAGAAATTCAGTTAACAACCACTCAACAGGTGATTCCAGATTTTATTAAATAAAATTGGCTTCTTTCGCTGAGTTCTTCTCTGCAAACTCCAATGAAAACAGTAGTCAAGAGGGCCTTCTTTCAAATATAATTTTCTATCTGGGCACCTGGGTGGCTCAATCAGTTGAGCATCTGTCTGACCCTCGATTTTAACTTAGATCATGATATTGGGGTCATCAGGTCAAGCCCTGTGTTGGGCCCCATACTCAGCAAGGAGTCTGTGCTTTTCTCCCTTTCTCAAATTGCCTCCCCCCACCCCATTTAGACACACTCACTCTAAAATAAATAAATCTTTTTTTTTTTAATTTATCAATCTCATGTGAGAAACAAAATGTCATGAACTTACAGTCTCACGACCCATCACCTAAGAATTAAAAACACCAAATCCCTCAACCCAGCTGACAAGGACTTTTGTGCTATGTTGCTGGACTAATTTCCTTCGCTTGTCCTAATACTGCACCACCTTAGCCTTTGTACCACAAAGGCTATTAATCTACTGTTGGAACTATGTTCAGACAAATGTTGACACTCCTGGAATCAAACCCCTATTCCAACAAATGCGCCCCTGAACTGCACCTTGAAGACTTCCTTGAGAGCTTCCTTGAAGAAAGCACAGCAATAATAGTGGGCGGAACACGGGCACTAAAGTTAATTAAATCAAGATTCAAATCCCATTTACTGAAAGAATGAAAGCATCACATCAAAAGAGACAAGAGCCAACTTGAAGCATTTCTGAGCATCAGAAATATCCGTGACATCCACCGGTTGAAATGCATCAAAAATATACAAATGAGTGACTTAATAATAATAAAAAGAAACAAATAAACAATTTACTGATCACCACTGGAGCTTGCTAAGACCAACTCCCTATTCTGAAAATTGATAAAGAATGGGGAAGCAGGGCACCACTGGCTCAGTGGGTTAAGCCTCTGCCTTCAGCTCAGGTCATGGTCTCAGGGTCCTGGGATAGAGTCCCACATCGGGTTCTTTGCTCAGCGGAGAGCCTGCTTCCCCCTCTCTCTCTGCCTACATGTGATTTCTCTCTCTCTGTCAAATAAATAAATAAAACTTAAAAAAAAAAAAAAAGAATGGGGAAGCAAATCAAACATGTTTTGACCAGCTTATACCAAATATTTCAGGGTAACCAAATGACTGATGAGGGTAAGGTTTTTTCCTTAAGTTTTAGAACAACTTGAGTTCATAAACACAGAAAGAACGATAAAATTAGAAAACCACCGTTGTGCAACCTCTAATGAAACAATGAATCTAGGCAATAATGCATAATTTATGGATGCTAAATTTTACAAAATAAAGTGAAAGGATGATGAGTAACTTTATAATGAACAGTATCAGGTTAACACTATCTAAAACCTGTGACTAATCCAGACATATGTCTCCTCCTACAATGCAACAGAAGTACTAACCACACCCTATAGGATATAGTTGATTTTGGAAAACAAACAAACAAAAAGAACCTGAATTTAATCAAGACTCTAAATCTGAATTATTTATCAGTTTACAAGAAATAGGAAAACAGAGACAGGAATTAAAGACTTCAAGGAAGCATCAGTCAAGTTCCTAATGAATCATCAATAAAAAAAAGTAATCAACAAAAACAAAACAAGCTAATCAACAATAAAAGAAAATGATGCAAGGACTGTTAACAAATCAACATTTAGGAGGGGCACCTGGGTGGCTTAGTTGGTTAAGCCTAGAGCTCTTCATTTTGGAATAGGTCATGATCTCACAGTTCTAAGATCAAGCCTTGCCTCAGTTCCGTGTTGGGAGTGGAGATAGCCAAATCCAACACTTATTTCACCAAATCAGCTATAAAAACCTATCTTTAGGGATGCCTGGGTGGCTCAGTCGGTTAAGCTTCTGCCTTCAGCTCAGGTCATGATTCCAGGGTCCTGGGATTGAGTCCCACATCAGGCTCCTTGCTCGGCAGGAAGCCTGCTTCTCTCTCTGCCTTTGCCTGCCACTCTGCCTGCTTGTGTGTTCTCTGACAAATAAATAAATAAAATCTTTAAAAAAAAACAAAAACACAACAAACATCTTTAAGACAAACTAGGAAATTAAATATGAATTAAATATTAGATGATTTTAAGGAAATACTGTTGCATTTGTGAAGTATAATAATGGTCTGGTGGTGGGGCACCTGGCTGGCTCATTTAATGAAGCATATGACTCTTATTCATGGGGTTGAGTTCAAGCCCCACAACTGGTGCAGAGATTACTTAAAAATGGGATCTTAATAGATTAAGATCTATCTATATGCTGCCTACAAGAGACTCACTTTAGACCTAAAGACACCCGCAGATTGGAGATGGAGAACCACCTATCATGTTAATGTATGTCAAAAGAAAGTTGGAGAGAGAGCAGAAGAAAGAGCAGAGGGAGAGAGCAGAGGGAAAGAGCAGGGAACAAGGAGAAGGAGATACCCTGCCGGGCAGGGAGCTCTATGTGAAGCTTGATGGACTCGATCCCAAGACCCTGAGATCATGAGCTGAGCCAAAGGCAGATACTTAAACAACTGAGACACCCAAGCGCCCCAAAACTGGTCTGCTTTCTTACACCATACACAAAAATAAATTCAAAACAGATGAAAGACTTTAGTGTGAGACAGGAAACCATCAAAATCCTACAGAAGGGGTGCCTCGGTGGCTCAGTGGGTTAAAGCCAGCTTTATTGCTCAGCTGGGAGCCTGCTTCCCCCCTCTCTCTCTGCCTGGCTCTCTGCGTACTTGTGATCTGTGCCTGTCAAATAAATACATAAAATCTTAAAAAAAAAAAAATCCTACGGGAGAACACAGGCACCAACCTCTCTGACCACAGCTTTAGCAACTTCTTACTAGACATATCACCAGAAGCAAGGGAAACAAAAGCAAAAATGAACTATTATGACTTCATCAAGTCATACAAGCATGCAAAAAGCTTCTGCACAGTGAAGGAAAGCAATCAACAAAACTAAAAGGCAGCTACAGAATAGAAGATACTTGCATGACATACTGATAAAGGGTAAGATTCCAAAATCTAACAAAGAACTTATGAAACTCAACACCGAGAAAACAAATAACCCAGTTAAGAAATGGGCAGAAGGTATCAAGACATTTCTCCAAAAAAGACATTTAGATAGCTAACAGACACATGAAAAGATGCTCAACATCACACATCATCAAGGAAATACAAATCAAACCACAATGAGATACCATCTCACACTGGTCAGAATGGCTAAATTAACAACACAAGAAACAACAGGTGCCGGCAAGGATGCAAGAAACCGCACTCCCTGAATATTCAAGCCTTTACTGATTCCTCTCTCCTAACTCTTACACCCTTTTATAATCTGGACCCATTACACTGACACTTATACAGGCCCTGAAACTTTCTCATGTGCCAGTCCTGTTTCTGTCGGCAAGATAGTGCACTGATGAAAGACTGTGGTCTCAGAATCCAACAGCTTACTTGTGAGAGTTCGTTCCATCCCTTACCGGCTGAAAGATCTCGGGCAAATCATGTATCTTCTCCCCTACTTAAGTTCCCTTATCTGTGAAATGATGAAATCAACAGTAACTACCTTAGAGCACATAGCTATAAAAATTAAAGAAAGAACGCCTGGAACTTAGTAAGTTAAATATAAATATTTGCAGCTAACTTGTTTTTTTAATTCAAAAGCCCTAAGTTCTTTTGAGCTATGAATTATATATTTTCAACTACTTTCATTTCCCCAAAAGTGATCAGCACATAGTAGCCATTTTGTAACTGTTCAATGTTTTTAAGACAAAAACATTATTATCCCTACTCCTACAATTCAAAAAAAAGCTCACAGGGTAATAAGAAAATCTAAAACAGCTAAAGGTGAGTTCTTAACTCTGTGCCAGCATTCTACTAATTTCTTTACATGCATTTCTGTATTTTATCCTTATTACCCTCCTATGGTAATATTATTACTCCTTGAGGAACTTAAAGAGGTTGTTATCTCATAGCTACCAAATAGCAGTCCTGGATTTGAAGTTGGGTCTAGCTGCAGAGTGTGAGCACTACACAACCCTCTGCATAGTAACTCTTAAATTACCAGAAAAAAGTCTTTATTATTATATTATTACTAACCATAATAAACCACATGTTAACTATAAACTTTTGGAGAGCTTGACCCATGCTTTTATTTTTGCTTTTTTTCCCCCATGCTTTTTAAAGTACTGTCTCTTACCACAGTATATGGAGAAATCATTAAACTTGGGCACTCTAAACTGATACTTTATTACAAAGATTCATTTTTATTTTTATTTATATGACAGAGAGAGAGAGCACAAGCAGGGGGAGTGGCAGGCAGAGGGAGAGGAGAAGCAGGCTTCCCCACTGAGCAGAGTCTGATATGGGACTCAATCCCAGGGCCCTGGAACCACGACTCAAGCCAAAGGCAGACACTCAACCAACTAAGCCACCGAGGCGCCCTAAACTGATACTTTTATAAACATGAACAAACTACACACAGTTACTACAGATGTCATTAACAGTCACTGGTCCTGGAATAGCTTTAGGTACATCACTGCAGAATAGCCTTTTGAGACTGTCTTTAGGAGAGTTGTTCTTCAACCTTGCAAATAGCAGGTGTTCAAGAAAATATGCTACACAAAATTATAAAGACCATGCTTTGCTTACTTTCATCACCACCACACAAAGATGGGGGAAAGCCAGCTCCTGAATACTAAGTCACACCATGTATGACATGAATCAGGAATTTGCAACAAAAGCTGGAAAAACAGAAGTTTGCACTTAAAATAGAGAAGGGTTTATGAAACATCAGCCACCTATCATACAATTACAATCATGATAAACCTGTACATGCCCCTCCTTTCTTTAGCATGGATTTTTGGCAAGATTCTCACAACTGAAACCAAATCACCTAATAAATAACAACAGCAATAAGGGAGCATGAACCTATAAAAACAGAATTTCTAAGATCTCACCCTTACCAGACAGCTGGAAATGCTAAGGCTTCCCAGGTCCTGAAGCCCAGAACAGCAATCTTTTCAAAGACACTACACCTCAAACCACCCTATGGCATTAACTTCCCATATACAAAATTATGAACTTCTGGGGCTATTGGAAGAAAAAGCACTATAGCAGATTTAAGAATTTCTTGATGACATAGTTATAAATAAATGGGCCCCTACCTATCTTCCTTTTTAGATCTGTTCTTCAATACTCTCACATATCCTATCCTTAATCCTGATGCCCTGAACCACTGATACTTGCCAACATATCCCATACTCTCTCCTACCTCCTACCTTAACCATCATTCTCTCTCCCTAAGATAGATGTCCTTATCTACATATCTCCTGATCAACTTACTCTTCTATTTTTTAATGATTTTTTAAAAATTATGTTATGTTCGTCAACATACAGTACCTCATTAGTTTTAACTCTTACTCTTCTAGACTCTTGGAATCCTTCCCTGATAATCCTGTGCACCCAAGCACCAGGGCATATCTATGTCAAAGCAAGAGCACGCTACATTGAAGGTCACAGCTCTTTCTCACCTCTTTATTTGCAGCTTTGACACATATTATGGCCTCAGTAAATATTTACATATGGGTAAATGAATAAATGAATGAGTGAAAGAATTCTATGGAAGTCACTTAGGAGAACAATTGTACTGGATAATTAAAAATGTGATCTAAATCATGCTTCAGAGGAAAAATTTAACTATGTGGCTTCAATGCAGTCTCTCAGTGCCTAGTCTAAGAAATTCCATAAACAGCCCACAAACGTGACATCTTGACATGAAGTCATGGTAATATATACCATTACACAGATAAAATGCCATACACATATAGATTTCCTAAAACTCATTAAATTTAAAAAACTGAAATGATCTAATTCAGGTATCGCTTATCTATTTGCCCATGGCTTTACAAAAATCTGTCTAAATTTCATAGATATACCTTTCCATAAAAGAGTAAACCAGAAAAATATTAACGAATATACAGAATTCTGATCACATAATCACTTGCAATGGATCAAGCTTCACTTAATATCACTTTGTTTCCAATCCATACATTCCTGTCATGTGAAGAGGAACATGAAATATATCTTATCTATAACCTAAGCACTGCATTCCCACTATATAGCAACTCAGTAACAGTACAGGCATTTCCTTCCAAAACTGATGCTTTTTCAACTAACGTTTAACTATAGAATGGCTTATTCCCATAAAATGACATCTACTAAATTTAGACAGACTGGAGAATTCCCATGATGTCAAGGGATAACCATTATTTTTAATATAGGGAAAAAGAATAATTCACTAAGCTCCACATTTATGTTTTTGTATTTTCTATATCTATGCCACATTTCACAACAGAAATATTTAGAAACATTTAAATAAATTAAATTTTTAAAACTGGCCAAATAAGTTGCAAAGTATTTTTCTCGTGCTATCTCAGAACCTATCAAAAAGGCAAGTTAAACCATTTAGCTTTACAGTAATCATGCTCATTGCTTCTTAAAGGAACAGCACACCAATCTCCAAAATTAACTCCTTGATCTTCAATTTCAAGGGCAAAATTCTCACTTTCAAATGTCAACTACTTTAGTGCTCGCTTCAGCAGCACATATACTAAAATGTCAACTACTTTAAAAATACTCCAATGATTCAGCAAGATAATAAAGATGCTTCTTAAACAATACTATGTTTAAAAGAAAGACATAAGTGTTTTTCTCTACCAGAAGTAAATAAATTATCAAAAGGGAATATTGCAAGGTTACAAACATGTCCATTAATTTCTACCATAATATTGTCATATTAATAATTCACTAACAGGGGCGCCTCGGTGGCTCAGTGGGTTAAGCTTCTGCCTTCGGCTCAAGTCATGGTCTCTGGTCCTGGTGTGGGGCCCTCTACTCAGCAGGGAGCCTGCTTCCCCCCTACCCCACCGCCTGCCTCTCTGTACCTACTTGTGATCTCTGTCAAATAAATTAAAAAACCTTAAAAAAATAATAATTCCCCCCAAATAAATAAATAATTTACTAATAACTGGCTTGCTCAGTCAGAAGAGTGTGAACTTTTTTTCCTTAAAATAGGCTCCACACCCAATGTGGGATTTGAAATCATGACCCCAAGATCAAGAGCTACATGTTCTATAACTGAGCCAAAGACGTCCCCAGAGCAAGGAACTCTTGATCTCAAGGTTGTGAGTTCAAACCCCACATTGGGCACTGGGCACAGAGCCTACTTAACACAAACACAAACACAAAACAAAACAAAATAAAACACCGCTCAGGTAAACATATGGTATATAATTACAGCCTAACGTGTAGGTTGTACTTGTGTGTCCCTTTAATAAAAGCACTTTTGTTTAGATCAATGTTCAAGGTTTTCAAGTATTTTAAGCCAAATACTATCTAGAAGAATCGTTTTCAATCCTCTCATATTCCATATGCTTATTAAACAAATATTATACAAACACTTCAAAAACCTGAAATGAAACTATTCATATATCTTATATATATATATATATCTTAATTTCAAAATAAACCCGTGTAATGCCCCAGCTATAACATAAAAGGAGAAATAAAAGAAAATATAAGGTTTTTCTCAATATGTAAATACTTGGACATGACCAAACGTCTGCTAATGAAGCAGTCAGGTTTGCCTCTCAACACAGAATCACCATGGATATGACAATCCAGATGACTAATCCAGATGTGTTGTACTGATGATCAAATACTACAAATGCCACTCACTGGTGTCACAGATTTTCTAAATCTTTATCTTTCAACATCAATATTTTGAAACCATGTAAAAAATACTTTCTATTATATTTTTATGTAATACAGAGTTAAGAGCTCAGCTCAGATAGTAAATAGAATTTTCACCTCATCAGAAAGAAAATTCAAAAACTGTGTTGTACATGAGACTTTTTTTGTTGTAGACAACTGTCTAATGCATTGCAGGATATCTAGTAATCCACGGCCTACTACTAAGTAGCACTTCCCCCAGTCACTGTATCAACAAATAAACAAAATTGTCTGTCACAAATTTCAAAAACATCTTATAGGAGGGAAGTCACACTGTTCACTTTCAGTACCACTGCTCTAGGACAATTCCTATTATTTCTCAAAGTAGTAGTAACCTAGAAATGGTCTTTTTTTTTTTCCTAATTTTATTTTTTGAGAGAGAGAAGGAGCATGAGCAGGGGGAGGGGCAGAAGGAGAGGGAGAACAAGAAGCAGACTCCCTGCTGAGCAAAGAGGGTGGGGCCAACTCAGGGCTGAATATGAGGACGCTGAGATCATGACCAAAGGGAACACCCAGGCACCCCAATCCAGAAATGTTTTTATCTAGACCTAGTTATACTAGGTATTTAAAATAGTAATGAACACAATTTATCATACATTTCTACTGGCAAACCAACGTTTCTTATATTTGGCTATGCTGTCTTTGGCTAATTCTTGAAGGGTAAAAGAAGCTCAAGTAAAGAAAACTTTAGCCCCTTACACAATCAGAGGAATATAAGGCCAGTATGACTAGCTCTTAACTTTCATGACTCTTAGTAAACACACTTAAAAGATGGGGGGTCAAACTAAACCCACAGGATAACTTGTGGCTCTTCAGAATATCATGTACAACACTGTATATAGGTACTGAGAGAGGGGGCATACTTACAAAATGTGCTGTGCTGTTATTAAAATAGCACGTCCTTTATCAAATTAAAACTGTGATGTGGTTGCTAAGCCATCGAGGTATCAAACCAAATGCTAACAGATAAATCTTTTGTAGAGATATTTTGGAAAAAAAAATACTGCTACACATTCAAATGTAAAATATATCTGGTTCCTATTTCCCTTTGTCACCTTATTTCATAGGGAGCACCACACATGAGTCCAGCCTAAGAATTAACTCAAGAGTTTCCAGTTGGGAGATGCCCCTTGGGGCCCCTGGGTGGCTTGGTCAGTTAAGCATCTATGTTGGCTCAGGTCATCATCCCAGGGTTCTGGGATAGCCCCAAGTCAGGTTCCCTGCTCAATGGGGAGCCTGCTTCTTCTCCTCCTGTTTCCCCTTCCCACACGTGTTCTCTCTCTTTCTCTCCCAGTTTTTCTCAAATAAATAAATAAATAAATAAATAAAATCTTAAAAAAAAAAAAAAAAGTCACAAACCCTGAGGTGCCTCCAGGTTGAGCCTCCAATTCTTGATTTCAGCTCGGGTCATGACCTCAGGGTCATGGGATCCAGCCCCATAAGGGCACTGGGCTCTGTTCTCATCAGGCAGTCTGCTTCTCCCTCTGACCCTCCCCAGCACACTCACTCTCTCTCAAATAAATCTTTAAAAGTTAGAAGCCCTTCTCATATTAAAGGTAAGAAAAGTAAGGGTCATGGGATCCAGCCCCATAAGGGCACTGGGCTCTGTGCTCATCAGGCAGTCTGCTTCTCCCTCTGCCCCTCCCCTGCACACTCACTCTCTCTCAAATAAATCTTAAAAAGTTAGAAGCCCTTCTCATATTAAAGGTAAGAAAAGTAAGGCCCAAAGAAATTAGTTATCGAGGATGACACAACAACAGAGCTAGAACCAAAGTCCGATTTTTCCCAAGCAATCAGCATACCTTTTGATTTTTTTCCCCTTATTTTTTGTTTTCCTTTTCTCTTTTTTAGAAATGACTTATTTTAGACAGAGAGAGTGAGCACGTGTTTGTGCCTGTGAGCAGAAGCAGAGGCAGAGGAAAGAGAGAATCTTCAGAAGATCAGTGGGGAGGCCTGATGCAGGGCTCAATCTCAGAACCCTGAGATCATGATGTGAGCTGAAACCAAGAGCCAGAAGCTTGACTAATTGAGCCACCCTGATGCCCCCTCCTTTTGCCTTTAAAAGAAGTGTCCTTCCCAGGGCTACCTAGCCCCAAAGAATTCCCAGTCTTGCATCACTCTTCTGTTTAAACATGTAGGCAATGATCAAAGCATGAAGAAAAGCATGACACAACTATGAAAACAACTCTCTTCCAGGAAGCTATCAGAGGGCATGGAACTTTAGCAATGACAATCTGCTCAACTAAAACCCTCATACTGTAATTATAAACCTATACCCTGCCAATTGTTCACTGGCAGAAAGAGGAAAGGATTTAAACATTCTCAGTCTCCACAGGAATATGTCATCAGAGCCATTAGATTTTACACTTTTTTAAATCAAATCATAAGTAGAAGCCAACATAAACTTACAGATGAACAAGTTTAACCAAAAACTACTCTGCAAAATTATGGAAGAAATTTTAAGAGAGACTGAAAGACAATTTTTTAAAAAAATTAAATCCAACAGGGGTGCCTGGCTAGCTCTCTTGGTGAAGCATGGGACTCTTGATCTCAGTGTTTTGAGTTCGAGGCCCACATTGGGTGTGGAAATAACTTAAAAAAAATTTTAAATCTTTTAAAACTTTTTTTTAAAGACTTTATTTATTTATTTATTTGACAGACAGAGGTCACAAGTAGGCAGAGAGATAGGAGGAAGCAGCTCCCCGCGGAGCAGAGAGCCCAATGTGGGGCTCAATCCCAGGACCCGGGGATCACAATCTGAGCCGAAGGCAGAGGCTTTAACCCACTGAGCTACCCAGGTGCCCTCCAAATTTTTTTAAATCTTAAAACAAAAATTAAATGCAACAGTATTTACCTAATATTAATTTCTGTCTTATTATATGATATAGTTAGAAGATAAGTGAATGTTCATAAAAAAAATTAGCACTGGGCTACCTGGGTGGCTCAGTCAGTTAAGCATCTCTCTCTGGCTCAGGTCACGGTCCCCAGGTTCTAGGATTGAGCCTCGAGTTGGGCTACCCGCTCAGCAGGGGTTCCTGCTTCTCCCTCTTCCTCTCCCTCTGCCCCTGCTTGTGTGCTCTCTCATCTTACTCATACTATCTCTCAAATAAATAAATGAAATCTTTAAAAAAAAAAAATTAGCACTGAAAGGGGCTGTACACATTTGAAGATTACTATCTTTGCCATCTCAAACATTCAGGTTTCAATTAGACACCAAATAAAAGATGGGATCTTGATTCATATGGACCTCAGTTCTGCTATCCACATTGTTCAAAAACAACAAATCAGCCTCAACTGAGGCTGAAAATATGAACAGAAGAGAACTTGTTTTGTAAAGACTGGAATCATCGTAAGTCTATGTAAAAGATACCTCCAGAGATGGGGCACCTGGCTGGCTCAGTCAGAGAACCATGTGACTCTTGATATCAGGGTTGTTAGTTCAAGCCCCACACTGAACATGGAGCCTACTTTTAATTAATTAATTAAACTACAGATTTATATTCTTAGTACTTAACCTCAATATAAACAGAATACATTTATAAATATTTAGTGTGTTTGGGGCGTCTGGGTGGCTTAGTGGGTTAAGCCTCTGCCTTCGGCTCAGGTCATGATCTCAGGGTCCTAGAATCCAGCCCCACATCGGGCTCTCTGCTCAGCGGAGAGCCTGCTTCTCCCCCCCTCTCTCCGCCTACTTGTGATCTCTCTGTCAAATAAATAAATAAAATCTTTTTTAAAAATTAAAAAAATATAAAAATAAATATTTAGTGTGTCTCTATAAAATAAGTTTTCTCATTATAAGTCAGATTTATTTCAATGTCCATGACAACAGAGCAATTTTTTAAAACCACAATACATATACTTAATGTATCAAAATTATTTCAGTGGCTAACCTAGGCACAGACAAAACTGTGGTCTTGCTTAAGGAAATTTCTCTCTTAAACAACTTCCCAACAAGCAATCTCTAATGCACAGACAGGTAGTTCCCATCATGGTACATATCCTGAAGAGGAAAACACAGCCAACAATTAAAATAGCACAAATTTAAATGAAATATATATAGTTACTAAAGTTCTCCCCTCCCAAAAAATATCACTACTGTCTTTGGGTCTTAAAAGAGAAGCTCCAAAATATTCAAATTCAATAGAGCAATCATCTCAGATAAAATTACCCACTATGTAAATGCTACTTAACTCTAAAAGGTTACTGTAAGATCTAATGTATAAAAGTCATCAAGTATTTAACACTGAATTTTATCATTCTCTTTAATCGAGTATCTGGCTCATCAATATTGAACCAGATCCAGAGATTTTATTAATGAAACACCAAGAAGTTCTTTTCATAATACAGTTTCACCTACACATTATGTTGTACAACTTGGATGGTGTAACCTTGATAATTTACTTCCCTCTCTGACCTTCAGTTTCCTAATTTATTATCAGGAGTAAGTAATTTCTACTTTGCAGAGCTGGTGTAAGTTTTAAATAAAATGGTGTATACACAAAAGCACAGTGCATAGTACCTTATATATAAAAAGCATTCAGGGGCGGGGCGCCTGGGTGGCTCAGTGGTTTAAGCCACTGCCTTCCGCTCGGGTCATGATCTCGGGGTCCTGGGATCGAGTCCCACATCGGGCTCTCTGCTCAGCGGGGAGCCTGCTTCCTCCTCTCTCTCTCTGCCTACTTGTGATCTCTCTCTCTGTCAAATAAATAAACAAAAACAAAAAAAAATAAAAAATAAAAAATAAAAAAAAAAAAAGGCATTCAGGGGCACCTTAACTAGATGGTTAAGCATCTGACTCTTGGTTTCAGCTTGGGTCATGATCTGGCTCTGTGCTCAGTGTCAAGCCTGCCCAAAAAAGATTCTCTCCTTCTGCCCCTCCACAAGCAAGGGAAAGCTTGCTCACCCTCTCCCTTTCTCTCTCTCTTAATAAATAAATCTTTTGGGATGCCTGGGTGGCTCAGTGGGTAAGCCTCTGCCTTCAGCTCGGGTCATGATCCCAGGGTCCTGGGATCGAATCCCACATCAGGCTCTCTGCTCAGCAGGGACCCTGCTTCCCCACCTCCCCTGCCTGCCTCTCTGCCTACTTGTGATCTCTCCCTGTGTATCAAATAAATAAATAAAATCTTTTAAATAAATAAATCTTTTTTAGAAAATTAAAAAATAAAAATAAAAAATAAAAAGCACACAATAATTGATGACTAAGATTAATTTACAATAATACTTGTTTCTTTCCAAGGAGAGGAACAGCCATGACTCCTTTCCACATCATACAATAATGACCCTGAATGCCTGGTGTGAAAGGAATAAGAACAAAGCTCCTCAAAAGGTGGTCTCTAGTGACCTACCAGGTGGTTGGCTCACATAATTTCCCAAATATAATCACAGTTTGTACAGAAATCACACAAAACAATTCTGGGTTAGCAGAGCTGTAATGATTAATTTCTCTTGGCTAACAGTTGAAATGATGCTTCCAGACTTAGCAAATATATTTTTACTTCATTGCTACAGCAATTTATTTTTTTAAAGACTTTATTTATTTATTTGACAGAGAGAGATCACAAGTAGGCAGAGAGGCAGGCAGAGAGAGAGAGGAGGAAGCAGGCTCCCTGCCGAGCAGAGAGCCCGATGCGGGACTCGATCCCAGGACCCTGAGATCATGAGCTGAGCCGAAGGCAGCGGCTTAACCCACTGAGCCACCCAGGTGCCCCAGCAATTTATTTTTGTTAAATATTTTTTACTATCATGTGGTATTATTCATTTGAGGGTAAATGGCTCAAAAACAGTTCAATGAAGCAATCAGAAGTAGAGGAGCAGGGGCGCCTGGGTGGCTCAGAGGGTTAAAGCCTCTGCCTTCGGCTCAGGTCATGATCCCAGGGTCCTGGGATCGAGCCCCGCATCGGGCTCTCTGCTCAGCGGGAAGCCTGCTTCCTCCTCTCTCTCTCTCTCTGCCTGCCTCTCTGCCTACTTGTGATCTCTGTCTGTCAAATAAATAAATAAAATATAAAAAAGAAGTAGAGGAGGGGCGCCTGGGTGGCTCAGCGGGTTAAAGCCTCTGCCTTCGGCCCAGGTCATGATCCCAGGACCCTGGGATCGAGCCCCGCATCGGGCTCTCTGCTCAGTGCAGAGCCTGCTTCTCTCGCTCTCTCTCTCTCTGCCTGCCTCTCTGCTACTTGTGCTCTCTGTCAAATAAATAAATAAAATCTTTAAAAAAAAAAGTAGAGGAGCAAAACACCATTATATATTTCTTATAGAAAACCAATTTCCCCAACTACTAAAAAGGTTCCAAAACCATGATAAAGTTAATGCTAATGCTCAGAGAGAAAGCAAAATGAGCTGCTGAAAGATTCCTCCATCTTACTGGGCACTGCACAGTATCAGTAACATACAATATGACAGAGCAATTCCTACCACGTATGCGTAAGAGTAAAAATTTTGCTTTATAAAGGCCAAAACCCCTGGCAAATCCATCATGGTTCCTGAGGGAGAGGTGCTTAATGACTTTTCATACTGTTTATGAATGAAAAACCATGTAACCATAGTTAAGGATTTTTCATTTAGTTTGTAATTTTCTAAGCCACAATATAGGCTCAAAAGCAGCACCTATAATTACTACTTATGGAATTAAAGTTCTCAAATCAACATCACTATTTCAGTGTTTACTCGTAGTCAATGCATTCACAGTGATTCAAGCACAGATATAAGCACCTGACTTTGGGATTCTACAGTTTTTGCTGTTGATTTTTTTTTTTTAAGATTTTATTTATTTATTTGACAGAGAGAGATCACAAGGAAGCAGAGAGGCAGGCAGAGAGAGAGGGGGAAGCAGGCACCCCACTGAGCAGAGAGCCCGATGGACCCTGAGATCATGACCTGAGCTAAAGGCAGAGGCCCAACCCACTGAGCCATCCAGGCACCCCTGGGCTTCTACAGCTGTACCTGTGTTTTTACATAATGAAATGCACACCAATTTTTATCACAAATGACCTTCCTTTATATTGCATTATATTTTTAATATAATTAATTATATTTTTCTTGTAACATATGTAGGTAGATTATATTAACTATAAGTTCTATTTCAATACAGTACAAGTATTGCATAATATGCTACAAAAAAGGGATGTGAGGGGCGCCTGGGTGGCTCAGTAGGTTAAACGCCCAACTCTTGATCTCAGCTCAAACCTTGATCTCAGGGTTCTGAGTTTAAGCCCTGCAATGGGCTCCATGCCAGCGTGGAGCCTACTTAGAAAAAGAGAAAAAATTGAGTCCAACAGGGTTTAGAATCACTGCTATAAAATTCATCGGGGTTCTTTATATGTACTATCTAACTTTCTAGAAAGACATTTCCTAGAAAGTCTTTACCAATTTGTATTCCCTCTACACTGATGGATGTACATAGTATTAACAGATTTGTAATACAAGTTTTTTAATTTTAGTCAATTACCTGAAGGCAAAAAAAGTTCTTGTGAGTTAAACTGCATTTTTCGGATTACTTATAAAATCAAACTTTAGTTTACTGAAATTTGAATTTCTGTATGTGTTTGGTCACACAGATGTTTCACTTAAACATTGATACTTTTTTCACTGCAAAGTAAATGATAACCATGTGAAAATGTTAGAACTATGAATCGTGGTTTTATTAACCTCTTGCTTCCTTATCTTAGACTGTTACTTTTAATACATTAAGGCATACTATCCAAGTAAACTGAACACTCTGGCATCTTAGAGAATATCTGCTTTGAGAATAACTGGTATTATAATACAGAGCACTAAGGGAAACCTGCCTGGCTCAGTCTGTAGAGAATGAAACTCTTGATCTCAAGGCTGTGAGTCTGAGCCCCATGCTGGGTATAAAGGTTACATAAAAATAAAATCTTTAGGGGTGCCTGAGTGGCTCAGTCAGCTGAGTGTCAGACTTTTAAGTTCAGCTCAGGTCATGATCTCTGGGTTGTGAGATGAAGCCCTGAGTCAGACTCTGTGTTCCATGGAGAGTCAGATTCTTTCCCTCTGCCCCCATCCCGCTCAAGCACGTGCATATTCTCTCTCTCTCTCTAAAGTAAGTATATAAATCTTTAATAAAAATCTTTAAAAGTATATAAATAAAACTTTTTTTAGTTTAAAGGTTTTAAATTCCGCTTAGTTGGGGCGCCTGGGTGACTCAATCGTTAAGTGTCTTCCTTCGTCTCAGATCATGATCCCAGGGTTGTAGGATCAAGCCCCACATCGGACGCCCTGCTTGGTGGGAAGCCTACTTCTTCCACTCCCACACCCCATGCTTGTGTTCCCTCTCTCACTGCCTCTCTCTGTCAAATAAATAAATAAAACCTTTAAAAAAATAATTCTTAGTCAACATATTATATAATATTAGTTTCAAAATAAAATATTTTTTAAAAAATAGAGTACTTAAACCTCCAAAAGACTTAAACACTTAAATCTCCATACACTTAAATTTTAAACACTTAAATCTCCGTAATAAAATCCTGCTTTCTGAGAAGAGAGTTCCAAACACATTCTAATTTCTAATACTCATCTGAAGTAAGTTTAAATTAACTAAAGCTTAACAGTTAATGGAATGTCCTAAGTAGACTTCACAGAATGCTAACATATATGTCATGTATGTTATATTAGAAATGATCAAAGGGGCACCTGGGTGACTCAGTGGGTTAAAGCCTCTGGCTTCAGCTCAGGTCATGACTCTAGGGTCCTGGGATCGAGCCCCACATCTGGCTCTCTGCTCAGCAGGGAGCCTGCTTCCCTTCCCTTCTCTCTGCCTGCCTCTCTCTGCCTACTTGTGATCTCTGTCTGTCAAATAAATAAATAAATAAATTTTTTAAAGTTTTAAAAAAAGGAAATAATCACAAACTGTTATTTTTTCAGTTTTAATTTTTTTAATTTCAATTTTAATAATTTCAACTGTAATTTCTATTTTAATTTAATTCACAAGTAGGCAGAGAGGCACAGAGAGAGAGGAAGGGAAGCAGACTCCCTGCTGAGCAGAGAGCCTGATGTGGTGTTTGATCCCAGGACCCTGGGATCATGACCTGAGCCAAAGGCAGAGGCATTAACCCACTGAGCTACCCAGGCACCCCCAATTCAATTAGTTTTAATTTCAATTTTTAATTTCAAATTTAATCAATGTAATTCAATTTAATTTTTTCAATTTTAATAATGCTGCCATTATTTTTTTCCTTTAAAAAAATTCCATGCACAGCATACTCTGTGTACTAACAGAATCAGTATTCAAAAAGCATTCATGGGGGGCGCCTGGGTGGCTCAGTGGGTTAAGCCGCTGCCTTCGGCTCAGGTCATGATCTCAGGGTCCTGGGATCGAGTCCCGCATCGGGCTCTCTGATCAGCAGGGAGCCTGCTTCCTCCTCTCTCTCTCTCTGCCTGCCTCTCTGCCTACTTGTGATCTCTCTCTGTCAAATAAATAAATAAAATCTTTAAAAAAAAAAAAAGCATTCTTGGTTTTGTTTGGAAAATATTACACATAGATCAATGGAATACAACAGACAACCCAGAAATAAACCCACAATTATATAGTCTTAATCTTTGACAAAGGAGGCAAAATTATACAATGAGGAAAAGTCTCTTCAACAAATGGTATTGGGAAAGCTGGATAGCTATATGCAAAAGAATGGAACTGAACCACTTTCTTACACCATACACAAACTCTGGGTTTTGAGTTTGCTAAACTCTTTATAGATTTTGGATACTAGCCCTTTATCTGATATGTTGTTTGCAAATATCTTCTCCCATTCTGTCAGTTGTCTTCTGGTTTTGTTAACTGATTCCTTTGCTGTGTAAAAGCTTTTGATCTTGATGAAATCCCAATAGTTCATTTTTACCCTTGCTTCTGTTGCCTTTGGTGATGTTCCTAGGAAGTTGCTGCGGCTGAGGTCAAAGAGGTTGCTGCTGCCTGTGTTCTCCTCAACGATTTTGATGGATTCCTTTCTCACATCGAGGTCCTTCATCCATTTTGAGTCTATTTTCGTGTGTGGTATAAGGAAATGGTCCAATTTCATTTTTCTGCATGTGGCCGTCCAATTTTCCCAGCACCATTTGTTGAAGAGACTGTCTTTTTTCCACTGGACATTCCTTCCTGCTTTGTTGAAGAATAGTTGACCATAGAGTTGAGGGTCTATTTCTGGGCTCTCTATTCTGTTCCATTGATCTATGTGTCTGTTTTTGTGCCAGTACCATACTGTCTTGATGATGACAGCTTTGTAATAGAGCTTGAAGTCTGGAATTGTGATGCCACCAACTCTGGCTTCATGAAACAGATTCTTAACTACAGAGAACACGTTACCAGAGAAGAGGTGGGAGGGAGGATGGGTGAAATAGGTGATAGGGTTCAAGAGGAAAGCACTTGTTGAGATGTGCACTGATGATATATGAAATTGTTGAATCACTATTTGTACACTGACGCTGTGTGTTAACTATACTGGAATAAAAATTAAATTACATTTTTCAAAAAAATGCAATGTATCCCAAAACTTATGGAGAACACCAAACTACAGGGTGCTCTACAATTCATGCCATTTACCTACATTTTTCTTCCACCTTCCACTGATAATCACTGAACAAATAATGTTTGAAACAAGCTGCACTGGGGTACCTGGCTGGCTCAGTAAGTAGTACATATGACTCTCGATCTCAGGGTGGTAAGTTTAAGCCCCACACTGGACATGGAGCCTACTTTAAAACAAAAAACAAAAAACAAAAAAAAACTTTTTTTAAAGAAACAAGCTATATAAATTAGCTATATTCACTTAAAAGGCACTAGAGAATTTTAAATAATTCCTACATTTCCAACAACTTTTTTTTTTTTTAAGATTTTATTTATTTATCAGAGAGAGAGGGAGAGAGCGAGCACAGGCAGACAGAATGGCAGGCAGAGGCAGAGGAAGAAGCAGGCTCCCTGCTGAGCAAGGAGCCCAACGTGGGACTTGATCGCAGGACGCTGGGATCATGACCTGAACTGAAGGCAGCTGCTCAACCAACTGAGCCACCCAGGCGTCCCCCAACAACTTTTTAAAAGTCATTATTATTAGGTAAAAGTTTAAACATAAATTAGATAGAGTAGTGGAATTCCAGTGGGGGAGGGGACATTGTTGGATATTATTTTCTTCAGACAAAATGGGCTGATTAAAAAGTTTTAATTCAGCAGATTCCTAAGTCTAAAGAATGTTAATAATTTCCTACAGAGATTATAAAAAATAAAAATCTTATCATCCCATTATTCAAAAATAAAGTGCTAACCTGTTTATGATACTCTTTTAAAATAAATGGTCTTGGGACACCTGGGTGGCTCAGTTGGTTGGGCAGCTGCCTTCAGCTCAGGTCATGATCCTGGTGTCCTGGGATCGAGTCCCACATTGGGCTCCTTGCTCCGCAGGGAGCCTGCTTCTCCCTCTGACTCTGCCTGCCACTTTGTCTGCCTGTGCTCGCTCTCACTCTCTCTCTCTCTCTGACAAATAAATAAAATCTTTAAAAAATAAAAAATAAAATAAATGGTCTTGGGGCACCTGGGTGGCTCACCTGGATGAGTGTCTGACTCTGGGTTTAGGCTCAGGTCATGATCTCAGGGTCATGATAGAGCCCCGCGTGGGGCTCAGCAGGGAGTCCACCTGAGATTCTCTCTCTCCTACCCCTCCCCCAACTCACAAGTGCGCTCACATTCTCTTTCTCTCTAAAATAAGTAAATCTTTTAAAAATAGTAAATAAACAAATCCTCAGAAAATAAAATAAATGGTTTTGATATAAATATTAATTTTTTAAAGACTTTACTTATTTGAGTTAGAGAAAGCAACCGAGAAAGCATGAATGGTGAGGAGGGGCAGAGGGAGAGGGAGAAGCAAACTCCCCACCGAGCAGGGAGCCCAATGCAGGGATTGGATCCTGGACCCCAGGACCCTAGGATCATGACCTGAGCTGAACGCAGACTGCCAAAGGACTGAGCCACTGTGGCACCCCAAATATTAATTTTTATTAAGTAATGCTAATTAATTTTTTCAGTGTTTTATTTCAGTCTGCCCTCCTTTCTTCTAAATATTCGATCATGTTTATCAACAAGAAAGACAATATATTACTCAAATCGGATATACATTTCCAAGAAATGTTTTCCCCTCACCCTGTGCCTTCTCTTCCACGTCCAAATGAATGGTATTTTGGGCATGGGGACTAATTGTTAAGCCTACTTAAATCACTGTTGACCATAACCATGTTTTAGGGTAACACTGATTATTTTACTAAGTAGATAAAACTAGTAAGACAAAGACTTAATAACAATTATCTAGTTCAAAATATGGTGACTTTATCCTTTGAAGATACTGCTTTAGGAATTCTTGTACATGAAGGGTATTTTCTATTTTTAAACATATTGTTTAAAATAATAAAAAAGCTCAAGCAAAAAAAGAAGGTATGCAATGAGTTACTATAAAGCAAACACCTACTGTAAAGCAAATCACAGTCCAGGTCAAGAAACACAACACTGCAACAGAACACTGCATTCAGAGCCTCCTTGGGTGTTCCTTTCAGGTAACAAACCCCTTTGTCTCCCTAACCTCTCATCTCAACTCTGATTTCTGAGAAAAGTTCTTTTTTGTTTTTTAATCATTTCAGCTAATAATGCAGGCATAAGGTAAATAATTCTGGTTTACTGGATATACTTTTGGATCTACCAAGCACATACATATTTTAGACAGAATTTTCATCTAGACAACTTCTGTATCTCAATACAGAGGCAATGGGGGTCCAAAAGACTCACTAGGTGTCTTTTTCTTTTGGTAGGGGAGGGGGATATCAACCATCTTCATCCCAGAAATGTTATCCAATCAATTCTGGTACCTATTTATAACAAGTGACATAATGACAATCAGAAATGACTATATCGAGCAAAAGATATCCACATGTTAAGTACTGTGTGAGTGAGTCATGAGCCAAACTGTACAAGTGTATGGTGATGCTGGTGAGTAACTAACCAACAGCCCTCACATCAAGGAACTGAGTCAGTGCCAAAAAGCCATCTGGATGGCAAACAGTAACATGAGAAGAATTTTAAATAGCTTTACAGCTGTAGAAAAAAGAACTATTCCAGGCTCCAAACCTCTTAGTTCTGTCCGTTGTCGTTATGAAAATAAGTTGTAATACACAGAAATTCAAACAGCATCCTAAAAAGCTGGCATTTCTCCCAAGCCATTTCAGGATTACTACTTTAGATACTAATTTAACTTTGGTCTATGCAAGTATTTGTCTGTTTAAATGCTTTTCTTCAGAGAAAATTATCCTCCTAAGCTATCTAGCCATTAATGACAAAATGCTTCTGTCTTTCATTTCCTCTTCACTACTGACAGTAAACAGAGATTGAAAAAATCTTAAAAGCCAGGAAGAATTAAAGAGGTTGGTGCCAACTCTCTTCTTTCACTGCCTATTCTATCTAGAGGACATGGTAAATCAGTAGAGGCAGGCTGATAGTGTAATCTCAGCGCCAGGCGTTGATCAAGAGAAAAAGACAGGAAAAAAATTGGAATTCAAATTAATAAATATTTATTACTTATACTTTTTAAGACACCATAGTCACACACGTGACTGGGAGAAGAGGGAATTACAAAAATAAAACATGGACCAATTTGCAACTCAGCCTGTAACAAAGCACTTAGATTGGTTGAGACAGATGAATGGGAGATCTGTCTGTTCTGTTTCATTCAGAAGGTGCACCTTCTTAAACTATTAGAGGCAATAAAACCAAGAAAGAGAGAGTAAAGGCTCATATTACTGACTATTAATGTTTTCTACCTCAACCCCCACAGAGCTTCAATCACAAGAGATAAGGATAGACTACAGTAAATGAGAAATATAAAGTACCTGCCTAAACTTCACACAGGAGGTTGGAAAGAAGTGTCTAGGGATCAGAAGACCTCACCTGAAAAGGTGAGGCAGCAACACAGTATTGCTGTCATGAAACCCCACCCCCATGGCCACACATTGCCTCAACCAACAACCTGTGCTCAACAGAACAAGTACTGGAAGTTACATGGTTTGGAGTAAGTCATCATATGTCACTACGTCTAGTTTCTCAAAAAACCGAAATCTTGGGGTGCCTGGGTGGTTCAGCCAGCTAAGCATATGCCTTTAGCTCAGGTCAGTATCTCAGGGTCCTTGGCCTCCCTGCTCACCATAAGCCAGTTTCCTCTCTCTCCATCTCTTCCCCCTGTTTCTATGCTTGCTCTTTCTCTCTCTCTCTCTCTCTCTCAAATAAGTAAATAAATAAAGTCTTTTTTTAAAAAATCTGAAATCTTCATCTATTTATGCTTCAAACCACTTCTGGCTACTGTCCTGCATTTAATTTGGAACAATATCCTATAGTTAATCTAATAAACCACATTTTGTTTCACAAACCTCAAATACAGGAGCGCCTGGGTGGCTCAGTGGGTTCTATCTAGCCTCTGCCTTCGGCTCAGGTCATGATCTCACGGTCCCGGGATCGAGCCCCCCATCAGGCTCTCTGATCTGCAGGGAGGATGCTTCTCCATCTCTCTCTGTCTGCCTCTCTGCCTACTTGTGATCTCTTTCTGTCAAATAAGTAAATAAAACATTTTAAAAAAAAAAACCTCAAATACAGCATTTTTTTAAAAAGATTTTATTTATTTATTTGACAGACAGAGATCACAAGTAGGCAGAGGGGCAGACAGAGAGAGAGGAAGAGAAGCAGGCTTCTCACTGAGCAGAGAACCCGATGCAGGGCTCGATCCCAGGACTGTGAAATCATGACCTGAGCGGAAGGCAGAGGCTGTAACCCTACTGAGCTACCCAGGCGCCCCTACAGCATTATTTTTAAAACACCAAACATGTCTGGGTGGATCCCTTGATTGAGAGCATCACCTCTTGATTTTAGCTCAGGTTATAATCTCAGGGTAGTAGAACTGAGCTCAGGCTTGAGATTCTCTCCCCTCTGTCTCCCCTCCCTGGCTCACATAAGCATGCTGCTTGTGCTTTTTCTCTTTCCCTCTCAAATAAGTAAAATCTTTAAAAATGTATCTTATTTATTTGAGAGAGAGAAAGAGCGAGCAAGAGAGCAAGCGAGAGCACAACAGCAGGGGTAGGAAGCAGCAGACTCCCCGCTGAGCAAGGAGCCTGATCCGGGTCTCAATCCCAGGATGCTGGGATCATGACCCAAGCTGAAGGCAGCTGCTTAACCAACTGAGCAATCCAGGAGCCCCAATGTTTAAAAAAATTTTTTTTAAATAAAAGGCATTTTTCCCTTGTCATGAGAAGGTCATGCTACTCTCTTAGCAACTTTCAATTATGTAATGCAGTATTATTAACTATGGTAACCATGCTGTATAATACACTCTTCTTGACTTATTTATATCTAGAAGTTTGTACCTTTCGACCCCCTTTACCCATTTTGCCTACACCCCACCATGCCTTTGGCAATCACCAATTTGTTCTATTTATTGATTAGTTTGGTTTGGGGAATTTTTAAAAATTCAACATATAAGTGACATCATATAGTATTTGTCTTTCTCTGAATTATTTCCCTTAGCAAATGCCCTCAAGATCTATCCATGTTGTTGGAAATGGTAAGATTTCCTTCTTTTTATGGCTGAATAATATTCCTCTGTGTGTGTATGTGTGTGTGTGTGTGTGTGTGTGTGTATACACACCATAACTTCTTTATCCGTTCATCCATCAATGGAAACTTAGGCTGCTTCTACATCTTGGCTATTGTAAACAATGCTACAATGAACAGAGGCATGCAGACATCTTTTTCTGTTACTATTTTTTGTTTCCTTCAGATAAATACCCAGAAGTGGGATTGCTGGATCAGACAGTAATTCTCTATTTTTAATTTTAGGAGCAATCTTCACACTATTTTCCGTTATGGTTCCACCAATTTACATTTCTACCAACACTACACAAGGGATCCCTTTTCTCCACATTCTCACCAGTATTTGTTACTGCCTATCTTTTTGATACCAATCCTTCTAACAGGGTGAGGTGATTACTGTGTGGTTTTTTACTTAAATTTCGTTGATGCTTAGCGATATTGGGCAAATCTTCAAGTACCTGTGAGAGACATCTGTAGATCTTCTCTGGAAAAATATCTATCTATTCAGATATCTGCCCCCTGGTGGCGGGGGGAGGGGGGTGTCTAGTAACTTGTATGGGTTCTTTGTATCTTTTGAATATTAAACCCTCTGCAAATATTTTCTCCCATTTGGTAGGCTGCCTTTTTTTTTTTTTTCCTTTTTTATTTTCTTCTGCAGGAAACATAAGTTTCCCTCGGGATTTTTTTTTTTTTTTTAAGATTTTATTTACTTATTTGACAGAGAGAGAGATCACAAATAGGCCCAGAGGCAGGCAGAGAGAGAGCAGGAAGCAGGCTCCCTTCTGAGCAAAGAGACCAATGCAGGGCTGGATCCCAGGGCCCTGAGTTCATGACCTGAGCCAAAGACAGAGGCTTAACCCACTGAGCCACCCAGGTACCCTGCCTTTTCATTTTATTCACGGTTTCCTCTGCTATATGGAAGTTTTTTAGTTTGATTTAGTCCCATTTATTTTTGCTTTTTTCCCTTTGCTTTTGGTGTCAAATCCAAAAAACTCATCATAAAATCCAAAATATCACTGCCAAAATCAAAGTAGGAGGGCTTACCACCTATGTTTCCATCTAAAAATTTATGGATTCAGGTCTTAAGTTCACGTCTTTAATCTGTATTGAGTTAATTTTTGTCTATGGTCTAAGACAGAGATCCAGCTTCATTCCTTTATATGTCGCTGTCCAGTTTTCTGGGGCTCAATCTCAGGACCCTAGGATCACAACCTAAGCCAAAGGCAGACATTTACCGACTAAGCCACCCAGGCACCCCAGTTTGTTAATATTTCAACGAGCATTTTTTAATGTATGTTCATCAGGAATATTGGTCTATAATTTTCTTATCTTGTCAGCCCTTATCTGGTTTTGGTGTCAGTAAAAAGCTGGTCTCATAAAATGAGTTTGTTAGCGTTCCCTCCTCTTCTGTTTATTTGGAAGAGGCTGAGAAGGACCGGTATTAATTTTTCTTTAAAACTTTGGTAGAATTCACCAGTGAAGCCATCTGGTCTAGAATGTTGTTTGTTGGGAGGTTTTTAGTTACTGACTCATTCTTCTTACCAGTAATCTGTCTATTCAGGTTTTCTACTTAACGATTCATTCAGTCTTGGTTGATTGTATGGTTCTAGGAATTTATCTATTTCTTTAAGGATGTCCTATTTGTTGGTGTTGAAACAACATTATTTTTTTCTCTTCCCTTCTCTTCTTAATATACCATTTAAAATACTGTTTTGGAGGCACCTGGGTGGCTCAGTCATTGAGCATCTGCCTTCGGCTCAGGTCATGACCCCGGGGCCCTGGGATACAGCAGCAAACAGGGCTCCCTGCTCAGTGGGAAGCCTGCTTCTCCCTCTCCCTGTAACCCTTCACCCTGTTTGCGCTCTTTCTCTCTCAAATAAATAAAGTATTATAAAATAAATAAAATGAAATAAATACTGTTTTCTTATGGAGTGTGATTTTCATTTTATTCATTTATACCACCCACCCCACATCACTTACTATCAAAAATGAATGAGAGAAAATAAAATGGAAAATGTCAGTATCAATTTCATATCACTAATACAAAAGCGAGACAAAAAAAAAGTTTCCTGATTGTATTCAGCTCTTAAAACCAACCTATACTTTTCCTCTTGATCTTTTATTATTATTATTTTTTTTTTAAAGATTTTATTTATTTATTTGAGAGAGACAGACAGTGAGAGAGAGCATGAGCGAGGAGAAGGTCAGAGAGCGAAGCAGACTCCCCATGGAGCTGGGAGCCCGATGTGGGACTCGTTCCCGGGACTCCAGGATCACGCCCTGAGCCGAAGGCAGTCGTCCACCAACTGCGCCACCCAGGCGTCCCAAACATTGTGTTAGGAGCTCTTTTTTTTTTTTTTTTTTTAAAGATTTTATTTATTTATTTGACAGAGAGAAATCACAAGTAGACGGAGAGGCAGGCAGAGAGAGAAGGAAGCAGGCTCCCTGCCAAGCAGAGAGCCCGATGCGGGACTCGATCCCAGGACCCTGAGATCATGACCTAAGCCGAAGGCAGTGGCTTAACCCACTGAGCCACCCAGGCGCCCCTGATCTTTTATTATTATTAAAGGAAAACTTACAGGGTGCCTGAGTGGTATAGTTGGTTAAGCATCTGCCTTCCACTCAGGTCATGACCCCAGGGCCCTGCTCAGCAAGGAGCCTGCTTCTCCCCCTCCCTTTGCCTCTCCCCCCACTTGTACTCTCCCTCTCTCTCTTAATAAATGAAATCTTTAAAAAAATAATAATAAAACAAACTGTGGGTTGCTGGGTGGAGGGGGGTTGGGAGAAGGGGGGTAGGGTTATGGACATTGGGGAGGGTATGTGCTTTTGGGTAAATTGGAAGGGGAGGTGAACCATGAGAGACTACAGACTCTGAAAAACAATCTGAGGGGTTTGAAGTGGCGGGGGGGGGTGGGAGGCTGGGGTACCAGGTGGTGGGTATTATAGAGGGCATGGCTTGCATGGAGCATTGGGTGTGGTAAAAAAATAATGAATTCTGTTTTTCTGAAAATAAATAAATTGGAAAAAAAAATAATAATAATAAAGTTAAAGTTACTGTTGAGGTTCATTTGACTATTTCTCAGCTTCAAAAAGGATACCATCTGGAAACTCAGGGAATACTCTCAAAAATTTTAAAATGCAATGGCTAAAACATTAGTAATGAAAGAAGGCTTTAAGAAACAAAACAATCTAATGGAATATTTAAACACTAGCTGCAAGGGCACCTGGGTGGCTCAGTAGGTTGGGCATCTGTCTGCCTTGGGCTCAGATAATGACTTCAGGGTCCTGGAATCCAGACCCGCATCTGGCTCCCTACTCAGCAGGGAGTCTATTTCTCCCCCTCCCTCTGTCCCTCCCCCTGCTCTGAACCCATGTACTCTCTCTCTCTCTCTCTCTCTCTCTTAAATAAATAAATAAATTCTGGGGTGCCTGGGTGGCTCAGTCAGTTGTGCGTCTGGCTCAGTCAGTTGCGCATCTGCCTTTGCTCAAGGGGTCATGGTCTCGGGGTCCTGGGATCAAGCCCTATGTGAGGCTACCTGCTCAGTGGGGAGTCTGCTCCTTCCTCTCCTCTCTGCCCTTCCCCACTGGTTGTGCTCACTCTTGCTCTCTCTCTCAATAAAAATATAAATAAAATAGAATCTTTAACAAAAAAAAAAAATAAATAAATATAAAACCTAGCTGCAAAACACTGTAATTACATGATAAAGAGTTCTGCCTAGTGACCTGCAATGATTTTTTAAAAGGCCCCCAAATTCCTTTACTTCTATTCCTTCTTCTTTATTTCTCCTCTAACTTCCTACTATTCTTCACTTCTTTTTCCTTCTACTGAGAATTGAGGACTATACTCTTTCCTTTCCTCTTACCTGAGCTCTCTTTGGCCAATTAAATAAACCATGGTAATGCTATACTAGTATCTGGACCTAGGTTTAAGAAATTGGTAGTTTTGTTCAACATAATACTAGAAAACCTAGCCTCACTGGTGAGAATGTATGCTGGTGCAGCCTCTCTGGAAAACAGCACTAAGGTTCCTCAAAAAGTTGAAAATAGAGCCACCCTACTACCCAGCAATTGTACTACTGGGTATTTACCTCAAAGATACAAATGTAGTGATCTGAAGGGGCACGTGCACCCCAGCAATAGCAGCAATGCCCACAACAGCCAAACTATGTAAACAGCCTAGATGTCCATTGACAGATGAATGGATAAAGAAGATGTGGTATATATATACACAATGGAATACCTCTCAGGCACCAGAAAAATGAACTCTTGCCAACTGCAACAACGTGGATGGAACAGAGATTATTATGCTTAAGCGAAATAAGTCAATCAGATAAAGACAATTTTATCATATGATCTCATTCATATTAGAATTTAAGAAACAAGGCAGAGGATCACAGGGAAAGAGAGGAAAAAATGAAACAAGAAGGAACTAGAGAGGGAGACAAACCATAAGAGACTCTTAATCACAGGAAACAAACTGAGGGTTGCTAGGGGGCAGGGGATGGATGGAATAACTGGGTGATGGACACCAAGGAGGGAATCTGATGTAACAAACCCCAGGTATTATATAAGACTGAAGAGGGGTACCTGAATGGCCCAGTTTGTTAAGTCTCTGCCTTTGGCTCAAGTCATGATCTTTAGGTCCTGGGACTGAGCCCCACATGGAGACCTACATCAGGCTCCTGGGTCAGCTGGGAGTCTGTTTCTCCCTCTCCCTCTGAGTATCCTCCCTGCTTCTGTTTTCTCTCTTTCTCAAATAAATAAATAAATAAATAAATCTTTAAAAAAAAAAAAGAAAAGGCTGATGAATCACTGATTTCTACCTCTGAAACTAACATATATTATGTTAATAAATTGAATTTAAATTTTATAAAATTTAAAAAAAAAACTGGTAGTTTCTACCTGTCATTTCTTAAGACACTTGCTAGTGAGATGGTCATTCTAAAAGCCACGTGTTGGTGGTTTGACCAACCCCCACTGACTGCCAGCACCAACAGCCAGATTTCTGAGTGAACAGGCCTTCCTGACTCCAGCCCTAAGATTATGAGTTTTTTCACCTGAGGCCCAGATATCATGGACCTGAGACATCAAGAATCTCTGTCTGTCAAATAAATAAATAAAATCTTAAAAAAAAAAAAAAAAGATATATGAGGGGTAAGGCGGGAGCTGTCATCTATTATCACACGATCCTCCCCTTAGGAACTTCATGTTCCCTTTTTTTTTTTTTTTTTAAAGATTTTATTCATTTATTTGACAGACAGAGATCACAAGTAGGCAGAGAGGCAGGCAAAGAGAGAGGAAGGGAAGCAGGCTCCCTGCTGAGCAGAGAGCCCGATATGGGGCTCGATCCCAGAACCCGGGGATCATGACCTGAGCCAAAGGCAGAGGCCCTAACCCATTGAGCCACCCAGGCGCCCCTCAATATTATATTTTAAGTTTAGCCAGTGAAAAGATTCTATAAAGGAAAGACATGTGAGAGGTGCCTGGGTGGCTCAGTCAGCTAACTCCAACTCTAGGTTCTGGCTCAGGTCATAATCTCATGGTCATGAGACGGAGCCCTGCTTCAACTGACATGCTCAGTGAAAAGTCTACTTGGGAGTCTCTCTCCCCTTCTCCCCACCCACGCTCTCTCTTTAAAATAACAAATAAATATTTTTTTAAAAAAAGACTGAATGACAGACAAAAGGTTGATATCCAGGATCTATAATGAACTCCTCAAACTCAATACACACAAAACAGACAATCATATCAAAAAATGGGCAGAAGATATGAACAGACACTTCTCCAATGAAGACATACAAATGGCTATCAGACACATGAAAAAATGTTCATCATCAATAGCCATCAGGGAGATTCAAATTAAAACCACATTGAGATATCACCTTACACCAGTTAGAATGGCCAAAATTAACAAGACAGGAAACAACAGGTGTTGGAGGGGATGTGGAGAAAGGGGAACCCTCTTACACTGTTGGTGGGAATGCAAGTTGGTGCAGCCTCTTTGGAGAACAGTGTGGAGATTCCTCAAGAAATTAAAAATAGAGCTTCCCTACAACCCTGCAATTGCACTCCTAGGTATTTACCCCAAAGCTAAAGATGTAGTGAAAAGAAGGGCCATCTGTACCCCAATGTTTATAGCAGCAATGGCCACGGTCGCCAAACTGTGCAAAGAACCAAGATGCCCTTCAACCGACGAACGGATAAGGAAAATGTGGTCCATATACACTATGGAGTATTATGCCTCCATCAGAAAGGATGAATACCCAACTTTTGTAGCAACATGGACGGGACTGGAAGAGATTATGCTGAGTGAAATCAGTCAAGCAGAGAGTCAATTATCATATGGCTTCACTTATTTGTGGAGCATAACAAATAGCATGGAGCACATGGGGAGTTAGAGAAGAGAAGGGAGTTGGGGTTAATTGGAAGGGGAGGTGAACCACGAGAGACTATGGACTCTGAAAAACAATCTGAGGGGTCTGAAGTGGCGGGGGGGTGGGAGGTTGGGGTACCAGGTGGTGGGTATTATAGAGGGCAGGGATTGCATGGAGCACTGGGTGTGGTGAAAAAATAATGAATACTGTTATGCCGAAATTAAATAAAAAATAAAATTTTTTAAAAAGCATTAAAAAAATTAAAAAATAAAAAAACAAAAATTGATCAAATAAACAATTTTTATAACTTTTGGTGAGAAAATAAATATGTAAAAATCATGAACCCAAGAGAAAAATGGGCAAAATAATTAAACACAGGGGCACCTGGGTGGCTCAGTGGGTTAAGCCCCTGCCTTCGGTTCAGGTCATGATCTCAGGGTCCTGGGATCGAGCCCCGCATCGGGCTCTCTGCTCCGCAGGGAGCCTGCTTCCTCCTCTCTCTCTGCCTGCCTCTCTGCCTACTTGTAATCTGTCAAATAAATTTAAAAAATTTTTTAATAATAATAATAATAAACACAAATTTCATAGCAGCTCAAAAAATCCTTAAAATATGGTGGGGGGGGAATGTTCAACCTCATTAGTCATCAAGGTAATGTAATAAATTAAAACCAAAAGGAGACACCATTTCATAGATCACTACTGGTGGGAGAATAAATTGATTCAACCTCTTTCAGAGTCTGGAATCAAAAATTCCTTTACTAAGTACATATCCTTGAAAAACTCTTAACCAATGATGTCCCATGTACATGAATGTTCAGTGTGGAACTGTCCATAATATTTGAAAACTGGACACAACCTAAACATACATTAATAGAATGGATCAGTAACTTGTACTGAATATTTTACAATATGGAAAATTAGTATAATATAGCTATACACATTACCCTGATGAAGCTTACAATGTTAAGAGAAAAAATATATATACAATATGATTCCACTTACTTAAGTACAAATATGTTAAATATTTTTCAGAGATATACATATAGATGGTAAAGCTATAAAGAAAAACGAGGTTGGGGTGCCTGGGTGGCTCAGTCAGATTAAGGCATCTGAATCTTGATTTTGGCTCAGGTCATGACCTCAGGGTTGTGAGACTAATCCCTATGTCAGGAGTTGTGCTCAGAGTGGAGTCTCCTTAAGACTCTCTCCCTCTCCCTCTCCCTCTGTCCCTCCCACCTCCTCCCCAAAACAGGAAAGAAACAGGAGCACCTGGGTGGCTCAGGGGGTTAAGCCTCTGCCTTCAGCTCAGGTCATGATCTCAGGGTCCTAGGCTCGAGCCCCACATTAGGCTCTCTGCTCAGCGGGGAGCCTGCTTCCCCTCCCCTCTCTCTCTCTGCCTGCCTCTCTGCATACTTGTGATCTCTGTCTGTCAAATAAATAAATAAAATCTTTAAGAAAAAAAAAAGGAAACAGAAAGTAAAAAAATAAAATATTCATCTAAGTGTAGCTTGGGGAAAGGAAGAAAAATATGCTACAACAAGACATAGGATTTGCCTAGCTATATGCACAGAGGTTTTATTTTTATTGTTTTTTAAATTATGTATTTCAGTTTTCATCTGATCTTCTGTATACATGCTAAATTTCACACTTCTTTAAGTGGACTGAAAGCAATAACATATGTAAAGCTCCTAGGCAGCACCTAGCATAGAGAATGCATTTGATGGTGGAACCCACACCCCATTTTGCTCTGTGACCTCTGTGTTGGTGATGACTAAACCCAAGCTCCAGATTTCTCCTGTCACCTGCAGTTACTTCTCCTCCAGCACTGCTCCAACCTAATTATCTCAACCATCCTCATGCCCTTACTGCTTTTCCTTATAACCTTTGTTGTTACCTCTAGATTCTGGGAGGGAACTGACATTAGCGCACACTGACATTAGCAGCTAACTGACATAAGGAGTTATAATTCCACCAAACTTTATTTCTGTTACCCTTGATAATATCTAAATAGTGAGTTCCCGACAACAAGGACAAGCTCTTTTATCTTTCAGGTTCTGTACATTGCCTGATATCAGACACGAGTAACCATCTGCTGAATGATGAATAAATAAATACAAACATTATAAAACTAAGCTATTACCTGAAAATAAGATTAAAGTTTAAAATCAGGCTGGTGCAGGAGTCCCTGGGTGGCTCAGTCAGCTGGGAATTCACCTCCTGATTTCCCCTCAGGTCATGAACTTGGGGTCCTGGGATCCAGCCCCAGGTGAGGCGCTAAGCTCAGCAGGGAGTCTGCTTGAGAGTCTCTCTCTCCCTCCCGTCCTTCACCTCTCCCCCCTCCTAAAAAAATAAGTGAAACCTTTAATAAAAATAAAAACATGCTGGTGCTTATTCATATTCCCCAGGCCCTTTCATAGCACTGGGTTTTTTAACTGATAAATAGTTGACATACAATGTTATATTAATTTCATGTATTCAACACAGTAATTCAACAATTCTAGAGCCCCAACAGAGTTTTAAAGAAGAATCTCTTAGTTGCTCAGGAACAGCAGAAAGATACCTCCAATGTTGCTTTGAAATCTCTGCCCACAAAAATAGTGGATTTGTAGTCATGGTCTGTATATAATAATCCTCAATCATTAGTAATTCTAAAATTGCATTTTAAAAAAATTCTGAATAAAAAATTAAGATCTTTTGGGCGCCTGGGTGGCTCAATGGGTTAAAGCCTCTGCCTTTGGCTCAGGTCATGATCTCGGGGTCCTGGGATCGAGCCCCACATCAGGCTCTCTGCTCAGCAGGGAGCCTGCTTCCCCTTCTCTCTCTGCCTGCCTCTCTGCCTACTTGTGATCTCTGTCTGTCGAATAAATTAATAAATCTTTTTTAAAAAATTAAGATCTTTTTTCAAAGTAACATAGATTATTAAAGTTTTCATTTTTTTAAAAGATTTTATTTATTTATTTGACAGAGAGAGATCACAAGTAGGCAGAGAGGCAGGCAGAGAGAGTGAAAGGGAAGCAGGCTCCCTGTTGAGCAGAGAGCCCAATGCGGGACTCGATCCCAGGACCCCGAGATCATGACCTGAGCCGAAGGCAGAGGCTTAACCCACTTAACCCAGCCGCCCCAAGTTTTCATTTATTTTTAAGTAACCTCTTCATCCAATGTGGGGCTCAACTTTATGACCCCAAGATATCAAGTCACATGCAAGCTAGGCGCCCCACATAAATTATTTTCTATTTCAGTTTTAACTATTATAATATTTATAATTATACTTAAAATATACTCTGTATTATGAATGAAAATTGTTATTCCTCCACATAAACAAAATAATGATATTTAATAATATATGTAACATAAGAGCATGCTCTTACATTGGAAAACTGTATTGACATCAACAAGGCAGCCATTTATATTGCCCTTTATATACTACTTCCTCTGTCATGTGGCAGTCAAAAGGCTAAGCGAGATGCTTGCAGCAAAGAAAACAGTTTTGAAAGGTCATGCTACACAGATAGTCAGAATTTCTTTCACAATATCCTCACTGTCTACGGTAGACTATATGGACAATCTGACCACAGTTATTTTCCGAGTAAAAGCAAAAACCATGTTATCAAAGGACCAGAAACAGCAGGCACTCAACAATATGATCTTTATGAACACTTTTTTCTAACTGCATAAACATTCACTACACATAAAGAAAAAGAACCCTGAGGCAAAGACAAGAACTGGCGGAAGAGGAATTAGTAAAGACCGGAAGGCAAGTTTAAACCACTCAGTTTATTCACAGTGTTCATGTAACATGATAAGCGTCTATTTTTTTTTTTAAGATTTTGTTTATTTATTTTAGAGAGAGAGAAAGAGTACAAAGTGGGTGAGGCAGCAGGCAGAGGGAGAGGGAGAAGCAGGCTCCCTGCTGAGCAAGGAGCCCACAGCAGGGCTGAGTCCCGAGACCCTGGGATCATGACCTGAGCCAAAGGCAAACATTTAACCAACCAAGCTACCTAGGCCCCCCATAAAGTAAATTTTTTGAAATTAAAACATATCATTTACCAACAAAAAGCATAATTACAGCAATATTGAAGACAAGAATATGATCTACTTCAAAATTTACAAATCTTAATGACAATTACAAGCATGGTGCAAAGCTTCAAAAACCACCGTAAGAGCTATAACCCCATCAACATTTTTTCCCTTAATACTTATTGGTCCACTATTCATCTAACAGACAATATCAGGGTGCCTGGGTGGCTCAGTGGGTTAAGCGTCTGCCTTCAGCTCAGGTCCTGGTCTCAGAGTCCTGGGATCAAGTCCTGCATAAGGCTCTCTGCTCAGCGGGCAGCCTGTTTACCCCCTCTCTCTCTGCCTGCCTCTCTGCCTATATGTGATCTCTCTCTCTGTCAAATAAATAAATAAAATCTAAAAAGAAATAAAAATAAAAAAAATAAACAGACAATATCTTGGGGCACCTGGGTGGCTCAGTTGGTTAAGTGACTACCTTCAGCTCAGGTCATGATTCTGGAGTCCCAGGATCAAGACTCACATCAGGCTCCTTACTCAACAGGGAGTCTGCTTCTCCCTCTGACCCTCACCCATCTCATGTTCTCTCTCTCTCATTCTCTCTCTCTCAAATAAATAAGTAAAATCTTTAATAAATAAATAAACAGACAATATCTTTCCTGAACTGTTACACAATGTGTTAGTCAACAGCAAGATGAAAATTTCCCAACCTCCTTATAAAATTTCTAATCTCATAAGTCAACAAGTATACTCTTTGCTGGGGGGCAAGGGGGTAGTCATTCCAGATCATTTAATCATCTTGTCCTAGCCTGGGAAATTACAGTTATTCCTGCCTACTAATCAAAACATAAAGCTTTCTCCAGATCCAAATGAAGGTCCTAGTATATTAGATATCAGAGCCAAGCTACACAGACGCAGTATCCATTCATTTCTCACAACATACTCTTTTTAAGCCTCCAGAACTTTAATTCTTGTGAAGCTCTCTCACTAGAATTTAACTAGAACACAACTTCCTTTACCAGTTCTGATCCTATAGCAGAGCATGAGGATTTGTTTATTACTTCTATAACTACTAAAAACAATCTATGATATACACTCTTCTAAGAAAATATGCATAATTAAAACATACCACTACTCAAAACCAAAAGTAAACTACAAATTGTAACCCTTGTATATTAGTGGTGGTAAGGTAAAATGGTGCAACCACTGTGGGAGAACATGGCAGTTCCTCAAAAATTTCAACACAGACTTACCATATCATCCAAAAATTCCACTACCCAAAGGAATTAAAAGCAGGGGGCACCTGGGTGACTCAATCAGTTACACATGTGACTCCTGATTTCAGCTTGGGTTGTGATCTCAAGGTCAGGAGATCAAGCCTGACATCAGGCTCTGGGCTTAGCAGAGAATCTACTTGTCTCTCTCTCCTTCTCCCACTCCGTTTGTCCCTCGTACCCCACTCGCTCAAAGATAAATAGATATTTAAAAAATAAAAAAATAAAAAAAAACACAAGAGCGCCTGGGTGGCTCAGTCATTAAGCATCTGCCTTTGGCTCAGGTCATGATCCTAGGGTCCTGGGATCAACCCCGCATCAGGCTCCCTGCTCAGTGGGAAGCCTGCTTCTCCCTCTCCCACCACCCCTGCTTGAGTTCCCTCTCTTCCTCTCTCTCACTCTGTCAAATAAGTAAATAAAATCTTGAAAAAAAATTTTTTTAAATAAATTTTAAAAAGCATTAAAAGCAGGGACTCACCCAAATATCTGTATACTCAAGTGCAAGTAATATAACTACCAATAACCAAAGGTCAAAAAAAATAAAATTTGGATAAACAAAATGTGGTATATACATACAATGAACTATTATCTAGCCTTTAAAAAGGATACAGTGACACATGCTACACCGTGGATGAACTTTGAGGACATTATGGTATGTGAAATAAACCAGCCACAAAAAGACAAATACTGTTTGATTCCACTTACATAAGCTATCTATTAGAGGCAAATTCATAGAGATAGAAAGTAGTACAATGGTTAACAGAGATTAGAGTGAGAGAGCAATGGGGAGTTACTATTTACTGTAGAGTTTCAGTTTGGGATGATGAAAAGTTCTGGAGATGGATAGTAGTGATGGCTACACATCCCTTTTATACTAAAAAATCTGTTTTATTGTGCACCCCCTTCTATTACCAGCACTTTCAGATACTCCAAACATCTGGCCTCACTGTTCATTAGCTACAAGTTACACCACTCAGCTATAGCTTTGTCTTTCACTCCTCCCGCATCCTTACCTCTAGATCTACAGCCCCATCACCACTCAAAAGAAAATGCAAAGGCTGAACAATGGTCTACAACTCTACTCAAGCAAGCCTCCTCTACTTTCACAATGTCAGCTTCCACTACCTCCTCCCTCACTGACCCCATTCAGGTCATTCTGGCCCTCTTACTGCTCCCAGAATACATCAAGCACAGTCCAGTCTCAGAGCCTTTGTATTTAGGTGACTTCAGCCTGGAACTCTCCCCAACCCCTAATCCAAAGATCTACCTGACCTATTTCCTTACTTTCCTTAGATCTATCAGCTAAAATGTCACCTAATCAGAGAGGTCTTCTCTAACCACCCCCCATGAAATAGTAAATCTATCCTATCAATATCCCCTCAATATCTACTTTTCTCTAATATATTTCCCTAATATACTTTTCTTAATAGTCATCACCACCCAACACAGTATATATTAACTTATTATCTTCCCCATCCTCATGAGAATATCCATTCCATGAGAAAAGGACCTCTGCTTTTGTTCACTGTTGTAACCCTACCAGCTAGCACAGTTTTTATTATACTAGATATTCAAAAATACATACTGACTCAATCATGGCCTCCAGTCCCTTAATATACTCCCTTTTACCAACCCTGAATCCTAGAGATAACTCTTTCAACCACCAATGTCAAATTTCTCATTTCCATCCAGACGACTGTGCAAGCTAAATTCACTCTGCCTGCCAGGTTATGCTAGCTTATCTTAAACTGGGCCTTTACTGATTGCTCAGCAATCCTTTCTATTCTATCCTACTTATCACATCAAACTTCTCCACCATCATCTCTGGTCTAGTCAATTCTGGCCAACAGCCAGTTTTCTGACCTTTCTGCTTCCCCTCTATTACTATAACCCATCTTTAATAAAGTAAACAGAGTAATCATTAAAACATGTAACAATATCAAGACATTTTTCGGCTTAAAACCTTCCTTAAAAAACTTCCTTGAATCTAGACTCCTTACCACAGCCATAGGGACCAACACGGCCCAGCCCTACCTACTTCTTCAACTTCATCTCATGATACTATGGTCCTCTTCCATTCTGTTCTAGAGTATGCGACTTTTTTCTGATCCTCCAACACAATAAGCTTATTTCCACTTTGAGATTCTTACGTTAGCTTTATTTTCAAGTGACTGAATTTTTGTCTTTCACACCTTATCCTAATGTCACCTCCTCAGAAGTAACCATCCAGAGGTGCCTGGGGGGCTCAGTTAGTTAAACATCTCCCTTCAGCTCAGGTCATGGTCTCAGGGTCCTGAAATCGAACCCTACATCAGGATTCCTGCTCAGTGGAGTCTGCTTTTCCTTCCCTCTGTCCCTTACCCCACTTATGCTCTAATAAATAAAATCTTTGAAGAAAGAAAGAAAGAAAGAAAGCGGGTGTCTGGATGCCTCAGTTAAGTGTCTACCTTTGGATCAGGTCATGATCCCAGTGTCCCCTGATTGAGCCCCAAAATGGGCTTCCTGCTCAGCAGGAAGCCGGCTCTCCCTCTCCTTCTCCCTCTGCCTGCCACTCCCCCTGCTTGTGCACATACACTCTCTCTCTGTCAAATAAATAAATAAAATCTTCAAAAATAATTAACTAATTAATTAATTAAAAGAAGTAATCACCCAGTCACTCTACCAAGAGGCTTGTTTTAAAATTCTCTTCGTTATCACATTACAATTTGGTATTTTTCTGGTTCATTATTAATAATTGGCTCCATGAGAACAGATCTTATCTATACAAATACCTGGCACAAAGCACATGTTTAACAAATATTCCGTGAATTTGATGATTACAAAATTTTCCCTAAATATTTTCTTCTCCCAGGATCCCAACACCACTGCTAATTAACTATATGCCTAGCACATAACCTCAATCCTTACCTTATTAAAAAAGTAAGGTAAGGAATTACACAGTTTTCTTCCTCTTTGCCTAAAAATTCCCTGATTTATTTTCTTCTATTTCTCTGGTTTCTAAGCAAAACTGTTGCTACTTTTCTGTAAGAATTACGTCCTCTACCCACATCCTTGATCTCAAACCTATCTATCTCCTCCTGGCAATTAATCACTCTAATATTTAAACTACCAATGGATCACTCCCCTTTACCAAAAATATACTATGTGTTAATGCAAAAATATCTATGTGGCTAAGTCCCCACAACTGTACAAACTTCTTGAAAAACATTCTACTTTATTCTTTATGTTGTGTAGTTTGTAAAACCATTTACTTAACCTCTTACAATTCATCCTGGTCTACTTAATTTATTCTCTCAGTTATCAATAACCTTTTCTTTTTAAGAGACAGAAAGTAGAGAAGGGCAGAGAGGAAGGGAGAGAGAATCTTAAGCAGGCTCCACACCTAACACAGAGCCCAAAGAGGGGCTCAATCTCGCAACCCTGAGATCATGACATGAGCTGAAATTTAAAAGTTGGTCACGGGCTCCTGGGGTGGTTCAGTTGGTTAAGCAACTGCCTCCGGATCAGGTCATGATCCTGGAGTGGCCAGATTGAGTCCCGCATCAGGCTCCCTGCCCTGCAGGGAGTCCGCTTCTCCTGCTGACCTCTCTCCTCTCATGCTCTCTCTCTCAAACAAACAAATAAAATCTTAAAAAAAAAAAAAAAAAAAAAAAAAGTTGGTCACTCAACTGACTAAGCCACCTAGGTGCCCCTCAATAATTTCTTAATAGTTAAATTCAGTTATGCTTTCCAGGGTATTAAAATCCTTAATCTTTCTACAGCATCTCATCCCTCTAAAGAGCCTCTCCCTGAAATTTTTTACTATGCTTCAAAGAAAGAAACTGCGTTAATTCTGGTCTCCTTAATACTTTTCTTCTTATTTTTCCTTTATTGATTCTTTCTAACAACATCCACTCATTTACTAAAAGCATTTCCTAAAGTCCAGCACTTAACATTTTTCTTTTGACTAGCACCCTGGAAATGTTACCTACTTTCACAACTGATACTTTATGTGTGGATTACTCCAAAATCTATTATATCCGGGTCCTAAAGTATCTTTTTCTAATTTCCAGTCTCAAATTCCCACAATTAAGGAGATATTCTAACACTTCCACCTATAATTTAAAAAATGTGTCTAACAAATTCATCATATTACAGTCCCACCCACTAGATCATTAGTACCAGTCTTTCCTCATAGTTTCCTTACTTTTTCTGTTCATAGTATCATCATACTTCAATCTACCAGACCTCAAAATATTGGATTCGTCTGTAGACTCCTTTCTTCCATATTCTCTGCCAAATCTATTTCTCAAATCTCCGTTGTCAAATTAACTCAAGCAGGTAGTCATTATATCACTTCTGCAGCCCTGATCACAGCTGTAATTAGCCAATTCATTTCATAAATATTTGTTAAGCACTTAACTTGCCTGCAAGACTAGAAGCCCAGTATACTGGCAAAATAAACCCAGGCAGGTAATGGCTGTCCCTGTTAACTATACTTATCATCCATGTATTAATCACTGGATAAGCCATGTAATTTGTCATCTAAACCTAAAGACTTAAAAACAAAAGAGGGGGGGCGCCTGGGTGGCTCAGTTGGTTGGACCACTGCCTTCAGCTCAGGTCATGATCCTGGAGTCCCGGGATCGAGTCCCGCATCGGGCTCCCAGCTCCATGGGGAGTCTGCTTCTCCCTCTGACCTTCTCCTCACTCGTGCTGTCTCTCTCAAATAAATAAATAAAATCTTTAAAAAAAAAAAAAAAAAAAAAGAGGGAATTAAAAATAGGTGAACAACCCAGGGCACCTAGCTGGCTCAGTCAGTGGAGCATGTGACTCTTGAACAGAGGCGTGAGCTTGAGCCCCACTTTGAGTGTCGAGATTACTTAAAAAAATGAAATCTTAAAGAAAACAGCTGGACATCCAGAGATGCAAGAGTGGTTCAATATTTGCAAATCAATCAATGTGATGTACCACATTAACAAAATGAAGGATAAAAATCATATGATTATTTCAATAGATACAGAAAAAGCATTTGACAAAATTCCACATCTGTTCCTGGTAAAAACTCTCAACAAAGCAAATTTAGACGAAACACATCTCAACATAATAAAAACCACATATGACAAACTCAAAGCTAACATCATACTAAATGGTGAAAAGCTTCAAGTTTTTCTTCTAAGATCAGGAATAAAATAAGGATGTCCACCAATGAGACAAAAATAAATAAAAGGCATCCAAATTGGTAGGGAAAAGTAAAACTGTCACTATTTGCAAATGACAAGGTACAATATAGAAAATTTCTTTAAAAAAACCCTAACGATTCCACCAAAAAAAAAAATTAGAAATAAAAATTTAATTGAGGGGCGCCTGGGTGGCTCAGTGGGTTAAGCCGCTGCCTTCGGCTCAGGTCATGATCTCAGGGTCTTGGGATCGAGTCCCACATCAGGCTCTCTGCTCGGCGGGGAGCCTGCTTCCCTCTCTCTCTCTCTCTTCCTGCCTCTCCATCTACTTGTGATCTCTCTGTCAAATAAATAAATAAAATCTTTAAAAAAAATTTTTTGAGTAAATATGAGGGCACAAAACTACTATACAGAAATCTCTTGCATTTCTATATGCAATAATGAACTAACAAAGAGATATTAAGAAAACAATCTTATTTACAAGTGCATAAAAGAATAAAATACCCAGAAATAAATTTATAAAAGACCTATAATCTGAAAACTATAAAGATACTGATGAAAGAAACTGAAGACAGGATATGTGGGTGGCTCAGTCAGTTAAGCATCCAACTCTTGATCTCAGCTCGGGTCTTGATCTCAGGGGCATGAGTTCAAGCCCTGCACTGGAATCCATGCTCCACTTTTAAAAAAGTAAAAAAAAGAAAAAAAAAAAAGCCTTTAAAAATAAAGAAAGAAATTGAAGACAACAAAAATAAATGGAAAGATATACCATGTTTACAGACTGGAAGAATGAACACTGTTAAAATGTCTATACTACCCATAGCAATCTACACATTCAACGCAAGCCCTATCAAAATACCAACAGTATTTTTCACAGAACTAGAACTAGAACGAATAATCCTAACATTAGTATGGAACTACAAAAGACCCCAAACAACCAAAGCAACCTTGAGAAAAAACAAAAACTGAAGTATCACAATTCCAGATTCCAAATTACACTACAAAGCAATAGAAATTAAAACAGCATGGTACTGGCACAAAAGTAAGACACACAGATCAATGAACAGAATAAAAAGCCAAGTAATAAATTCATACTTATATGGTTAATCTATAACAAAGGAGGCAATAAACAATGGGGAAAGGACAATAAATGGTGCTGGGAAACTGCACAGACACATACAAAAAAATTAAACTGGGCCACTTTCCCATACATTACACAAAAATAACCTCAAAATGGATTAATGACCTAAATGTGAGACTGAAACCACAGAACCCCCAGAAGAAAACATAGGCAGTAAATACTTAGATATCAACCTCAGCAGTATTTTTCTGGATTTGTCTTACCAAGCAAGGGAAACCAAAGCAGGAAAAAGGGGGGGAGGGAAGTTGGCAGTATGCCAAAATAAAAAGCTTCTGCACAGCAAAGGAAACTATCAACAAAATGAGAAGGCAACTTACTATATGAGAGAAGATATTTACAAACTATATATGTGATAAGTAGTTAATATTCAAAATACATCAAGAATTTATACAAGTCAACACCAAGAAAACAATCTGATTTTTAAAATGGGCAGAAGCACTAAACAGACATTATTCCAAAGAAGACAGACACACAGCAACAGACACATGAAAAGATACTCAACATCACTGATCAGGGAAATGCAAATCAAAACCACAGTATCACTTCACACAAGTCAGAATAGCTAGTATCAAAAAGTTAACAAGAAGTATCAAACATTGGTAAGGATGTTGAAAAGAGGGAATCCTGGTGCACTGTCAGTAGGAATGTAAATTGGTGCAGCCACTTTGGAAAACAGCATGGAGGTCCCTCAAAAAATTAAAAACAGAAATATCAGGATGCCTGGGTGGCTCAGTTGGTTAAGCAGCTGCTTTCAGCTCAGGGTCATGATCCCAGGGTCCTGGGATGGAGCCCTAGTTGGGCTCCCTGCTCAGCAAGGAATCTGCTTTCCTTCTCACTCTGCCCCTCACCCTGCTGTCCTCACTCTCTCTCAAATAAATAAAATCCTTAAAAAAAAATAATAAAAAAAAAAATGAAAATTTAAAAAGAAATGCCATATAATCAGGTAATTTCACTTCTGGATATTTACCAAAAGAAAACAAAAACATGGGGCGCCTGGGTGGCTCAGTGGGTTAAAGCCTCTACCTTCGGCTCAGGTCATGATCTCAAGTTCCTGGGATGGAGCCCTATATGGGGGGGGAGGTCTCTGCTTGGCAGGGAGCCTGCTTCTTCCTCTCTCTCTGCCTGCCTCTCTGCCTACTTGTGATCTCTGTCAAATAAATAAATAAATAATCTACTTCAAAAAGATATATGTACCCCTATGTTTATGGCGGCATTATTTGGAGTAGCCAAGATATGGAAGCAGCCTAAGTGTCCAATGACAGATGAATGGATAAAGATGTGATATATATAAAATGCAATTATTATTCAGCAAAAAAAAGGTGAAATCTTGCCATTTATGACAACATGGGTGGACCTACAGGGTATTATTCTAAGTGATATAAGTCAAAAACAAATACCTTATGATTTTACTTATATGTGGAATCTAAAAGCAAGCAAACAAAGAAACAGATCACTAAATATAGAAGAAACTGGGGATGGCTAGAAGGGAGGGTGGTGGCAGGGTACATGCAACTCTTAATTTTGGGATTGTGAGTTCAAGCCCCATGATGGGCACAGAGATTACTTTAAAAAATAAAAATAGGGGCGCCTCTGTTGTTAAGTGTCTGCCTTCGGCTCAGGTCATAATTCCAGGGTCCTGGGATCGAGCCCCACATCGGGCTCCCTGCTCGGCGGGAAGCCTACTTCTCCCTCTCCCACTCTCTCTGCTTGTGTTCCCTCTCTTGCTGTGTCTCTGTCTGTCAAATAAATAAAAATCTTTAAAAAATAATAATAATAAATAAAAATAGTAAAGAAGAATAAAAAATTTAAAAGGATAAAAACTGCAATGCGTGGGTGGCTCAGTTGGTTAAGCATCTGCCTTCAGCTGGGGTCATGATCCCATGATCCTGGGATCGAGTCCCACATCAACTCCCTGCTTTGTGGGGAAACTGCTTCTCCTAAATGAAGCCTGCTGCTCCCCCACCTGTGCACTCATTCTCTCACACTTGCTCGCGCTCTCTCTCTCTCTCTGACAAATAAATAAATAAAATCTGTTAAAAAAAAAAAAAAAAAAAAAAAAAGGTAAGAACTAAGCCACAGGAATAAAAAAAGTATAGCACACAAAAAAGTTGGGTGAATACAGAATGGTATTTGTCAATTATATCTCAAAGCTAGGGGAAAAAATTTGGCATTAATTGATCCACAAGAGTCTTAAACCACAAGAGTCTTAAAAGGATACATGGTCACATTAACTAGAACTCAAGTACTTAGGAAAATGATTGCTGCATCCTAAGCACATTCTACCTATTGATTTAATAAATGAATTAGAGATGAAATATTCACTTTATCACCTCCTCTTCACTCTTTATTTTCTACTGCACACTTATTTTCAGCCACAAACACTGTCTTGAAAGGGGCTAACCATAACCTCCTAACTACCAACTCCAAAAAAGCTCCAAAAAGCTTCAGTTTTCAATTAACCTCTCTCAACAGCTTTCAACAATACTGTCCCCTCCTCTCTCCTTCATGAAGCTGTTAACAATGGGGTAAACATAATCCTAATTATCAGACTATTTTAGAAGGCGGCCTAGGATTTCTACCTCTCAAACACACGATTTAGTTAATCTCCACACGATTAACTAAAAGATTAGAATCTAGGGGTGCCTAGCCAGCTCAGTCAGAAAAGCATTAACTATTCATCTCAGGGTCATGAGTTCAAACCCCATGTTGGGGGGTAGAGATTACCTAAAAATAAAATCTTTTAAAAAAAATTAGAATCTAACCAATATTCACATTTTCCTTCTATTTTTCAACTTCCGGAAAACTGGCAAGTAATTAAAGATACAAATTGGACACTTACCTCAAAATGACAGCCCCCATTTCAGTCTTATTTTATCAGAAGATGGCATTATTTTTTTAAACTGAAGTTCTCATGAAGACTTTCAAATTAGAAGACACACTACAAAAAAGGGTGAAGATAAAAGGTATTAACACTAAATGAGCTAAATTAAAAATAAAGTTGTTACTTGTATGACATGATCGCTTATAACTATATTTTTAAATATGGGGAAAAATATAAAAAAACATATGAACTACAATAATAAAATTGTAGAGCATTAGAGCGAGAAGGGACCTAAAGCAGACATCCTATTCAACTATCTAAATCCTCTCATTTAGGTCACCTTTTTGAAACCTCTTTTCTGTAACATGCTATTTCTTTCTACTTCTCAACCTATTCCTCTATCTACATCATAAGCTACTATTGATAGCTTATTTCACTTTCCCCCTTTCCTTCTTTAATATAATATTTAAAGCACACACAATATACAGAAAGATGTATGCAAGCAAACAAGATGAATGCTATAAATCACCATTCCACAGAAGAACACCAATACCATTACATCTACCTACATGCTCTTCTCATCCCAACCTTTATCCTAAATAATTATTCCATTACTGTTTAAAACAGAACTTTGTCACATATGTATATATCCCTAAATAATGGTTTGTTTAGGTTTGCATTCCTGGCTCCCTTTTTCAGCTTGATAAATTCATATGCTGATAGTCTTCAGAGATGTGAATTTTGTCGCTGAAATATTTTTCTAAGCTTTATTCATGTTACTTTTTAATTGCTCTGTAGTGTTTCATTATGTAAGTATGTACAGTATGCCATGGTATGTAAGTATGTAAGTATGCCAAATGTATTTATCCATTCTGTTTTCAGGCATTTGGATGGTTTGAAGTTTTTTGCTATTATCAACATTATTATACAACTTTCCAGGTGCACATGAACAAGAATTTCTTTAGGGTATACTTTAAACCTAGAAGTGGAATTGGTGGGTTATAGGACATGCAAATTCCCAACTTTACCAAAAATGCCAAACTGTCTTCCAACTGTACCACTCTACCAAGTCACCAGCAGTATGTAAACTGATGACACAATCCTCTCCACTACCTACCTGGTAAAGTCAGATTTCTTAATTTGTGGCAATACAGAAAATATACTATGATTTCAGTCTGTGTTACTTAATAAGGTTGAGGACCTTTTCACACAGTTATTAATTATCTATGTTCCTTCTTGAATTCCTTTGTTCACAGTTTTGGCCCTTTATATTGGGTTGTGTTTTTCTTACCTGACTTTATGTATCAGGACCAGGACTGATTATATAATCTGGAGGCCCACTGCAAAATTAAAAAGCAGGGCCAAAACTGAGTGGCTCAGTCAGTTAAGCCTCTGACTTTGGGGATCAAGCCCCATGTCAGGCTCAGGCTCTGTGCTGGGTGGGGATTCTGCTTGTACCTCCCCTCTCTCACTGCCTCTCCCCCAACTCATGGTCATGTGCACTCTCTCTCAAATAAATAAACAGAAAAAAAAAAAAGAATAAACAGAATCTTTAAAAAAAATGGCAGGGCCATTATTCAAAAATTAAAAATTTTAAGACAGTGATAGTTTAACAATAAAATAAGTACAGGGCAGGGGGCTGCCTAGGTGGCTCAGTGGGTTAAGCCTCTGCCTTCGGCTCAAGTCATGATCTCAGGATCCTGGGATCAAGCCCCACATCGGGCTCCCTGCTCAGCAGGAAGCCTGCTTCTCCCTCTCCTTCTCCCTCTCCTGATGATTGTGTTCCCTCTCTCACTCTCTCTCTCTGTTCAGCAGGGAGCCTGCCTCTCTGGCTACTTGTGATCTCTGTCTGTCAAATAAATAAATAAAATCTTAAAAAAAAAATAAGTATGGGGCCCTGTGTGACTTCACAGGTTATACATCCATGAAGGCAGCCTGATTAGAACACTAATTCTCTAGCATATATAATTATTTTTCCCAATTTGCAATAATATTTTTCCAAGTTTGTTTATCATTTCATTTTCTTGACGTGTCGCTTGAACTCATGACCCTGAGATCAAGACCTTAGTTGAGATCAAGATTGGGACATTTAGGGCGCCGGGGTGGCTCAGTGGGTTAAGCCTCTGCCTTCGGCTCGGGTTGTGGTCTCAGGGTCCCGGGATGGAGCCCCACATCAGGCTCTCTGCTCAGTGGGGAGCCTGCTTTCCCCCCCACCCCCCTCTCTGCCTGCCTCTCTGCCTCCTTGTGATCTCTCTCTCTCTGTCAAATAAGTAAATAAAATCTTAAAAAAAAAAAAAAAGATTGGGACATTTAACCAACTGAGCCACACAGATGCCCCTATGGTGTCTTTGAATGAACATTAACTTTAAAACTACTAATTTTTTTTTTTTAGTGGACCCTTCTGTCTCGTTGAAAAAATCCTATAGTCTTCACAAAGTTTTAGACTTTGCTTTCTCATTTGAGTCCTAAATCATGGGTGTTTCCCAATGATCAGTTGGGATCTCTTCTCAGCCATAACGTCCCATTCCTCACTAATAAAATCTTAAGGGACATTACGTCCTCTACTGATAGCATCCTAATCACATCATTTAATTCACTTCTAGGCAAGCCCACTCAAATTGGACTAGAGCTTGTGCTACACACCAAGTCTGGAATTATATATATCTTCTCAGTAATACTCCAAGTCAGAATTTTTTTTTGAAGATTTTATTTAGGGGTGCCTAGGTGGCTCAGTCATTAAGTGTCTGCTTCAGCTCGGGTCAGGATCCCAGGGTACTGGGATCAAGCCCTACATCGGGCTCCCTGCTCAGTGGGAAGCCTGCTTCTCCCTCTCCCGCTTCTCCTGCTTGTATTTCCTTTATCACACCTGTCTCCAGGGGCACCTGGGTGGATCAGCTGGTTAAGCAACTGCCTTCGGCTTAGGTCATGGTTCTGGAGTCCCAGGATCCAGTCCTACATCGGGCTCCCAGCTCCAAAGAGAGTCTGCTTCTCCTTCTGATCTTCTCCCCTCTCATGCTCTCACTCACTCAAATAAATAAAGAAAACCTTTTTAAAAAATAAATAAATAAAAAATAAAGATGTACAAAAAGGGAGAAAAGACTTAAAAATCTTCAAGTTTCATAAAATTAGGAGGAATTAAAAGAGCGGAACTTTTGATATAAGGTTGAAAATCTTTTTCATTTTGTATCTTCAAAATAAAATTCTGTTAGGAAGCCAGTAATTCAATTACAGTCTTGGTTTCTTTGGGTAGTAAGGTCAATAATACTGTTTTCAAAATGAGAAGAATGTTGGGGCACCTGGGCGGCTCAGTGGGTTAAAGCCTCCAGCTTTGGCTCAGGTCATGATCCCAGGGTTCTGAGATCGAGCCCCACATTGGGCTCTCTACTTTGTGGGGAACCTGCTTCCTCCTCTTTCTCTGTCTGCCTATTTGTGATCTCTGTCTGTCAAATAAATAAATAAATAAATCTTTAAAAATAAAATAAAATAAAATGAGAAGAATGTTATAAAATAGACTTTAGATGATGCTAAAATATATCAAACTGCTCACTTTCCCAAAAGGGAATCAGTCAACTCAAAAATAACAGCAATTTGCTGCTGCTGCAGGATGTTGACAGGGAGGCAATGCATGCAGTGGGGGCAGGGATATAAGAGAATTCTCTGAACCTCCTACTCAATTTTACTGTGAACCTAAAACTGACAAAAAATGATGTCTGTGAGGTAGTCTGCTTCTCCCTTTGCCCTTCCCCCTGCTCGTGCACACTCTCAAATAAATAAAATCTTTAAATAAAAAAATTTACTCTTAAAATTCCTACTAAAGCTTTGGGTAAGAACAATGTTATTAATAACCTTACACATGAAGATCCATTCTCACTGCTTTATTGTGAAAAGAAAGGAAAAAATTCTGGACAAACAAACACCCATTAAACTTTAAAAAGATGCAGGGGAAGATTTCAAAAGCTTATCCAAGCACTGATAACGGCATATAAACAAACAAAAACCCCTACACAGAGTCTATCTCTAGTCCTTGTATCTCTAGTCCTTGTTCACATAAAGTACTTTCCTACAAAAACAAAAAAAATACTATGCCTCAATCTTGCAAGTTATATTATAATTTTAGAGCTGGCTAAACTATTCTATTTAAGTAACAATGATTTCAACCTCCCAACCTCCACCCACAAATAAGCAAGCAAAAGCGGGTGAACTCAAAAATCATTTCGAGGTCTAAGTATTTCTCTCTCTCCTCTTTATCCCTTTCTACTGAATTAAAAGTACTCCTTGCATACTACCACGAAATCCTAGACGTACATCAAAGGATAAAGTAATTTAATTTCTACACTTTAACTTTTTTTTACAAAAGGCAATTAGAAGAGTCAAAAATATTCTTTAATACATAGTACCCAAGAACGAACCAGATTAAGGTTGCTAGTGTAAAAGCGTTTGTCTGTCTTTCTTTTTGTTTAACAAATGGAGATTAAATATTCTGGGGTTTTTTAAATAAAGTTTTTCGGGGCACGTGGGTGACTCAGCCATTAAGCGTCTGCCTCTGGCTTGGGTCAAACCCCGACCTGGGCTCCCTGATCAGTGGGGAGCCTGCTTCTCCCTCTCCCACTCTCCCTGCTTGTGTTCCCTGTCTTGCTGTATCTCTCTGTCAAATAAATAAATAAAATCCTTTTTTAAAATAAAAAAATAACATAAAATAAAGTTTAAAAAAAAAACAATATAGCCAACAAGCAGAGGGGGAAAATGGACACTCTCATTATAAAAATAAAAATTAAAACCACAGTAAGATACCACTTTGTATCTACCAAAATGGGTAAAATTTAAAGAAACTAAGAATATCCAGGCTTGCTGAGATATTAAATGGAAATTAACATACCTTCTGACATAGGAATTGCACTACAGACATACATCCAAAAGAACTATGTACACACTTCACCAAAACATATTTACTAGAATGATAAATAAATAAAATAAAATAAATCTATACTGATACACACCACTTTCCACATAGCAGGTATTTTTGGTCTGTTTATTTGTTTTAAGACTTTATTTATTTATCTGACAGAGAGAGATCACAAGTAGGCAGACAGGCAGGCAGAGAGAGGGGGACACAGGCTCCCCACCGTGCAGAAAGCCTGAGGCGGGGGCTCCATCCCAGGACCCTGAGACCATGACCTGAGCTGAAGGCAGAGGCTCAACCCACTGAGCCACCCAGGTGCCCCTCCACACAGCAGTTTATCAAAAATTCCTGTTTGCCAAGCAAAGCACTTTCTAAAGATTTATTTGAGAGAGAGAGCTCTCTTGAACACCTATTGGGGGAGTGCAGAGGGGCAAGAACAAAGAATTTCAAAGACTGCACTCTGAGCATTAGAGCCAGACAGGGGGCTCAATCTGAGGACCCTGAGATCACCACCTGAGCCGAAAACAGGAGTCCAATGCTCAACCAACTGCACCACCCAGGCACTCTTACAAGGTACTTTCTTGGCAAAGCTGTGAAGAAATGCCTATTATCAGGGCGCCTAGGTGGCTCAGTTGGTTAAGCGTCTGCCTTTGGCTCAGGTCTTGGTTGTGCTCATTCTCTCTCTCAAATAAATAAATAAAATCTTAAAAAAAAAAAAAAAAGATGGGTGCCTCGATGGCTCAGTTGGTTAAGCGTCTACCTTTGGCTCACATCATGATCCCAAGATCCTGGGATCAAGCCCTATATCAAATCTCCTTGCTCAGCGGAGAGACTGCTTCTCCCTCTCCTTCTGCCCCTGCTGGCTCTCTCTCATGCACACTCTAATAAATAAATGAAATATTAAAAAAAAAAAAAAGCCTACTAGCCACAGTAACAACAACAAAATGGTAATTGCGTGAATTATGTGAAATGTAGTAACTAGCCTTCTGCGGTAAATATTTTGCAATATATACATATGTCAAATTATCATATTGTACACCTTAAACTTACACAATGTTGTATGTCAATTTAATCTGAATAAAGCTTGCAAGGGAGAAATACACATTACCCCTTATAATCAATGGGAGAATCTGGGTCCAAACATAAGGGCATTTTGGCAATACCTATCAAAATTACAAAGATATATGACCTTTGATTAGTAATACCACATCTGAATTTATTCCATAATTTTATATTTGCTTATGGGCAAAATGACACGTACAAGGTAATTCATGACAACACTGTTATAATAATCAACAGGGCACCAGCGACCAACTGGATTTCGGGTCAGGTCATGATCTGGTCATGGGATGGAGCATGGCATTGGGCTCCACACTCAGAGCGGAGTCTGTTTGTCCCTCTTGCTCTGCTCCTTGCCACCACCCCCATTCTTGCTTGCATTCTCTTTCTCTCTCTCAAATAAAGAAGAAGATGGAATCCTTAAAAAAAATTTTCTTTAAAAACTAGAAACCAGGGGCACCTGGGTGGCTGGCTCAGTAGGTTCAAGCCTCTGCCTTCGGCTTAGGTCGTGATCCCAGGGTCCTAGGATGGAGCCCTGCTTTGGGCTCTCTGCTCAGCAGGGAGTCTGCTTTCTCCTCTCTCTCTGCCTGCCTCTGCCTACTTGGGATCTCTGCCTGTCAAATAAATAAATAAAGTCTTTAAAAAAAGAAAAAAAAATATGCAGTTAAAAAAAAACAAAACAAAACAAGGGGCGCCTGGGTGGCTCAGTGGGTTAAAGCCTCTGCCTTTGGCTCAGGTCAGGATTCCAGAGTCCTGGGATGGAGCCCCGAGTTGGGCTCTCTGCTCCGCAGGGAGCCTCCTTCCTCCCTTCTCTCTCTCTGCCTGCCTCTCTGCCTACTTGCGATCTCTCTCTCTCTGTCAAATAAATAAAATCTTAAAAAAATAAAAACCTAGAAACCACCCAAATGACTACCAAGAGAGAACTAGTTAAATAAAGTATCCAAAAGGAAACCATACAACTTAAAAAAAAATTATACATACTCTCCGGGAAGATTTTGTGAAGATTTCCATTGTTAAGAAACACAGTATGTAAAGGGAACAGTAGGAAGACCAATGTGTAGAACAACAGGTATAATATGGGGGCTTTGGTGGGTTTTAGAGGGTAGAGATAGAAAGAAATAAGAATCTGCATTTTTTTTTAAATATTTTTTATTTATTTATTTGACAGAGAGAGATCACAAATAGGCAGAGAGGCAGGCAGGGAGAGAGAGGAGGAAGCAGGCTCCCTGCTGAGCAGGGAGCCCAACGCGGGACTCGATCCTAGGACCCCGAGATCATGACCCGAGCGGAAGGCAGCGGCTCAACCCACTGAGCCACCCAGGCGCCCAGAATCTGCATTTTTAATTGCCTTTATTTACATAAAGAAACCCTAGAAGGATACATAAATAAAAAGTTTCCTGTGTGGGGTAAGTGTGCTGGAGGAATGGGGTAAACAGAAACAGGATTGACTGAGGGCTAGGGGTGGGAAGGTTTACATTGTTTAACTTTTTTAAGTTTTTTTTTTTTAAATTTTTGTTTTGTTTTGTTTTGTTTATTTCAGAGACAGAGAGAGAACAAGTGGGGAGGAGAGGCAGAGGAAGAAGCAGACTTCCCACTGAGCAAGGAGCCCAATGTGGGGCTCAATTCCAGGACCCTGAGATCATGACCTGAGCCAAAGGCAGATACTTAACTGACGGAGCCACCCAGGCACCCTTAACATTTTTATGTTTAAAAAGTTTTTAATCCGAGGGCACCTGGCTCAGATGGTTAAGCATCTGCCTTCAGCTTAGGTCATGATCTCCAGTTCCTAGCACTGAGCCCCACCCACGTCACGCTCCCAGCTCAGGAGGGAGTCTGCTTCTCCCTCTCCCTCTGCCTCTCCTTCTGCTTGTGCTCTCTTTCTCAAATGAATAAATAAAATCTTTAAAAAGAAAAAAAGTGTTTAATCCCAATATAGGAATTGCTACTAAATACGTCAGCAAACTAATAAACCAAAATGGGGTCCTAATAGTATCAACATACACACATGATGACAGGAACTATCCTTTTACCATCTCTATAACGAGACCCCAGCATTGTCCAGCTATCTTACTGAAATCTGTAGGATGACTAGGTCCATCTGGCTTAAATCATCAGCCCAAGATCCCTTAACACTAGTATTCTAAAGATATTTTCTCTGTAATTCCATTTTGCTTCTCTTAGGTTTAAGGTCAACCTCTGCACACACACATACATATGTAAGTACATGTGTAAGTACATATGTAGGTATATATGTATTATATACACACACACAAACACACCCATATTTCGAGTCTCTTTAGAACAAAAGCCTCACCTAAGGGTTCTCACTCACCTTATTGAGTCCAAAGGTTAGTCTTTCCTACTAACCAGGAATTTACCCCAGCAAATAAGTCACAGTCTAATAAATGAGGGAACCTACAAAATGAAACCATCCAGGGGCGCCTGGGTGGCTCAGCTAAAGCCTCTGCCTTTGGCTCAGGTCATGATCTCAGGGTCCTGGGATGGAGCCCCACATCGGGCTCTCTGCTCAGCAGGGAGCCTACTTCCCTTCCTCTCTCTCTGCCTGCCTCTCTGCCTACTTGTGATCTCTGTCAAATAAATAAAATCTTTAAAAAAAAAAAAAGAAAAGAAAGAAAAGAAACCATCCAGAATTTGCCAACCAATGTTATCTCCTCCTTAAACAATGAGATATCCCCTATCATGAATTATCCTCCTTAATGAATTCTATCATCCACCACTCACTTACCTAAAATGCAAAACACTATGGTATCTATTAAGTTGCTGCTCATTCCAGGACCCTGTCCATCAGGCTAACTCCTATGCACCTGTACCAATTCAGGTGACATTTTCTCTAGAGCCCTTTCCTAATTCCCAAAGGCTCACTTGCATAGGATCCTGCTGTAACCTGCGACAGTATATTATTAGCTTTAAATCATTACATTACAAATATTAGTTTGCTTATCTTCCCTACTGGACTGTGAATCCCTCAGGACAAAGAGAGAGTCATATTCATACTTATAATCCAAATACTTAGCAAAGTGCCTTTACAAATGGCAGGTAATCAAAAGGACTCACTGAAAGAATTAAAGAAACTACATATGTAGGCAAACTGTGAGCATGGTTGAAATCCCACTTAATATTCTCTTAGCCCCAAAGACATTTTACTTCATTCACTCCCTGCTTTGAAGGAAAAAACAACTCCAGTAACACTCTTCCTTACAGAAATATCTTATATTAACATGAAACAATTAAAAATATCTCAATACTTCATGAATGTTGCTGAAAATTATTTCAAAAGTGTATCTATTAAAAGTTAATTAAAACAAAATTGATGGAGTGCTAAATTTTATGACTTTTACTCATTTTTTGTTTTTAAGAAATTATGAGTTATAATAACAAAAAATAAGAATCTACAGCATCTTCTTTCTTTTTTTTTTTTAAGATTTTATTTATTTATTTGACAGACAGAGATCACAAGCAGGCAGAAAAGCAGGCAGAGAGAGGAGGAAGCAGGCTCCCCGCCCAGAAAAGAGCCGACCTAGGGCCAGATCCCAGGACCCAGGATCATGACGGGAGCTGAAGGCAAAGGCCTCAACCCACTGAGCCACCCAGGTGCCCCAGAATATACAGCATCTTCTAAGAAGGTAGCCAAGATTATAGGGATCAGACATTTCTCCACATGGTGTTTTAAACACTAACTCACACAAGCTTTCCATCTGGGCTGTCCCAAGTGGCCTGAGGAAGAGGAAGCAGAGACTAGAAATAATCAACTATTCATATATGCCCAAGAACTATATGGCAGATGTTTATCATTCAGAGTGTGCTTTCAAATTTTATCAAATACTGGTAAAAACTAGGAACTAAGGAGAAAATCGAATTTTAAGAATGCCTGCTAAGAGGCACCTGGGTGGCTCAGTTGTTAAGCTTCTGTCTTTGGCTCAGGTCATGATCCTGGAGTCCCGGGATCAAGCCCTGCGTTGGGCTCCTTGCTTGTAAGCCTGATTCTCCCTCTCCCTCTGCCTGCTGCTCCCCCTGCTGCGCTCTATCTGTCAAAAAAATAAATAAAATCTTAAAAAAAAAAAATGGTTTCCTGCTAAATACATCCTAGTTAACTGTGAACCTCTCCTCCATCTCCAGGAATTCAACAAAGCATTCTATTTTGTCAGAAAATGATAAGGAAGAGCAGACAGAAATAACTAGGATATATATGCCTGTAATCCATACATACAAACATCTACATTTATTCCTGTGTCTATCTAAAAAGACCAGCAATTCATAGTGATCTCAGATTCTAATCCAACCACAATGTCATTCAAGGCATATTTACAACTCTCTTAAAAAAACTAATAATCTAAAATACACAAAATAGTTACAAAATTCCTAATTCAAACAAAAAACAACTCCACTAACAAATGTTCTTATTATTACAGATTACTTTGTTCTGAGCCCGGGGTTTATAGTCAAAATTCTGCATAGTTAATTGGTTTTGGTTTTTATCCTCCCCCCTCCTTTTTTTTTTTTTTTAAGATTTTATCTATTTGACACAGAGAAAGAGATAGTGAGAGAGAGCACAATCAGAAGGGAAAGGAGAAGCAGGCCCCCTGCTGAGCAGAGACACACACATACACACGGGGGGGGGGGGGGGGGGGCTCTATCCCAAGACCCTGACATCATGACCTGAGTAGAAAGCTTAACAACTAAGCCACCCAGGTGCCCCTATTCTCCCTTTCAATGTGGGTGTTATTTATTAGAAATCCAGTTAAGCTCATTTGTTTTTATTTTGTTTGGGTTTTTCCCTTTCCATCCTAATAGAGTTAATGTATTTATTTATTTTTTTAAGATTTTATTTATTTATTTGAGAGAGCAAGCGAGAGAGAGCATGAGAGGGAAGAAGGTCAGAAGGAGAAGCAGACTCCTCATGGAGCTGGGAACCTGATGCAAGACTCAATCCCAGAACCCCGTGATCATGGCCTGAACCGAAGGCAGTTGCTTAACCAACAGAGCCACCCAGGCACCCTATGTATTTATTTTTGATTATGTGAAACATTAATATGGTTCAAAAGTCAGACCTACACAAAAAGATACCTTCACCAAAGTATCCCTCTCTCTATCCCTACTACTTAATTCCTATTCCCTTCCATTCCACACAGTACCCACCTAAATATTGTAAGAAATAAATCTCACTAGTTTCTGGACTACCTTCCTTGTGTTTATTCTTGCACAAATGTGGAAATACTTATCTATATTCTTATTTCCCTTTTTTCTTCCATAAAAGGTAACATAGTTATTCTTTTGCACTCTGCTTTTTTCCATTAACAGTATGTCCTGGAAATTACTTTGTATCCGTTCACAGAACTCTTTCACATTCTTTACTTACATCTGCCCTGTACTCCATTGTGTGGATGTACCACTCTTGCTGGGTATTTATATTGTTTCCCATATTTTTTACAATGCTACAATGTAAACTACTGATATCCTCCTGTTCTGCTCCCCCTCAAACATCATTTCAGACAAAACCAAAAACAAGCAAAAAAACTGGCTCTACCTCCAAAACATACCAAACTCACTCAACACTCCCACTGTTTCTGACACAGGCTCAGTCTAAGTCATCATCAGTATTTCTTGGCTGTTTTGCTGCAACACCCTCTTAATCAGTCTCTCTGACTCTTACTCTAGGCTCTCTACAATTCAACTGTGCCTGAGGAATCCAAAATGTACTCTGTAGACCATAAATCAGATAACTCCCAATTCTTTGCTTAAAACATTCCAAAAGCATCCCATTGTAACCCTACCTAAGTGGACCTACATTATCTCCTATCTGTCTATCTCTGCCCTCATCTTCCACGATCTCAAGGTGATGAGATGGTGTCCTGTGTTAGGCTCTGCACTCACCATGCAGTCTGCTTGAGATTCTCTATCTCTGCCTCTTCTCCTCCACCTGCTTGTGCTCGCTCTCGCTTTTAAAAACACATTTTAGGGGCGCCTGGGTGGCTCAGTGGATTAAGCCGCTGCCTTCGGCTCAGGTCATGATCTTGGTGTACTGGGATCGAGCCCCGCATCGGGCTCTCTGCTCAGCAGGGAGCCTGCTTCCCCCTGTCTCTGCCTGCCTCTCTGCCTACTTGTGATCTCTCTCTCTGTCAAATAAAATAAATAAAAAATCTTTAAAAAAAAAAAACACATTTTATTTTTAAATATATTTTAACTTTGAAAACCATATTTTTCAAAATAAAACTTTTAGTGAGAACAGTAATACTGCTTTATATTTCTGCAAATCTCCTTAATGTCTGGCTTAATAGAAGACAGCTAAGGATGCCTGAGTTTTGGATCAGGTCATGACTTCATGGTTGTGAGAGCAGCTCCCACAACATGCCCCACGTCAGCCTCTCCACTCGGCGTGAAATCTGCTTGAGATTCTCTCTCCCTTTCCCTCTGCCTCTGACCTTTCTCCTTCTCTCTCGCTCATACTCTTTCTCTCTCTCTCTCTCTCTCTCAAATAAATAAATAGGGGCACCTGGGTGGCAGAGTCAATTAAGCATCTGCCTCTGCTCCGGTCATGATCACAGGGTCCTGGAACTGAGCCCCACGCAAGGCACCCTACTAAGTGGGACATCTGTTTCTCCCTCTCCCCTCCACTTATGTTCTCACTCTCAAATAAATAAGTAAGATCTTAAAAAATAATAATAATGGGTGCCTGGGTGATACAACTGGTTGAGCGCCTGCCTCTGGCTCAGGTCAAGATCCTGAAGTCCCCAGATAGAGTTCTACTCAGGAGGGAGTCTGCTTCTCTCTGCTTTTCTTGTTCTCTCTTTCTCTCAAATGAGATCTTTAAAAAATAATAATAATAATAAAATAAATAAATCTTAAAAAAAAAAAAAAAGACAACAGCCAGATTCTCATCTCTGCTTCTGTATTCAATCTATTGTGATACCACAAATAATACTGCCTTTGGAAAACTCTTCCATATATTTTTAAGTGAATGAAAGCAAAAACAGCAAATAATGTCTTAAGTTAAAAAACAGTTTTGACCTTACAGATCAATCATGAGCCCAGGGACTACCAGGGTCCCCATACTTTGAGAACTACTGCTACATTCTGTGCTCCCACAATACCCTGATAGGCTCTATCATTTGCACTTGTCACATGGCATCAGAATAATCTGTTCATTTGTCTGTCTTTATCTTAAAAGTTCCTTTAAACCATGAACCATGAGCCCTCAACCTTGTATCCCCAGTGCCTCACACAGCAAATTCCATATATCCTCTCAATAAACATTCCATGAATAAGTGATAGAGGAAAATAGTCACATACCTTAATATAAAAAGGTGTATGTGAATAAAGTAGATTTCCCATGGCCAGTTCTTTAGCTAACAGAAATGCATAAAAGAAAAATCTTACAATATACCGGTAACAATTCCAGAGACAGAATAAAGGATACATTCAGACCTGGTATGACCACACTAGATTAGACCTTTTCAAAGTTCAGCCCTGAAGGAACAAGGAAAGCAGATAGAAAAAGTATCTTAGGGGCACCTGTGTGGCTCAGTGGGTTAAGCCTCTGTCTTTGGCTCAGTGGGTTAAGCCTCTGTCTTTGGCTCAGGTCATGGTCTCAGGGTCCTGGAATCGAGCCTCACCATCAGGCTCTCTGCTCAGCAGGGAGCCTGCATCTCCCTCTCTCTCTGCCTACTTGTGATCTCTCTCTGTCAAACAAATAAATAAAATCTTTAAAAAAGGGGTGCCTGGGTTGCTCAGTGGTTAAAGCCTCTGCCTTCGGCTCAGGTCATGATCCCAGGGTCCTGGGATCTAGCCTCACATCGGGCTCTCTGCTCGGCAGGGAGCCTGCCTCCTCCTCCTCCTCTCTCTGCCTGCCTCTCTGCCTACTTGTGATCTGTCTGTCAAATAAATAAAAATCTTAAAAAAAAAAAAAATCTTAAAAAAAATAAAAAAGTATCTTAAACTATAAACAAACACCCACTACTCCAGTCTTCTGACAAAAAGAAGTATCCACCTCCTCCGCAACAAGACAATTTAACCACTGTTTAAAAAAAAAAAAAAAAAAAAAAAAAAAGGCAGGGAGGAGTGTTGGGTGTCTAGGTAGAGAGTGCCAGTTACTGAAGACTAACAATGAAACATGTATTCTCAGCTTATGAATTTCTTGAAATTTTGCCAATCAAATTAGAATACAAAAAAATATTTTTCCTGTATTTATTTGCATTGTTTTTTAAATCAATGCCACCTTACATTTCTAAAAATGAACATCACCCTCCCAATCGAATTAAACAGTATCATAACAGTACTGAAGATAGGACACATATGAGTATGTCTGTGTTAACCTAGCCCAGCACCTTGATGCTCAACCATTATGTCTAGGTTCATCCATTATTTGGATATGCAAAGTACCTGCACCAAGGAAAAAGAGATCCTTCTGCAGTAAGACCCAGGATGGGACTGGGATGGGATGTTATGCAATCAAGACAAAGGGAAAAGCTCTTGGAACAATTCTCAGGAGTGATGGGGAAAGTCAAGGCAGAGCTAAAGGAACTTGGGGCTCTAGGGGAGCAGCCTGTAACCCTAGAGTGATGGCCTCCTTCTCTAGGTCTTACTCTATACCATAAAATGAAACTCTAGAACACAGAGGCTCTCTCCCATACTTTTCAGGAAGTCTTGGTAGCTTACATGCCCAAGAAAGTCCCAACCTCTTGGCAGAACACATCTGACATTCCAAAGGTCTGAATTTTGACTACAGTTAGCTCACTAGCATTTTACATATTGGCAAGCATTCAATTAGTGTTAAATCACTTAAAATAAATGGGTTAACACTGTTACTATATTTTCTAGAAAAGTAAACAGGAACAGAAGTAACCTGACAAATTACTTGATCTCTTATGGAGAAAAAGCCATGTGAGTATTAGAAAATAATAATCATCAAAATAATTTCCTAGCCCCTATTATAAAATTTTATAAAAGCAGAAGTCTTAAACTTTTAGTACTTAAAATCACAAAATAGGGGCACCTGGGTGGCTCAGTCATTAAGCCTCTGCCTTCTGCTCACATCATGACCCACATCGGGCTCTCTGCTAGGTGGGAAGCCTGCTCCCCCCTCTCCCACCCCCCCCTGCTGGCGTCCCCTCTCTGGCTGTGTCTCTGTGTCAAATAAATAAAATATTTTAAATAATAATAATAAATCTTATTTATTCATTACTTGAATGAATGCTTGAATGGGCTAAAGATGAAAACCTGAAAGTCTACTAATAGGGGGCTGGTCAGGTACATTATGGTATATCCACATAAGGGAAGATTCTACTTCTAACTATAACAAAACAAAACAAACAAAAAGTCCTGGGGCGCCTGGGTGGCTCAGTTGGTTAAGCGTCCAACTCCTTTGGTTTCAGCTGGTCAAGATCTCAGGGTCGTGAGTTAGAACCCCAAGCCCCGCATAAGGTGGAATCAGCTTGGGATTCTCTTGCTTCTCCCCCACCCTGCACAAGCACATTCTATCTCCCTCCCTCTCTCTCTCTCTAAAATAAGTAATCTTTTTAAAAAAGTCTTTTAAAATTTGGAGGCGCCTGGGTAGCTCAGTGGGTTAGGCCTCTGCCTTCGGCTCAGGTCATGATCCCAGGGTGCTGGGATCGAGCCCTGCATTGGGCTCTCTGCTCAGCAGGGAGCCTGCTTCCCTTCCTCTCTCTCTGACTACTTGTGATCTCTGTCAAATAAATAAATAAAATGTTTTTTAAAAATTAAAATTTAAAAAAAGTCTTTAAAATTTTGGAAAGATTACAATAAAAAAAATTGGAAAAGGGGTGCCTGGGTGGCTCAGTGGGTTAAAGCCTCCACCTTCAGCTCAGGTCATGATCCCAAGGTCCTGGGATCAAGCCCCGAGTCAGGCTCTCTGCTCAGCAGGGAGTGTGCTTCTCCCTCTCTCTCTTCCTGCCTCTCTGCCTACTTGTGATATTTCTCTGTCAAATAAATAAATAAAATCTTTTAAAAAAAGAAAAAAGAATAAAAAATAATTTTCTAAACAATATCTAAACTATAGAGCTCCTATTTCCTAATTTTGTTTTATTTAAAAGTACAGTCATCAGGGGCACGTGGGTGGCTCAGCTGATTAAGCGTCCAACTCTTGATCTCAGCTCAGGTCTTGATCACAGGGTCCTGAGTTCAAGCCCCACACTGGGCTGCACACTGGGCATGGAGCCTACTTTAAAGAAAAAAAAAGTGCAATCATCAAAGTATGTTGCTGGAGATGAACTTTGTTACAAAGAGAGCATGAACTCTCTTTGCAGGCAACCAGAAGTCTTCTGAACCAAAATACATACTCAGGTTAAAAAGTCAATGCACAAAGATAAGGCCCCCTGCCTCCCTGCTGGGACTCATCCTACACATGGCCTACTCACTCTCTCCTCTCCAACTATACATAGTCTCCTTTCAGTTTCTCCAAGACCCCAGCCACCTTCCCATCAAAGTTTTCCCATGCACTGTACCACCAAATCCCACCTATTCTAGGGGTACTCAGTCATGTCAGACCCAATGATCCCTTTTTTAGAATAAGAAGTATTTCATAACAACCTCTTTACCTCACTGAATGAAATTTATAAATAATACAAACAAAACAGAATTTTAAATAATTACATGTATGTATATGTTATATACAGTCCTAACTATATTATAAAGGAGAAATAAAAGGAAGATAATTTAGTACAAAATAACACAGATACCAATCGTAAATGCCCTGGTACAATTATCAGAAGGAAGTGGAACAGCATAATGCTATTATTTTTCATAACAAACCTTAGAGGACTGTTTGACCATTCAAAACATACATATGAAAGACTAGCCTAATTTATAAAAACAACAAAAAATTAGTAATCAAGAAACCTGAGTACCTATAACAGTTTTGCTGATAATAAGCCTAAAATCACTCCTAAATATTTTTACTTAAGTTTTTATTTAGGTAATCTCTACACCCAGTGCAGGACTGGAACACATGACCCCAAGATCAAGAGTTGCATGTTCTCCAACCGAGCCAGCCAGGCACCCCTTTTACAAAATTTTTTAATGTCAGGCAACCCTCTCGGGTCCCCTTCCTCTTTGGGAACTTTGTACTATATTCCTCAATAAGCTTTACTATCACTCAATAAACTCCGCTTTGCTGTCCACCCAAATAATAATAATAATGTCATTTCACCTGTCTGACCCTCAGTTCCAGTCTGGGTGAAGAGTGCACACAAGGGTGGCACCGTCACTAGGCAGTGATCAAGCAGGTGGAACTCCCAAGCTTACTTCAACCAGAACAGCAGCTCAGCTAGGATTTGTTTACATACTGCAGCTAGCTTCTGCAGTAGGCTTCTTCATATAAGCCTTCCCTGTTACTCCTTGTACGATAAAAGGGAGTGTGGCAATTTCTTATAAAACTAAACAGTAAATACCAGACAAGGTGGCAATTGCACTCTTAGGCAATTTATCAGAGAAAGGAAAATTTCTGTTCACACAAAAAATAAACCATACTTCTTTTATTCGTAATAGCCCCAAACTGAAAACAATCCAAATCCAAACAAAACAATTTTAAAAAGCTGATTGGAGCCAAAAAACAAACAGAACATTTCAGGAACCAACCTCTTTCTAAAAGACAACATATGAGAGTTTACTGTTCTTTTATGCCTCTTGGATTAACTGAGAAATCATCCTTTAAAATATACATATGGCAAAATACCTGAGATTAAATAAAGTAAGGCAACTCAACGTGTTCCGTGAAATTCTGTGGGAGACTCATCTAGATTCATCTAGACTGGGTTTTAGGATAGAAGTGCTCTGAATATGAAACTATCTCTTTTCCAACACTCCAATTCTACATATGATTACTTTTCTCCTTAATTTAGGTTTAGATATAATAATACACAGTATTAGTTCAAATGAATGTAAGATATAATAGGGATTGAGAAAAACCATAAAAAGTAAAATGTAGGACTAATTTCCAAATTTTGCTAAATTTATCCCATAATTTCATACTCCTTTTAAAATTCTTGCTAATGATACTAACAGCTAAACTCGCTTTAAAATTTACACCATTTGGGGCGCCTGAGTGGCTTAGTCGTTAAGCGTCTGCCTTAAGTTCAGGTCATGATCTCAGGATCCTGAGATCGAGCCCCACATTAGGCTTCTCGCTCCTCAGGAAGCCTGCTTCTCCCTCTCCCACTCCCCCTGCTTGGTGTTCCCTCTCTTGCTGTCTCTCTCTTGTCAAATGAATAAATAAAATATTTAAAAAATTTTAAAAAGTAAAAAATTAAATTTACACCATTTCCCTCTCTCTGCCAATACTTTAAGAGTTTAATACACAGCAAAATGTTAACAACCTGGGGCGCCTGGGTGGCTCAGTGGGTTGGAGCCTCTGCCTTCGGCTCAGGTCATGTTCCCGGGGTCCTGGGATCGAGCCCCGCATCAGGCTCTCTGTTTGGCAGAGAGCCTGCTTCCCGCTCTCTCTCTGCCTGCCTCTCCATCTACTTGTGATCTCTGTCAAATAAATGAATAAAATCTTTAAAAAAAAATAATATTAACAACCAGTTGATATACAGAAGGAAAACCTAGGTCATGGACAATCTCCTGATTAACAACCCTAATATATAGCAAAACACATTTACTAATGGAATCTAAAAAGAAAACAGAATTATTCAGCAAAAAAGAAAGTAATGACACATGCTACAATACAGATGACCTTAAAAACATTATGCTAAGTCAAAGAAGCCAATCACAAAAGACTTCATATTATATGGTTCCATTTATGTAAAACGTCCAAAATAGGAAAATCTATAGAGACATAAAATAGATGAGTCATTGCTTAGGGCTGGGGACATGGATGGACTTGAACAGTGATAGCTAAATGGTTAATTTTTTGTAGGGATAAAAAATTTTCTAAAATCAGTTTTTTTTAAAAACTGGTATAGGAGGGGCACCTGGGTGGCTCAATGGGTTAAAGCCTCTGCCATCAGCTCAGGTCATGATCCCAGAGTCCTGGGATCGAGCCCCGCATCGGGCTCTCTGCCCGGCAGGGAGCTTGCTTCCTCCTCTCTGCCTGCCTCTCTGCCTACTTGTGATCTCTCTCTCTGTCAAATAAATAAATAAAATCTTTAAAAAAATAAAAATAAAAATAAAAACTGGTATAGGAATATACAAAAAACTACTGAATTACACATTTTCAATGGATAAATTGTACAGTATGTTATGTGTGTATATGCATATACATGTATCTATGTATATGTATACATATACATATATGTACATATACGCATATGTGCACATACATATATGTGTACATATATGTGTATGTACGTATATGCTTATGTACATATATGTGCATGTATATACATATACGTGCACATATGTAAATAAAATCAACAAAGCTGTTCCCCCCAAAATTGAGAAAAAACTCTCACCACTTTTATTCATCTTAGTACTAGAAGTTCTAGCCACAGCAATCAGACAACAAAAAGGAAATAGAAGGCATCCAAATTGGTAAGGAAGAAGTAAACTGTCACTATTTGCAGATGACATGACAGGACATACAGAAAACCCTAAAGACTCCACCAAAAAAAACTAATGGAACTGAAAAATTCAGTGAAGTTGCAAGATACAAAATCAAGATATGCAAATGTGCTGCATTTCTAGATACTAGCAACAAAACAGCAGAAAAGAGAGATGCCTGGGTGACTCAGTCGGTTAAGCATCTGCCTTTGGCTCAGAGTCATAATCCCACATCACATTGGGCTCCTTTCTCAGTGGAAAGCCTGCTTTTCCCTCTGCCCGCCGCAAACCCTGCTTGTGCGTTCTCTGACAAATAAATAAAATCTTTTAAAAAATACAGAAGAGGGGCGCCTGGGTGGCTCAGTGGGTTAAGCCTCTGCCTTCAGCTCAGGTCATGATCTCAGGGTCCTGGGATTGAGCCCCGCATCGGGCTCTCTGCTCAGCAGGGAGCCTGCTTTCCCCATTCTCTCTGCCTGCCTCTCTGTCTACTTGTGATTTCTCTGTCAAGCAAATAAGATCTTTAAAAAAATTTTTAAATAAAAATAAATAAATAAATAAAAAATACAGAAGAAAGGAAAATTTACAATCCCATGTACAAGTACACCAAAAAGAACAAAATAACTAGGAATAAATTTAACCAAAGAGATGAAAGACCAGGCCTATACTCTCAAAACTATAAGACACTGAAAAAGAAATCAGATGATACAAATAAATGGAAAGATATACCTGCTCACAGACTGGAATAATACTGTTAAAATGTCCATACTACCCATACTACTCACAGCAATCTACAGATTCAATATGTTCCCTATCAAAATACCAACAGTATTTTTTGCAGAACATGAACAAATAATCCTAACATTTGTATAGAATCACAAAAGAACCCAAATAGCCAAGGCAATCTTGAGAAAGAATAAAGCTGGAAATATCAAAATCCCAGACATCAAACTATACTACAAAGCTATAGTAATCAAAACAACACGGTACAGGCACAAAAACAGACCACAGATCAATGGAATAGACCAGCAAGCCCACAAATAAACCTACACTTACACGGTCATTTAATGTACAACAACACACAAAGAATATAATAGGAGAAAGACAGTCTCTTCAAAAACTGGACAGCTACATACAAAAAATGAAACCAGCCACTTTCTTACACCATATACAAAAACAAACTCAAAATGGATTAAAGATGTAAATGTGAGACCTGAAACCATAAAACTAAACATAAGCAATAATCTCTTGAATATCACCCTTGGAAGTATTTTTCTGGATCTGTCTCCCCAGGCAAGGGAGACAAAACCAGTATGAACAACTGGGACTACCTCAAACTAAAAAGCTTTAGCACAGCAAAGGAACCCATCAACTAAACAAAAAGGCAACAATGAGTGGGAAAGATACCTGCAAATGATGTATTTGACAAGGGGTTAATTTCCAAAATCTATAAAGAACATCGGGCACCAGGCTGGCTCAGTCAGTGGAGCGACTCCTGATCTTGGGTCATGAGCTCAAGTCCCACATTGGGCACAGACCTTATGTAAAAAAATGAATAAATACAAATTTTAAAAAACAAAATATATCAAGACCTTCTAGGGCGCCTGGGTGGCTCAGTGGTTAAGCCGCTGCCTTCGGCTCAGGTCATGATCTCAGGGTCCTGGGATCGAGTCCCGCATCGGGCTCTCTGCTCAGCAGGGAGCCTGCTTCCCTTCCTCTCTCTCTGCCTGCCTCTCTGCGTACTTGTGATCTCTTTCTGTCAAATAAATAAATAAATAAAAATCTTTAAAAAAAAAAAGACCTTCTAAACTTGACACCTAAAAACAAACAATCCAATCAGAAAATGGGCAGAGAGGGTGCCTGGGTGGCTCAGTTGGTTAAGCATCTGCCTTCAGCTCAGGTCATGATCCCAGGGGTCCTGGGATCTAATCACTTGAGCTGGATACCTGCTCAGCAGGGATTCCGCTTCTCCCTCTGCCCTCCTGGTCTCCGCCACCCCTACCCGGACCCCCAACCCCCGACTCGTGCTCACATGTACACGCACTCTCTCCCTGTCAAATAAAATACATATATATTTTTTTAATATAAATTTAAAAAAACTAGTATAGTAGTATTCTACACATACTGTGACCACATCTTTTTTGTTTTTTTTAACTTTGCCCATTTATATGGAAAAATCATTCCACATCAGTACATACAAACTTTCCTTGTGAGTGCCTTGCTGGCTCAGCCAGTAGAATGTGCGATTCTTGATCTTAGGGTCCTGAGGGGGAGCTCCATGTTGAGGGTAGAGAAAAAACTTTCCTCATCTGTTTCATGGCTACAGAGCATTCAATCACATGAGTGTATTACTTTTTTAAGCCAATGCCCTCCTGAGGAACATTTAAATTACTTTAAAATTTTTGCCATTATAGGGGGCACCTGGGTGGCTCAGCGGGTTACACCTCTGCCTTCAGCTCAGGTCATGATCTCAGGGTCCTGGGATCAAGCCCCACATCAGGCTCTCTGCTTAGCAGGGAGCCTGCTTCCTCCTCTCTCTCTCTCTCTCTCTCCCTCTGCCTACTCGTGATCTCTGTCAAATAAAAAAAATCTTTAAAAAAAAAAAAATTTTTGCCATTATAGGAGCACCTGGGTGGCTCAGTCAGTTAAGAATCTGACTCAAGATTTTGGGCGCCTGGGTGGCTCAGTGGGTTAAGCCGCTGCCTTCAGCTCAGGTCATGATCCTGGGATAGAGTCCTGCATCGGGCTCTCTGCTTAGCAGGGAGCCTGCTTCCTCCTCTCTCTCTCTGCCTGCCTCTCTGCCTACTTGTGATCCCTCTCTCTGTCAAATAAATAAAATAAATAAAATCTTTAAAAAAAAAAAAAAAGAATCTGATTCAAGATTTTAATTCAGGTCATGATCCCATGGATCCTGGGATGGAGCCCAACATCAGGCTCCCCACTCAGCGGGAAGCCCGCTTCTTCCTCTCCCACTTCCCTACTTGTGTTCCCTTTCTTGCTGTGTCTCTGTCAAGTAAATAAATAAAATCTTAAAAAAAAAATTAAAGAAGAATAATTTTTAAAAAAAGATTTAAAGAGTTATTTTTTTATTTGAGAGACAGAAAAAGAGCGCACACACAGGAACCCATGGGAAGGGAATCAGAGGGAGAAGGAGAGAGAGTTTCAAGCCGACTCCACTGTGGGTGCAGAGTCCAATGAGAGGCTTGATCTCAGGATCCTGAGATCACCACTCCAGCCAAAACCACAAGTCGGACACTTAACTGAGCTGCCCAGGCACCCCTGCAGAGTTAAGTTTTAGCTAACAAATTTTAATTTTTGTTCTGATAACCTAAGAACAGCAATTTTGAATGATTTCTAAAGCCTAGCGAATGATTTTGATAGTACCTAAACAAGAGTACAAGACCTACAATAAATCAGTAGTTCAAGAATACACAATGTCAGGCAGCTCTTTCTGCCCACAGTTCCTGTCCCCATACTTTAACACAAACATTTCTGGAACGCCTGGGGGGCTCAGTCAGTTAAGTGTCTGCCTTCACCTCAAGTCATAATCCTAGGGTTGAGTCCCACATCAGATTCCCTGCTCAGTGGAAGCCTGCTTTTCCCTCTCCCTCTGCTGCTCCCCCTGATTGTGTTCCCTCTCTCTGTCAAATAAATAAAATCTTCTAACAAAAGCACATTTGGGGGCGCCTGGTGGCTCAGTGGATTAAAGCCTCTGTCTTCAGTTCAGGTCATGATCTCAGGGTCCTCGGATAGAGCCGTGCCATCAGGCTCTCTGCTCAGCGGGGAGCCTGCTTCCCCCTCTCTCTCTGCCTGCCTCTCTACCTATTTGTGATCTCTGTCAAGTAAGTAAATAAAATCTTAAAAAAAAAAAAAGCACATTTTGTACCCAAACCCCCCCCACCAATGTTAAAGGACCATATTTCAACTAATCAATAGAAATTACTGTGTAACTACATGTATGTAACTTGTCAGAGGTAGTAGTGGGTGTCCTGGCTACAAAAACTGAGCATCTCTTATTTGGAATTGCAGTTTTTTGGTTTAATTCCTACAAAAATTGTCAATAAGCTAAATTAGTAAATAAACATTAAGGAAAACTTCAAATTGCATTAAACTTATAATTCTGAAATACTTATAATCTGAAATACTCACTATTAAATCATGAAAGCTCAAGAATCATTTGAAATAGTAGAGCACAAATATCTCAAAAGGGAATTTGACCTCTTGCTGACAGTCACCTCCAATTTCTTCCAGTGGCTCAGCAGGTAAGGAATTCATGGAATTCAGGTCTTCAGGGTCTAGTAAGCACTGTGGTTAAACCACCCAGTCAACACCAAATTATGTAGGGCAATGCCTGTTCATTATCTAGCTCGTTTGACCCCTCCTATCCTTTCCTTACTTCACAACGGCCAATACTTCTAAATGGTAGAAGGAGATAGATATGAAATCAGCATATATTATAAATTAGTTATTAGAAATGCAAGAAAAAACTATGCTCAGGAATGTGGTTAAACTGCAGTTTAAATAAAGCTTCTGGATTACGGATGGATTTCTTTTAATCCACATAATCCTCCTCCTGAAGGCACGGATAATCAGGATTTCCCTTGAAGTTTGCCTGGTGGTCTCCCAAGTGACTAAAGCACCCAGGAAGGACAACCTACAAAGTCAGAGACGAGCCCACCAGTTCTTCCTGAGCTTACACTAGAGGACTATGAGCTGCAACATCTGGCTCTAGCAATACCACAATACAGGGGACCATCCAGAATAACACTCTTTATTTCACCAGTAAATACACTCAGTTAAAGGGTCAACCAGTAATAATCTTAAGCGAGCCACTTTAAATACACAGGAAATAAGGAGGTTGTTGGTAGAGAGGTGGGGGAGAAATATATCCTGGAGCCAGGACTCAGAATAAGGATTTATGAATTTTGTATGCAAATAATGGAGTTTTTAGATTATTAACTGCTTTAGGCTGGAACTAATATAATAGGATGACTGAAAGCTATATTAGCAATATACTTCGGGTATACAGATAGCATATCCTCCTCTCAATCCCTAAGGAAATTGAATAGCTGAAACAATTTTAAGTGCTGGGAAAAAATAGATAGGTTAGCAGAAAGTGACAATGCTAGAGAGAAACGAGGGAGAAAAACTGAGACTTCATAACATAAGCCTTGACAAAATTAATCTCTAGCTAACCCTGCAACAGCAGTAAACAGGAAGTCTAGATTTACCAAAGAGAGATAAGTGGATATGTGATGCCACCCATTATGATTTTATCAGACTTAGTCCCCAAATTCTTTGTTAGATGGTCCCTATTGTAACTTGACATTATAGGATTAGTCTCCCTTCATAGGTTCCAGAAGTTACACAATAATTTTTTTAAATTCAAAGCCTTTATAAACATCCTGTATCTACAAAGATAATTACTTTATTGCATATTGAAGACTGCAGTTATCTCACTTATATTTCCAGAAGAACACCAACAATTAGGGTGATCATGGGGCTGCCTGGGTGGCTCAGTGGGTTAAAGCCTCTGTCTTCAGCTCAGGTCATGATCTCAGGGTACTCGGATCAAGCCCCGATTCGGGCGCTCTGCTCAGCGGGGAATCTGCTTTCCCCTCTCTCTCTGCCTGCCTCTCTGCCTACTTGTGATCCCTGTCTGTCAAATAAATAAATAAAATCTTTTCTAAAAAAAAGAAAAAAAAATTAGGGTGATCAATCATCCACTGATTCCAGTGCTAACATATTCTAGCCATGAAAATTTTTTTCCTTAAAAAACAAATAACCGGGGTGCCTCCGTGGCTCAGATGGTTAAGTGTCTGCCTTCGGCTCAGATCATGATCCTGAGGTCCTGGGACTGAGCCCGGCATCGGGCTCCCTGCTCAGCGGGAAGCCTGCTTCTCCCTCTCCCTCTCCTGATGCTTGTGTTCCCTCTCTCACTGTGTCTCTCTCTCTCTCGTCATATAAATAAATAAAATCTTTTTAAATAAATAAATAAATAACAAATAACCCCCGGGACGCCTGAGCAGCTCTGTCAGCTGAGCCTTTGGCTCAGGTCATGATTCCAGCGTCCTGGGATCCTCTGACAGCTGGGCCTGCTTTTCCCTCCGCCTGCAGCTCTACCTGCTTGTGTTCTCTCTGACAAATGAATACATAAAATCTTTTTAAAAAATAAATAAATAAATAAATAGCAAATAACCCCAAGTGTTAAGAATAGGGAAGAAGGGGACTACAAAGGGGTAACACAAGGCAATTATCTGGGGTGTCAGAATTGTTTTATATACTGTTAGTGGTGGCTGCAATTACAAAAATCTATGTGTGTGTTAACTCAGGACTATACATGAAAGAAACTGAGTTCTGACAAACCAAGAAACAACCTTTTTTTTTTTTTTCATATTTTATTTATTTGATAGAGGGAGAGAGCGAGCGAGCACACAAGCAGGACTTCTCGCCAAGCAGGGAGACCAATGTGGGGCCTGATCCCAAGACCCTGGGATCATGACCTGAGCCAAAGGCAGATGCTTAACTGGCTGAGCCACCCAGATGCCCCCAAGAAACCAACTTTTAACTATACAGACCAAACTTATGGTTACCAGAGAGGAGGGGGTGGGGGATGGGTGAAATAGGTAAAGGCGATTAAAGAGTAAACTAATTAATTAAAAAACCAATTAAAAAAAGTAAACTTACCATGATGAGCACTGAGTAATGTGTAAAACTGTTGAATACTTTATACTGTATACCCAAAACTAATATAACACTGTACATTAACTGTACTGGACCTTTTCAAAAACTAGTTAAAAAAATTTTTTTTAAAGATTTTTATTTATTTATTTGACAGACAGAGATCACAAGTAGGCAGAGAGGCAGGCAGAGAGAGAGAGAGAGGAGGAAGCAGGCTCCCTGATGAGCAGAGAGCCTGATGTGGGACTCAATCCCGGGACCCCGAGATCATGACCTGAGCCGAAGGCAGCGGCTTAACCCACTGAGCCACCCAGGCGCCCCTAATTTAAAATTTTTGAGTTTTACTGTGCATAAAAGTTTTTAAATTCAACATCACCCCTTTTAGAAATGTCTTTTTAGGGGCACCTGGGTGGCTCAGTGGGTTAAAACCTCTTCCTTCGGCTCAGGTCATGATCTTGGAGTCCTGGTATTGAGCCCCGAATCGGGCACTCTGCTCAACAGCAAGCCTGCTTCCCCCTCTCTCTCTCTGCCTGCCTCTCTGCCTACTTGTGATCTCTGTGTCAAATAAATAAATAAAATCTTTAAAAAAAAAAGAAGAAGAAGAAGAAAGAAAAATGTCTTTTTATCAAAATCTCTTTAGTCATCTAAAAAAAAAAGTCTGTTGAAAAAGAAAGGTCTAAATTAGATACAAAATCTGCATTATCAGAGCAACTGAAGCAAACACACTATACACACCCAACTACACATCTAATCCCTTTCATTTTCCCTCTCTCAAACAGAAGCTTGTGACTCAGAACTATTTAACCTGGAGATAATAACATAAAAGCTACCATGGAATACACAGGGGAACAACAACTTTAAAAGGAAATAAACCAGTGTGGAGCCAGTCTAAAGGGAAAGCTAGACCCAATGGCTAGAAAATCCAGGAAGACAAACCTTGACTAGGAGTAAGGAGAAAAGCCTCTCACAAAGCATTCCAGCAGACATTAAGACTACTGAAGGCTCATAGGCACTCCTTAGAAAAACAACCCATACCAATCATGGAACAGAGAAAGAGCAGAGGGAAAAATATCCAAGTGACAAAGTTTGGGAAGGGAAGTGAGAAGAGGAGCAGTAAGGGATGTTGTCCCATACAAGCCTAAAAATCAATGACATTCTCTATCTTCCTTTTCTTCTGCTCTTCTACTAAATGTCCAGTCAGTATCATTATTCCAGTCTAGGATTTTCTCCTCCAATATATTTCTCCTAGTATTTCTACTTTGACAACGGAATTACACACTTTTAATTTTTCCATACCCTTCTTTTCATACTTCCAAGTTTTTAGGGCTACAAAACAGGTCTAAAGTGGGGGTAAAAGTCCTAAGTTTATCTCCCTCCTTCTACAACATGATGAAGTTCTCAAATGAGCAGTTAAAACAAATCAAATGAGGGGCACCTGGCTGGCTCAGTTGGTGGAGCATGCAACTCTTGATCTCAATATTAATGACTTGAACTCAGTATTGTTGACAAATAAATAAGAAAATAAGCAAGATAATTAGCAGATAATGCAGGTATAAAGAGTATGGATTTACTTCTTAGTGTAGATCCCCCACATAAGTGTAGAAATTACTTAAAATTAAAATCTTTAACCAAAAAAAAAAAAAAGAGGGGTGTCTGGATGGCTCAGTCAGTTAAGCATCCAACTCTTTTTTTTTTTTTTAATTTTATTTATTTATTTGACAGAGAGAGATCACAAGTAGGCAGAGAGAGAGAGAAAGAGGAAAGCAGGTACCCTGCTGAGCAGAGAGCCTGATGCTGGACTCGATCCCAGGACCCTGGGATCACGACCCGAGCCGAAGGCAGAGGCTTTAACCCACTGAGCCACCCAGGCGCCCAAGCATCCAACTCTTGATTTTAGCTTAGGTCTCAGGGTCATGGGATCGAGCCCTGTGTGGGGCTCCACACAGAGCAGGGAGTCTGCTTGAGATTCTCCCTCTCTCTCTCCTTTTGTCCCTCTCCCAGCTCATGCTCTCTCCCTCTCAAATAAATAAATCTTAAAAAAAAAAAAAAAAAAAGTAAGAAAAGAAAAGAAACCAAATGATAGGGACTTATCCCCCAGATGCGGTAATTCCAAATCAAATGGTTCAGAGGCTGGATACACAGGAGCAGGGTGTCAGATTTTTTAAAAATAGTGTAATTGAAATAAAAATACCTATTCTCTAAAAAATTCCAATTGCTACCCAAAAGGATTTGGTATGTAATACTGGATGAAACTACCACACTCTAGAGCCAATCCCCATCCCCCACCCCCGAAAGAACAAAATTTAATGTCTCAAAAGAACCAAAAAAGCCTGTTAAGCCTATTAGGTTCTTTATTTACAAAAACACTAATGAACAAGGACACAGTGAGTAAAATTCACATTTGCGGGGCGCCTGGGTGGCTCAGGGGGTTAAGCCGCTGCCTTCGGCTCAGGTCATGATCTCAGCGCCCTGGGATCGAGTCCCGCATCGGGCTCTCTGCTCAGCAGGGAGCCTGCTTCCCTCTCTCTCTCTCTGCCTGCCTCTCTGTCTATTTGTGATTTCTCTCTGTCAAATAAATAAATAAAATCTTTAAAAAAAAAAAATAAAATAAAATAAAATTCACATTTGCTATCAATGGCTTAATGTCTAAATGCTTAGCCTTTTCAGGAGGTACAACACCTTAACCAAGACTGAGGGAATAATACCTAAACAATAACTCTATGCCCTCTGATTACTCCTTCATTTGCACAAATCTGGGACCAATAATGGTAGTTTGTTCAGTACATACTGCACCTGCAATCAGAAGATTGTGACTTATTTCATTCACACATTCGTTCATTCAACATAAGTTAAATGTTTCAGACATTGTTCTGATAACGAAGTATACCACGGTGGGGGACGGACACTTGGGTGACTCAGTCAACCCGTTAAGGGACTGAACTTTTGATCTCAGCTCAGGTCTTGATATCAGGCTCCTGTGTTCTAGCACTGCTGGGCATGGAGCCTATATTAAAAAATAAATAAATAAATAATTTTTAAAAAATAACCATAGGGAACACAAACAAGAATCTCCCCCTCAGGGTTTAGAGTATGCTGGAGGAAAAAAGACCATAAGCAAATAAATAAGAAAATAAACAAAATAATTAGCAGATAATGCAGGTATAAAGAGTGTGGATTTACTTCTTAGTGTAATGAAAAGCCACTGAGGCAGGAAAATGAGTAAAGATCACTCTGGCAGCTGTTTGAAATAGTAAAGCAAGACCAGAGGCAAGGAGACCAGTTAGGAAGCCACTGCCCAAGAACAACGGGGGTGGTAGCAATACAAACAAAGTGAAGTAAATACACTTGACATGTATTTTGGGGGCTCCTGGGTAGTTCAGTCAGTTCAGGGTCTTACACTTGATTTCAACTCAGGTCAGGATCCCCACCTTGGGCTCCTACTGAGCCTGGAGCCTGTTTAGGATTCTCTCTCTCCCTCTCTCTCTGCCCTCCCCAGTCTGCACACTTCAGTGCTCTCTAGCAATCTCTCAAAAAAAAAAGAAAGAAAGAAAAAAGGTATTTGGAGCTAAAATTGACAGGGTTTGCTGAAGGACTGATTGTGTGGGGAATGGGGGAACAGTGAAGTAAGGGGACAAATTAAGGATGACCACCATATTTTTCACGTAAGGATGGTGAAGTTTGGGGGCAGAAGGGTGCTCTTATGAAATGCAGACTTCTGAGGAAGGAATGGGTTGAGGAACAGAAATCAAGAGCTCCACTCTGAACATGTTCAGTTTAAGATGCCTATAGACAAATGGAGTGAAGATACCACATAGGCAGTAAAGGAAATCTGAAGTTCAAGACTGAAGATGAAAATATGAGAGTCAACAGCACATTGACAGTGGACATAAGAGCACCCAGAAAGAGTGCAAGTAGAAAAAAGTAGAAGAGAGACGTCTGGGTGGCTCAGTGGGTTAAGCCTCTGCCTTCGGCTCAGGTCACGATCTCAGGGTCCTGGGATTGAGCCCCACATCGGGCGCTCTGCTCAGCAGAGAGCCTGCTTCCCCACCCGCCCCACTCTCTGCCTACTTGTGATCTCTCTGTCAAATGAATAAATAAAATTGTAAAAATATATATATTTTAAAAAATGTTTTTAAAAAGTAGAGGTAATGGGGGGGGCGACTGGGTGGCTCGGTGGGTTAAAGCCTCTGCCTTCAGCTCAGATCATGATCTCAGGGTCCTGGGATCGAGCCCCACAACTGGCTCTCCGCTCAGCGGCAAGTCTGCTTCCTCCTCTCTCCCCCTTTGCCTGCCTCTCTGCCTACTTGTGATCTCTATCTGTCAAATAAATAAATAAAATCTTCTAAAAAAAAAAAAAGTAGAGGTAATGGCTTGGAAGCACTAAGGCATTAGGAGGTTTTTCAGTCAAATACTCTACCCCTGAGCTATATACCCCCAGGCATTAGGATGTTTTGAATTCAGCAAGAAAAAGAAAAAAATCAACAAAAGAAAGAGTGAGGGAAGGAAAACCATAATAGTATAGTAATCTGAAAGGTTCTTCTATATAACGTGATTCTCTAGTCCACCACCACCCCCAAACCTTGTGACACACACCCACTCACACTCTATAAATAAAGACTGAGGCCCAAAAAGACTGAGTGACATCCTCAAAGCCCCAGCTAATAGGAACCCAAGTCCAGGCCTAGAATGAAGCAAGACGTGACTTCTGATGCCTGGCCTTTTCACAGCGGCTAGCAATGCTTCTCCTGTCAGGTCACCAGTTTGAATGAAGTTAGACAACAGGAAAGACCCAAATTGGGGAAGAACATAACTTACAAGGCTTAATTTTATTTTTTCTACATATTTTGTTCACATTCAAAAACAAGCTGAATCAAAGCCTTTATGGATGGGTCTCTAAAGAAAACTAGGAAACATGAGAGAGAGGTACAAAATGGCTATAAATTAATGGATGCCTGGGTGGCTCAGTGGGTTAAAACCTCTGCCTTCAGCTCGGCTCATGATCTCAGGGTCCTATGATCCAGCCCCACAACAGGCTCTCTGCTCAGCAGGGAGCTTGCTTCCCCCTCTCTCTATGCCTGCTGCTTTGCCTACTTGTGATCTCTCTCCGTCAAATAAATAAATAAATATTTTAAAAGCCAATTCAATTTTCTATAGTTCTAAAACACACCCTGAAGGTGGAAGACTCTCATCAGAGAATGAATCAGGGTGTGTAAAACAAGAGGCTTTTTTCAGTCATTTTTGCTTTAGTAAATACAATTTCAGTTTGTTTTTTGTTTTTTTTAAGTTGTTATTTATTTGAGAGAGAGATGAGGAAGAACAGAGGGAAAGGGATCAGCAAACTGTGTGTGAGCACAAAGGGGGGCTTGATACCAGGACCCTGAAATCATGACCTGAGAGGAACTCAAGAGTGGGATGCTCAATCAACTGAGCCACTCAAGCACCTCTGCAATTTTGGTTATTAAAGTTTAAGATTTTTACTTGTTTTCACACTTACCTTCTGAAACTAAGATCTTTATCCTGACCACTCTCTCTTAAGCTACATTATCATGACTTAAACAGTTCTGCTTTTACCATAAAAATCTTACAGCATTGCATAAAAATCCCCAAATGATTAATGAACTGCTGAGAATTCTGACTCCTTAAAGATGATTTTATTAGGAATCATATTTCCAAACATTTATTCAGGGCTTCAAAATAAGTACTCATCTAACTTAATTATGATGACTTCACCAGACACTAACACTGCCCACAATGATGTTTACAAAAGCACTTGTCACTCCCTTTGGATGTAGCAAGGCAGAAAAAGGAGTCTGTTTCCAGACTCCTCGTGTGTTTATACTATGTAACAAGCCACAGTTAAGTGTCACTTAAGATTATTTAAACAGCAAAGCACTTCCAGTTTGTGTGTCCCACCATCTTCCATCCTAAGCGAATCTAAAATCCATTCGGTCTTATTTACTACAATTTCCACGCAGCGCCTGAGACAGGTATCCCAAGCCAACTCAGCGAGAGAGACTGCATGATTCTAGGGTGGGCAATATTTTGGCCCCTGTGAGAGAACAGGATCCAATACGAAGAAACTCCAGTGGAGGTTACTGCAACAACAGAACAGTTCGGAAATAAATGTGCCCCAAACGTACACCCGCAGCCAGGAATCAGCAACAGCTAACCAGAAAAGATGCTGCACCAGGGCTGCTCCTAAGAGCCTACCACGTACCGAGCGCGGGCTGATCCGTCCTGCGCATCATTCCTGTCCTAGCCTCAAAACAACCCTGTGAAGTACGTATTCCTATTCCCATTAACGAATCAGGACACTTGGGCCCAAGGCCCCAAGGCTGGTCGGTGGAAGCGCTGGGATTTGAAAACACGCCCGTACCCCAACAGCCCAGGATCTCCGCCCCTAAAATGCGCTTCAACGTAAAAAGGCAACTGAGGGTCTGAGAGCCCCGGGGGCGTCCGCATAGGCTGAGGAGAGCCGAGAGCGAGGGCGCCGCCTCTCCACAGAGGGCCCCTCAGGAACGCCACCAGAAGCACCAGCGGCCCGGGGCGCTCGGTCGGGTCTCGGCCGCCCAGAGGCCGGGAAGCGCCTCTCACCTCAGAGAGCCCCGGGAGGGCCGCAGTCGAGCGAGGCGCCCCCGCAGGCCGGCGGACGGGTGTCCTCCGCGCCGGCAGGAAGCGCGCAGCGGGGACACAATTCGGTGGCGCCAGAGGCTGAGGCAGGCAAGAGCGCGCCGCCCGCCCGCGCGGGGGCACCTCACCCGCCGCCGCGGCCGCGTCGCCACTCAGTTGCGCCGCATCCGGGTCCCGCGCCGCCGCTCTCACCTGCCCGGTGCTCCGCCGCCGCCTACTCCTGGCTCCGGGGACGCGGTCAGCAGCCCAAGCCACCGCGACCATGCAGCTGAGGTGCCCTCATCCCCGCCTCTCTCGGTCGCCTCCCGCCTGCCCCGCGCGGCGCTACACCGGCCAACCACCTACAGCCATGGCCCGCTCCACCACAGCCACCGCCGCCGCACCGACCGACGGAGCACGCGCGCGCCGCCGCCGTGTCCGGGCGCGCGCGCACCTCCCAGGCCGGCCTCCCAGCAGCCCTCGCCCCGCCCCCTGCGCCACTCGGACCAATCCCCGGCCCTTCAGCGGCCGCCGCCAGACCCGCGGGACTGGCCCCGCAGGGGAGGACGCCGCATCGTCTCCTGGTCGTCTCCAACTGCATTTAGGGCCCGGCAGGTCCGGCTCTTCTTGGGTTCAGCGAGTACCGTGGGATCGGGAATCTCCAACAGGCAGCCTTCAGCGGACAACCGCCATCTGCCCCGGCTTTCGTAGCCCCCTCCCGAGACACCCCTCTGTTCCTAGGTTTTCTTGTTGGCCTTCTGTTCTGGAACTATAGACAGACTCATTGGGCACAGCCTTTCGCTTTTCCACTTCTCTGTCTGAGTTCTGGAGATGGAGTGCTGCCTCATAGCTGGTCCTTCGATTCCAAAAATGTTAATGGTAATAAAAGCAAAAGTCCAGCCTTCCAAGCCCAAGATTAGTTTTCTGTGTGTTCACTTTTGCGGTAGTAATAACTAACATTTGTATGCGGTGCCTTAACAGTTCATTCAACCCTTTTTGCATAACTTCTCTCCAGTTATCTTTTGACCTCTACCGGGAAATTTTATGGCCCTCTTCCTTAGTGGCACGCTTGAATTGCACTTGCTGAAATCTTAACGTACTGTAAAGCTGTTATATTGTAGAGTTATTGTAACTTACTGCTACTATAATAGCTCAGGCAAATAGCCAAGTAATCGAAAAAAAACCTGGAGGAAATTTTTTAAAAGAACAGTAATATAACTTTTCCCTGAGGGGGAAATTTAAAGCAAGAATCATTAAGCCCAGAATCATTAATGAAAAAATAAGGGCGCCTGGGTGGCTCAGTGGGTTAAGCCACTGCCTTCGGCTTGGGTCATGATCTCAGTTTCCTAGGATCAAGTCCTGCTCAGCAGGGAGCCTGCTTCCTCTCTCTCTCTCTCTCTCTCTCTGCCTGCATCTCTGCCTACTTGTGATCTCTCTCTGTCACATAAATAAATAAATAATCTTTAAGAAAAAGAAAAACATTTGTCTACGTAAATATTTTTAAAGTTTTGCGTGACATCATAATGACAATTTTTTAAAAAAATAGAAGGGCGCCTGCGTAGCTCAGTCACTAAGCATCGCCTTCAGTTTAGGTCATGGGATGTAGCCCTACACTGGGCCCTCTACTCAGCGCACTGGGCCCTCTGCTCAGCGGGAAGCCTTTTCTCCCTTCCCCTATCCCCCTGTGTATGTTTCCTCCTTCGCTGTCTCTCTCTGTCAAATGAATAAATAAAATTTTATTTTAATTAAAAAAAAGGTGGGGCGCTTGGGTGGCTCAGTGGGTTAAGGCCTCTGCCTTCTGCTCAGGTCATGAACCAGGGTCCTGGGATCCAGCCCAACGACAGGGAGCCTGCTTCCTCCCCTCTCTCTGCCTGTCTCTCTGCCTACTTGTGATCTTTGTCTGTCAAATAAATAAAATCTTAAAAAATAAATAAAGAATAATAATTTTAAAAATTAAAAAAAAAATAGAACATTTGGCAAGCACATTGTATCTCTACCCTAAAAGAGTTTCTGTAAATGGCTTTTTTTTTTTTTTTTTTTTTTTAGTAAGCTCTACTGCCCAAGGTGAGACTTGAATTCACAACCAGGAGATTGAGTAACATGCTTTACCAACTGAGCCAGCCAGGTGACCCTGTAAATGGATTTTTTTTTAATGGGGTTTTTTTTAAAAAGCCTGATGGATCAGTGTTATAAAAATATGGGCAAGGTATGCAAGCAGGCAACTAATGGAAGAGAAAATCCAAGTGATCCATTAAAAAGATGCTTATTTCACTAATAGTTATGGAAAAATAAAACAATAATCCATTTTTTCACTCATTCAATTGGCAAACATTAAAAAGAGCAATGCATGGGAAAAGGAGTCCTGGTACTTCTCTGGTAGGAGTATAAATAGCCACAAACTTTCCAGGAGTAATCTGGGAATGTCTATTAACATTTAAAATACATATACTTTCCCAGTGACCAAAAATTATATTAACTCTGCCCTATGGAGAAGCTAAAGAAAACATCAGTTGTAAGGATATACACAAGGATGTTGTAGTGGGTTGAATGTTGGCCCTCCTACAGATATGTCCACCCAAAACCTGTGAATATAGCCTTATTTGGAAAACAGATCTTTACACATATAATTAAGTTATGGATCTTGAAATGAGAGTATCTTAGACTTAGGATGAGCCCTAAATTCAGAGACAGGTGTCCTTGTAAGAGAAAGGCAGAGGGAGATTTGAGATACAGGGACACGGAGACAGAGGTGATGTGAAGAATGAGGCAGAGAAGGGAGTGATGCATCTAAAACTAAAGAATGCCAAGGATTGGGTGCCTGGGTGGCTCAGTGGGTTAAAGCCTCTGCCTTCAGCTCTGGTCATGATCTCAGGGTCCTGGGATCGAGCCCCACATCGGGCTCTCTGCTCGGTGGGGAGCCTGCTTCCTCCTCTCTCTGCCTGCTTGTGATCTCTGTCAAATAAATAAATAAAATCTTAAAAAAAAAAAAAGAATGCCAAGGATTGCTGGCAGCTACTAGAAACTAGAAGAGAAGCATAGAACAGAGCGACCTTCAGAACATCTAGAAGCTAACAACCCTGACAACCCCTTGATTTCAGCTTTCTAGACTTAGCAACTCTGAGAGAATAGATTCCTATTGTTTTAAGCCACCCAGTTTGTGGTAATGTGTTAAAGTAGCTACAGGAAACTAAGACAGATATTTATATTGTTTGTGGTACATAACAAACACAAAGAAACTGGAAACCACCTGATTGTCCATAGGTAATGGAATCCATGAATCTGTTGTACTACCTCTGTACTATGGAATATTATGCAATGATAAAGATGAGTTAGATGTATTTATATTAACCCAGAGGTATGTTCAGATATATTGCTACAGTAGAAAATGCAAATTGCAGAGTGATAAAAAGTACTATGACCCTTGTAGTATATAGCTAACCATTTATATATATGTTTACATGAGCATAAAGAAAGTGGTGGAATGATTTATAGTAGGCTGATTATTTTGGATACCTGAGAGGGCTGAAAGAGGAAGATTTGGATGGGAAGGAATTATCCTCTTTTTTTTTTTTAAAGATATAATTTATTCCTTTGTCAGAGAGAAAGATTGTGCAAGCAAGGGGAACAGCAGGCGGAGGAAGAACCAGGCTTCCTGCTGAGCAGGAGCCCACTGGGGTCTCCAGCCCAGGACCTGGGGATTATCACCTGAGCTGAAGGCAAACAACTCAACAACCGAGCCACCCAGATGCCCCCCTCCCAATCTTTTTTAAACATACATAGATCTTTGAATTAACTTATTTCTTATAACCAGTATATGTATTAACTTACTCTTTTAATCAAATAAATACAATTTTGTCTTATTTTTTTAAAGATTTATTTAGTGGGGCACCTGGGTTGCTCAGTTGGTTAAGCATCTGACTTCAGCTCAGGTCATGATCTCAGAGTCCTGGGATTGAGTGCCAGCTGGGCTACCTGCTCAGCAGGGAGTCTGCTTGTCCCTCTCCCTCAGCCTCTTGCCCCTCCCCTCGCTCAAGCTCTCTTTGTCTATCAAATAAATAAATAAAATCTTTTAAAAAAGATTTATCTATTACATACATAGAGATAGAAAGAGAGAGAATGCAATTGTGGGGAGCAGAGAGAGAGAGAGAATCTCTAGCAAATTCCCCACTGAGCACAAAGCCTGATGCGGGGTTCGATCTCACAACATAGATACTGTGACCTAAACCGAAATCAATAGTTGGATGCTTAACTGACTGAACCACATAAACACCTCACTTTTTTTTTTTTTTTTTTTTTACTTTTTTTAATTCATTTGACAGAGAGAGAGAGAGACAGTGAAGGCAGGAACACAGCTAGGAGAATGGGAGAAGGAGAAGAAGGCTTCCCCCTAAGCAGGAAGCCAGATTCGGGGCTTGATCCCAGGACGCTGAGATCATGACCTGAGCCAAAGGCAGGCGCTTAACTGAGTGAGCCACCCAGGCACCCCATGCCCCACTTCTATTTTATTTTTTAAGATAAGCTCTACACCTAGCATAGAGCATGAACTCACAACCCCAAGATCAAGAGTCTCATGCTCCACCAACTGAGCCAGCCAGGCACCTCTCATAAATATAGCTTTAAGGGTGAAAACAATTTGTGACTAGTGCTGGAATCATAGTTAAAGTTATGAACTTTAGGGGCGCCTGGCTGTTTCAGTCAGAAGAACATAAGACTCTTGATCTTGGAGTCATGAATTCAAGCTCCATATTGGGCGTAAAGATTACTAAAAAAGATAAAGATAAATAGACTTAAAAAAAGTTGTGAACATAAAGAGAAGGTTTTATCTGTCCAATTTTGGAAGACTCTAATGTTCTCCATGTCCCCCACTTTTCCATCACTGATTTCTATATTGTATTTCAATATATAACCTTATGGTGTTTTTTTTTTTTCTCTATTTTCTTTCTAAGTACTTCTGAGTATTTCCTAAAATCACAGAATTTCTTTTATTTTTCTTTTTAGAATTTGAGTGCTTTCTTTTCATTGTGTAAGTAATATATTCGCATGATTTGAGATCCAAAATGTACAACTAAATGGGCAACAAGTCTCTCAGCTATGACTCTCCCTTCAGAAAACCGATGTTGGGTGCCTGGGTGGCTCAGTGGGTTAAGCCGCTGCCTTTGGCTCAGGTCATGATCTCAGGGTCCTGGGATCGAGTCCCGCATCGGGCTCTCTGCTCAGCAGGGAGCCTGCTTCCTCCTCTCTCTCTCTCTCTCTGCCTGCCTCTCTGCCTACTTGTGATCTCTCTCTGTCAAATAAATAAAATAAAAATCTTAAAAAAAAAAAAAAAGAAAACTGATGCTGTCAGTTTCTTGAGCATCCTTCCAGAGGTATTGTATGCATATATTTAAAAATACAGATATATTTTCCTACTTTTTTTTACACAAATGGAAGTGTTTGACTCATGCTTGTTTTTTTGATGTAATGTGTGTCAGGTTGTCTTATATCAGTGTCTTATATCCATAACTTATATGGAGTTTCTGTGTCTTTTAAACTTTTGTTGGTGTATAGAATACTCACAAAAAAAAACTGCACAATCCTAAATTTTCACAAACTAAACACACCTGTGTAACTAGTTCCCAAATCAGTAAAAAGAATATGAGGGACATTTTTTTTTTTAAATTTTTAAAAGCCTTTATTTGTTTATTAGAGAGAGAGAACACAAGCAGGGGGAGGGGCAGAGAGACAAGCAGATTCCCTATTGCTAGGCTCAATCCCGGGACCCCAAGAGCATGACCTGAGCTGAAGTCAGATGCTTAACCGACTGAGTCATCCAGTTGCCCCTTTATTCTGTTTTTTTTTTTTAAGGAATCTCTACACCCCATGTGGGGCTCAAACTTACAACCCCAAGATCAAAAGTCACATGTTCTGCCAGCCAGATGCCCCATGAAGAACATCTTAGAATCTACTTCTCTGAACTCCCTCCAGTCATGGCCCTATCCCCAAGGACAACCATTATCCCAACTTCTAGCACTGGAGATTCTTTTTTCTGTTTTGAACTTTTGTTCTTATTGCTGTTTTTGAACTTTTAATTAAACAGATTCATTTGGGGGCACCTGGGTGGTTCAGTCAGGTAAGTATCTGCCTTCAGCTCAGGTCATGATCCCAGAGTCCTGGGATAGGGTCCCACGTCGGGCTCTCTACTGAGCAGGGAGCCTGCTTCTTCCTCTGCACCTCCCTTTGCTCATGCTCTCCTTCTCTCAAATAAATAGTTTTTTTTTAAAAGATTCATTTGATATGCTTTTTTAAAAGATTTAATTAAATTAGTTTATTTATTTGAGAGAGAGAGCGAGAGAGAGCATGAGCATGCATGGGGGAGAAGTAGAGAAGGGACAGGGAGAGAAAGAATCTCTCAAACATACTCCACTAACACAGAGCTCAATGCAGGGCCAGATTCCATGACTCCAAAATCACAATCCCAGCCAAAACCAAGAGGCAGGTGCCCAACCGAGCCCCCCAGGTGCCCTTGGTGTGCTCCTTGAGTTGTATGTTCCACCAACTGAGCCAGCCAGGTGCCAGAGAGGTGTACTCTTTTTTTTTTTTTTTTTTGAAGATTTTATTTATTTTTTTAAAAATTATTTATTTATTTATTTATTTGACAGAGAGAGAAAGAGATCCCAAGTAGGCAGAGAGGCAGGCAGAGAGAGGGGGAGAAGCGGGCTCCCTGCTGGGCAGAGAGCCTGATGTGGGGCTCAATCCCAGGACCCTAGGATCATGACCTCAGCCAAAGGCGGAGGCTCAACCCATTGAGCCACCTAGGCACCCCAGAGGTGTGCTCTTTTTGTGTTTAGCTTCTTTTGCTCTACATTTCCCCTACCTTGTTTTGATATTTATGCACAATTGCATGTCACAATACTTTGTTCATTCTCGTTGCTAAACACTATTTCATTGTAGCTACACTCTTTTTTATGGCTACATAATGTTCCATTATAAGAATATACTATAATTTATTTCTCTGGTCACTTATTAATAGATATTTAGGCTGTTTCCAGTATTTTGCTCTACAAACAATGCTACAATGAACAATCTAGAATTTATATCATTTTGTGCACATCCAAGTGTAACTACAAAAGAAATTCCTAGGGCGCCTGGGTGGCTCAGTGGGTTAGGCCGCTGCCTTCAGCTCGGGTCATGATCTCAGGATCCTGGGATCAAGTTCCTCATCGGGCTCTCTGCTCAGCAGGGAGCCTGCTTCCTCCTCTCTCTCTCTGCCTCCCTCTCTGCCTACTTGTGATCTCTCTCTGTCAAATAAATAAATTTTAAAAATCTTTAAAAAAAAAAAAAAAGAGGGGGGTGGGAGGTTGGGGTACCAGGTGGTGGGTATTATAGAGGGCACAGCTTGCATGGAGCACTGGGTGTGGTGAAAAAATAATGAATACTGTTTTTCTGAAAATAAATAAATTGGAAAAAAAAATTCCTAGAAGTAGAATTACTGGATCAATAGGTATAGATATTTGTAATTTTGAAGGATATTGACCAATTGCCATCTAAGGGATATACCCTTTTTTTAGATTTTTTAAAAAGATTTTTTTTAAAGATTTTAAAGATTTATTCATCTGAGCGAGAATGAGAGAGAGAGCACATGCAGGGTGAAGGGCAGAGGGAGAAGCAGACTCCCTGCTGATCAGGGGCCCTGATGTGGTACTTGATCCCAGGACTTGGATCATGACCTGAGCCAAAGGCAAATGTCTAACCGACTGAGCAACCCAGGCGCCCCTTAAGGGATATACTCTTTTAACACTCCCACTGGCCGAGTATTTGAAAGCTTATTTTTTAGAATTTTAAAGCTTGGAAACTGGAGACTTAGAAATCACATTATAAAGTCCATTCATCTTACCCAGAGAGAAATCAAATGCTCAAGGGTAAAAAGAATTGCACAAAACCATAAAGCAAGTTAGTTATCATTCCTAAATTCTGAAGGAGGTCTGGATACTGAGCTCACATAGCAGAAAACCAACAAAGCCTCAAACATCCTGTTCTGCTCACAGCTATGGGCATGCTGCCTCTCTCTCCCTTCCTCAACCGCCTTTAAAGACCAGCATAAGGGGTCCTGGGTGGCTCAGTCTGTTAAGCGTCCAAGATTGGTTTCAGCTTAGGACATGGGACTGAGCCCCTGGCTTGGGCTCTGCACTCAGTGGAGGGGGTGGGGGAGGAGGTGGCAGGGGATGGTGGTGCTTGAGAGTCCCTGCTTCTCTCCCTCTCTCTCTCCCGGCCACCAGTCTCTCTCCCTCTAAAATAAATTTCTAAAAACTTAAAAAAAAAAAAAAAAACCAGCACATAGGGGTCCAACCACATACACACCAGGAGCACCCAACATGGGAGGAAGGGGGAATAGAAAGGGAGAGGCAGATGGGGTGCAGAGATTACTCAAGAGGGACCAGACACTACATTTTCCTGGAAAGCAAAGCAATAGATACATAAGGCTTTGACGGAAAATGTAATAAAACATTTAGACATGTACACACACAGATACACATGCACAGAGATTATAGCTAAATTTTGTGATATACAACTTTGAAAAGAATGAGGTAGATCCCTGGGTGACTCAGTTGGTTAACCATCCAACTCTTGATTTTTGCTCAGGTCATGATCTCAGGGTCGTGGAATAGAACCTGAGTTAGGTTCTGCGTTTAGCACTGAGTTTTCTTGTCCCTCCCCCTCTGCTCCTCCCCTGCCATGCTCTCTTTCTCTCTCTTTCAAATAAATAAATAAAATCTTAAAAAAAAAAAAAAAAAAAAGAATGAGGCATTTCTATATGAACTGATCAGGGACAATCTCCAAGATATTATTCAATGAAACAGGTAAGATACAGAACACTAAAATATGCTGCTATTTCGCTATGCAGTGATTATCATCAATAAGACAGAAGAAACTCACAATGGGGATGCCTGGGTGGCTCAGTGGGTTAAGTGTGTCTGCCTTTGGCTCTGCTCATGATCCCAGGGTCCTGGGATGAAGCTCAGTATCAAGCTCCTTGCTCAGTGGGGAGCCTGCTTCTCCCTCTGCCTGCTCTGCCTGCAGCTACCCTTGCTTGTTCTCCTCCCCTGCCCATGTGCCCCACCCCACAAAACACACACACCAATCAGTCAATCTTTAAAAAAAAGAAAATAAACTAACTGTGGTTGCCTGGCGGAAAGGTTAACTAAAGCCTGGGAAACAAGGGTGGAAGGGAGAATTAATTATTATGGTTATTCTCTTTTATGCTATTTGAAATTTTTATCATATTCACATATCATCACATATATAAAGTTTACATATGCTATATATTAATACATAATAAAGGAAATATATAAGAGGAGCGTAATTTAGTGAGAGATATGCCTATCACTGAGGAAGAAGAGGCAAAAACCAAGAGAGGAAGAGGTGGAGTCTAGTGAGAGAGTTGGTGTGGCAATGAGGGCACCAGAAGGACAGGAAGTAGGTTCAGGGACTAGGCTTACAAACTGAGAAGGCTGATCACATGCATTTTAAGTGCAATTGGTCTTCAATCCTATTAGTTTACAGCTCTAGAATGGTGTCAAGCACTAAAGAAATACAAGTAGAACGCTGAAAAACAGTAAATCACACTTTTAAAACCAGTTAGGGCTGGTATGCAGAGTTCGCTAGATCAAAGATTGTAGTCCTAGTTCCCAGGGGGTTTGGGTGTGACTCTCCCTTGTGGAATGAGAACTATTTATCAACAAAGGCGCTGCCTTGTTTGTTGTTTCAGACAAGCTACCCAGGACTTCAATTTAACCTGTTTTTATATATAAGGAAGATAATGTAATGTAATTAAGATCAGTATTAAAAATAATCTGTTACCTTGAACACATTGAATCAAGAATTTTCTAGCCCATTAGGAAGGCAGCAGAAATGTCTAAAACTCCAATGCCAGGGGCCTATTTATAGTTTCACCCTGATTCATCCACTACTGAATTTTTATTGGGCAGCTTATTTTCAACTCCTCAGGCAGCTCATAGGCCTATATTTGCAAAACAAAGCCTTAACTTCAAAGGGAATTACTTTAGCTAAAAAGTGGGCTCCATTTTTTTCCTCTCAAGGAAAGTGAAGAATTGGTTTGCTTTAACTTCTTTTGACACCAGCTTTCTTTTTTTTTTTTAAGAGTTTTTTGTTTGTTTGTTTGTTTGTTTTTGTTTTTAATTTGACAGAGATCACAAGTAGGCAGAGAGGCAGGCAGAGAGAGAAGAGGAAGCAGGCTCTCTGCTGAGCAGAGAACCGGATGTGGGGCTCCATCCCAGAATCCTGGGATCACGACCTGAGTTGAAGATAGAGGCCCAACCCACTGAGCCACCCAGGCACCCCACCAGCTTTCTTTCTTTTTTTTTTTTTAAAAGATTTTATTTATTTATTTGAGAGACAGGGAGAGAGAGCATGAGGGAGGAGAAGGTCAGAGGGAGAAGCAGACTCCCCATGGAGCTGGGAGCCCGATGCGGGACTCGATCCCGGGACTCTGGCATTATGACCTGAGCCGAAGGCAGTCGTCCAACCAACTGAGCCACCCAGGCGTCCCCCAGCTTTCTTTTTTAAAAGGCACTGAGAGAGCACAGAAGCAGGGACAGGAGGGGTGGGGGGGTGAAGGAGAAGCAGAGGATCCTGGTATCCTGATCTGAGCCAAAGGTGGATGCTTAAACTACTGAGCCACCCAGGTGCCCCTTACACCAACTTTTTTTTTTTTTTTTTTTTTTTAGATGTTATTTACTTACGTGACAGAGAGAGGCACAGCGAGAGAGCAAACACAAGCATGGAGAGTGAGAGAGGGAGAAGCGGGCTTCCCGTAGAGCAAGGAGCCCGATGTGAGGCTCGATTCCAGAACTATGAGATCATGACCTGAGGCCTGAGCCAAAGACAGCCGCTTAATGGCTGAGCCACCCAAGCGACCCTACACCAACTTTTGATACAGAAGTCATGCTGGGCTCACTGGTCTAGAGCAGTTTTGAAATACTTATGCAAATGAATGGGGAAACTTGCAGGTGTAGAATGGGTCTTGAAAACAAAATTCTGGATTGCTCAATCTGAAAGGGTGGGGACCAGAGTGAAATGTGAGATGACTATCCTAGCCTTCAATCCCCCAGATTGGTCAAGGGGTAGGTAAATATTATTTCTCTTATAAGATCAAGACTTACATACTCAGAGGGTATAGAGATGTTCCATCTAGACTCAGCTTTCAGGATGAGATCGGCAAGTATTTGTCAAATATCTCCTTAACAGCCACCAAGAGAACTTCATACAAGACTGTTTTTCAGGCGCCTGGGTGGCTCAGTGGGTTAAAGCCTCTGCCTTCAGCTCAGGTCATGATCCCGGAGTCCTGGGATCGAGCCCCGCATCGAGCCCCGCATCGGGCTCTCCGCTCGGCGGGGAGCCTGCTTCCCCTCCCCTCTGCCTGCCTCTCTGCCTGCTTGTGATTTCTCTCTCTCTCTGTCAAATAAGTAAATAAAGTCTTTAAAAAAAAAAAAAAGACTGTTTTTCAAATCCAATAATACACCGAGACTTTGGAGAGTAAAAAAATGTTCCCAGACCCTTGAGAGTATTCACTTCTTCTTTCACTCAGCAACTGTCCCAGGCACTGGGATAAGTGGTTGAGACAGGGGCCTGAACAAAACAACATGATTCCTACAGCAGATGCTGTTGAGGAAGAAACAGTCATTAATGAAGTCATCGTATTATTAACTGCAAATTACAATTAAGTGCCATAAGATGGGGCGCCCGATGCTATGAAAGTAAATGATAATGGGAGGGGAAAGCAAAGTTTCCCTAAGGAAGGGAAAACTTGCCTCAGTCTAAGGGAAGATTAGACCAGGCAAAGAATGGGAGCAGAGTGTCACAGAAAAAACAGCCAAGGCAAGGGTCCTGTGGCAGGAGGAAATATGGCCATTTAAAAAACAAAAAAGAGGGGCGCCTCAGTGGCTCAGTCGTTAAGCGTCTGCGTTCGGCTCAGGTCATGATCCCAGGGTCCTGGGTTTGAGCCCCACATCGATTGGGCTCCCTGCTGGGTGGGAAGCCTGCTTCTTCCACGTCCCCCCTCCAGTCCCCCCTGCTTGTGTTCCCTCTCTCACTGTGTCTCTGTCAAATAATAAAAAAAAAAAAAAAAAAAAAGAACAGAAAGCGTGGGATGCCCTAGGTAGACATTAGCATCACTTGATAGTATTTCCAGAGCACTTGAGAGGGTTGTACTTCTCTGCTCCTTTGAAGTTAGGTGCAACTCTTGAACTTGAGCAGAGCCCTGGGACTTGCTTTAGCCAGTGAAATGCGAGCAAAAGTGGCATCTGTTTCTTCTCCTCCTCTCCATGGAACCATTTAAGAGATAGAGTAGATTTTTCTTTCTTTCCTACTAGCTAATATGAAGGCACCACAGGAAAGGAGCAGGATCTGAGCTAATACAAGGACAGCTGTCCTGGAGAGCCAAAAGGAGCTGATGCAGACAGTGCATGATCTAGAAATAAACCTTTACCATGTTAAACCACTGAGGGTTAGGAGCTGTTTGTAACTGCAGGAAACCCAGCCTATCTTATTTTTCCCCCCCCAAATATTTTATTTATTTATTTGACAGAGAGAGAACAAGCAGGGGGAGCAACAGGCAGAGGGAGGGTGAGAAGCAGACTCCCTGCTGAGCAAGGTGCCCAATAAGGGACTTGATCCCAGGACCCTGGATCATGACCTCAGCAGAAGGCAGATGCTTAACCAACTGAGCCACCCAGGGCCCCCAAACCCAGCCTATTCTATTGATATAGACCCAAGTTTGAGAAACTCCGTAGAAGAATCATATAATGTAGGGGAGTCTGGGTGGCTCAATTGTTAAGCATCTGCCTTTAGCGTGGGTCATGATCCTAGGGTCCTGGGATCTAGCCTCTCATGGAACACTGCATCAGACTCCCTGCTCTGCCAGAAGCCCGCTTTCTTTCCCACTTTCCCCTTCCCACTTCCCGGCTTGTGGTCCCTCTCTCACTGTGTCTCTCTCTGTCAAATAAATAAATAAAATCTTACAAAAAAAGAATTACATAACATAAAGGAAAAGAAAATCTAAAATAATTCAGAATTTAAACATAAATAATTTCTTTTATCTACAATCTATATTGCATCTGCATTTATAGACATTTATTCAGTGAATAATGAATTTCAATATCTCGTTTTCCAAAACTGCATCTGATTTTCTATATGAAGTCCTAAACACTGAAGAGTATTTTTTTATTTTATAAAGCTGAATTGATTAAAAAAATAAAATAGGGGCGCCTGGGTGGCTCAGTGGGTTAAGCCTCTGCCTTCGGCTCAGGTCATGATCCCAGGGTCCTGGGATCGAGCCCCACATCGGGCTCTCTACTTGGCAAGGAGCCTGCTTCCTGCTCTCTCTCTCTCTGCCTGCCTCTCTGCCTACTTGTGATCTCTCTGTCAAATAAATAAATAAAATCTTCTAAAAAAATAAAAATAAAAAAATAAAGTTGAATAGAAAACATTTATCAAGTCCTCTACTATCCATTAGCACTGGGTTAAGTATCTGAATTTGTTCATTTAATCTTCCTAATAGCCGAGGAAGTAGGTCTAGGACTATATGCATTTTCCAGATGTCTATATATTATTTCAGAGGCATATAAAAGAGGCTCAGAAAGGTTTAACAACAGCTGGGAAGTGATGTACCTAAAACTGAACCCAGATCTGCCTGACTCCTTAACAAATGAGCCTAACTTTTATGAAATATTGTATGTCTCTTGAGACTGAAAACTCTATCAGATTGAACTCCTTCAAGGTAAGGATAATGTCTTATTTGTCTTTGCATCCCCAGCAGAGTCTGCCACCTAGATATCCTCAAAACGTATTTTTGGAAGTATCAAATGACTTGATTAAAAAACATAAGTGAGTTTATTACTGATAAACTACATTAACCTCTAGGGATTATATTTTGACTACTTATTTATGCACTTATAACTCTACTAGATGGTAAACTCTTTGGGGACAGGGCATTGGTAAATGACAAAAATCCAACTGAGTTCATTTGAAAGACCTAATGGCTTTTTTAAAACAACTCATGAATTGGGCAGCACTGCATCAAGTAGGTGGAGGGGAACTCCAAGGGGCTGTACAAAATGGAAGAGGGACCTGTGGTTTTCTAACAATACAGATACAGTGTTTATTTTTATACCTTCCATAGTTGACACAGGGCCTTGATGAGTCATTTTTTGTCAAATGTGGACTAGGTCCCTTCCTCTGAATCCATAGAGCCAGCAAATGCTAACGTAGAGATTCTGTTCAGGACAATAGCCCCTGATCCTTCCACACCATACTAACTGCTGTCCCCCAGCCTCCCTGAGTTCTATTCTTCCAGGAATAATTTAGTTAATTCAGAATATTTTTCTAGGAATATATAATTCATGATCCAACCATACATAAAAGAAAAATAATTAATTTTGTATTCAACTTTGAAAACTGTGAAGTCATCTGTTATTTAGGGGAACAAAAGAAAGAGTGAGAAAGAAAGCCCACCTGAATGTGCATATGATAAAATGGACTTGAGGATGTAACATAAGCCAACCAAAGCACAGAAATCCAGAGTTCACCCTGCAACGGCATCCTGAAATTGTGTCTTCACTTCCACCCTGGGTCTTTGAACGAGCTTCCCAGGTGTTATTTCCCATCGATGACATGACTCAGTGTCTGGAGCTCTGGGTTGCTCTAAACTGGGAGGATACTATCTTACCATACTTCAGTCCAAGCAGCCTAAACCAGGCTTTTCGAAACTTTTGACCAACTCCATAAGAAATGCATTTCACACTACAACCCAGTACATTGTGTGTGTCTCTGTGTGAATTTATAATATTTATGCTGTAATAAAAATGTGATGGAACAGGGGTGCCTGGGCAGCTCAGTGGGTTAAGGCTCTGCCTTGACCTAGGTCACGGTCTCAGGGTCCTGGGATCAGCCCTGCATTGGGCTCTCTGCTCAGCAGGGAACCTGCTTCCCTCTCTCTCTCTGCCGGACTCTCTGCCTACTTGTGATCTCTCTCTCTCTCTGTCAAATAAATAAATAAATAAATAAATAAAAAGTGATGGAACAATACCCCCATTATGTGTGATGCACTCTGACATTGGCTGGTCCGTTTCTATATTCTGTTCTCTCTCACATTTTAAAAATTGCAGTTGCAATCCACCAAGTTAATTTCACCACCCACTGAGTCTTCTGATTTGATAAACAGTGGCCCAATGCACATGTATGCATAAGTTGCTTCTCACTGAGGGCAGGGACACGTGTCTTTTCTTCCTGTGTCTTTAGCGCCTATCACCTTTTTTTTCCTGGACAGATGAGGAAGTGAATACCTAGCATGTGCTAGGCATGCAAGGATAACCAACACTGAGAGCTAAAACTGAGAGATTCTGGGGCGCCTGGGTGGCTCAGTGGGTTAAGCTGCTGCCTTCAGCTCAGGTCATGATCCCAGGGTCCTGGGATCGAGCCCCGCATCAGGCTCTCTGCTCGGCTGGGAGCCTGCTTCCTTCTCTCTCTCTCTGCCTGCTTGTGATCTCTCTCTGTCAGATAAATAAATAAAATTAAAAAAAAAAATAAAACTGAGAGATTCTTTTCTGGTAGAGCTTACAGCCTATGAAGGAAGGGAAAAAGCACCCAACAAACCAACACCAATAAACAGAGATAAGGAGCTGGGCACATGTCAAAATCTCTTCCCACCTCTACTCTACAAAAAAGTGCCTGGAACTCTGTCATTTCTGTCCCCATTTTTCCTTTGGAGCCCCAACCCCCATCCCATTCCACAGGAGCCTGGCAAGAGTCCCCATATGAGAGCTTTGCCCTACCCCCTGGCATGAGTGGGGGCCTGGCCAGAGTCATGAAAATGTTTGGTTCAGGGAGGAACAGGTGACTTCAAGTGAACCAACTAACGTCGTCGTTATAATCAATACATGGGAATGGGCTCTTTTTCTCTGGGTCTATAGATATAAGGTCAAATGAAGCTAGATCTCTTCTCCACTATATGAAGAGAACAGATTAGAAAATGAAACTGAAATACAGAGAAAAAGATAGCTAAGAGCAGCAGCAAGAGAAGAAAGATTGTCATTTGAAGTTCTCAGTCTAAGAGAGGCCTAGAGACAGCAGATTAGCAACACTTCACAACTGTTTGAGCTAATAATTGCACCTTTCCCTAGTGCTGGTCTTAGTTAGATCTCTGTTATTTACAGCTAACTATAACTGTGAGAGGAAGGGTAGAAAGCCAGTTAATTTCTTTTATTTATTTATTTTAAGATTTTTAATTTTTTTGGAAAGCTCTTCACTTTTGTTATTTAAGTTTTATTTATTTAAGTAATCTCTACACTTATCGTGGGGCTCAAATCACAACCCCAAGATCAAGAGTCTCTTGCTCCATGCACAAGACAGTCAAGTGCCCCTAATTTCTTTTTTTAAAACAGAATAGAAAGGGGTGTGCCTGGCTGGCTCAGTGGGTAGAGCATACAACTCACGATCTCGGGGGTTGCTTGAGTTCAAGCCACATGTTGGGATACACTTTCTTAAGAGAAAAAATAAAATATTTGTGGGGTCACAGACATACTTTCCCCATGATTGGGAAATTTGCCCAGAATATGCCAAGTTTTAAGGGTTCCAGAGTTAGGAGGTTGGCTCTTTTCTTTCCTTCCTTCCTTCCTTCCTTCCTTCCTTCCTTCCTTCCTTCCCTCTTCCCTCCTTTCATCTCCCTATCTAATATCACTGTATCAGCTGTGTGGAGAAAGGTTAGGGGAGTTTATACAGAAAGCAGGGAAACTCTGATATATTCCTAGCTAGAAAAATGCCTAGGTAAAGTAGTTTAGACCCGAGTGTCATGGTGGCAAAAGAGTGGAAGAGAAGCCAACTTAAGAAAAATTTAGGTGGAGCTGCTAGTAATTGGGTTAGGGATTAGATGGATTTAAAGGGCTGAATTGTCAAAATGAGTGAATAAAATGGATACATTAATATTCATTGAGTTCAGCAGCCACAGAGCAGGTGGTACGTCTTAAACCCTGTGGTAAGAGCTGGGACAATGAAGACAGGAAGCATGCCTTCAAGGAGTTTATAGCAGAAGAGCTCCTAACATACAGAAAAGAAAAAGCAAAACAAAACAAGGAATAGCAAAAGTCTCACCTGCAGTTGAGAGAATGTGCTTTGGATTCCTTCTAAACATGGGAGGCCTGAGCCTTGCCTCTGTAAGACAGGACTGGTATTAACTGTGGTAACCTAGCCTCTAGCCCCTCCCACCCCCAGGCCATTGTGGGGATCAGGGGAAGGACTACTATCGAGAGGGCGGTGGGGGAAGGGAAGGAAAAAAGTTTGGGGAAAATCTATGCAAGGTGGGAGCCCATACTGAGCTCCAGCAAAACAGGGTTTGGAGAAACACAGGGTAGGAGAGTAGGTGTTATACAGTAATGGCATGGAAGCTTCCAAATGCACAATCAGGTCAACTATCTCAGAGGGCAAGGAAGAGAAAGGATCTCAAACCAGGTTAAATGCTCAAAACACACGCATTATTAAATCAAGGAAAAACACAAAGAGGGAGAAGCAAGAGGAAAAGTGGGACAGGTTGACACATTTAGGATAAGAAGCAGTGGGGTGGAAGCATGAGAGTACCTGAAGCCTGGGGGTGGAGGGGACATAATGTTTGCATGATCTGTCCCTTGGCTATGTCAGCCTTCCCTGCTAATGGCGCAGTTACAAGAACTAGAGCTGAGGTTTGAGCAAAGGCATGTCACCCATAGACAGTTTCCCTGGATCAGAGGCACAAGTTGACATCAAAGAAATGCACAAGCCAGTACACCTGGCCACCAGTGTAGCTCATCAGTCAGCCCAGTGAGTGACAATGGGTTTTACTTATATATTTTGGTCAGAGGATGGAGCTAGACTGGTTGTTATCTTCTGCATTAAGACTTAAGGCATCAGGGCCACCTGGGTGGCTCAGTAGGTAGAGTGTTCAACTCTGGATTTTGGCTCAGGTCATGATCTCAGGGTCCTGAGATAGAGCCCTGCTCCCTTCTGGGCTCCTTGATCAGCGGGGAGTCTACTTCTCTCCTTCTGCCCCTCCCACCTCTGTCCCTCTAAAATAAATAGATCTTAAAAAAAAAAAAAATGACCTCATGCGTGAATATTTAGTGTCTCATGTATCTTTAGGATATCGTGAATACTTAGAATACTTAGAATGTTTCATATTCTCTAGTACCTCAAAAACACTAGGTATCACTTGGTCCTTCCATCCTTTCTGTTTATGTTATTTTATTTAAGGTTTTATTTACATATTTGACAGAGAGAGAGACAGCAAGAGATGGAACACAAGCAGGGGGAGTGGGAGAGGGAGAAGCAGGCTTCCAGCTGAGCAGGGAGCCCGATGTGGGGCTCGATTCCAGGACCCTCGGATCATGACCTGAGCCGAAGGCAGACGCTTTAACGACTGAGCCACCCAGGAGCCCGGTCCTTTCTGTTTCATACATACATCTTGTATTTATTATCTTTCCTTAACAAATTAATAAAACGTTTTGCCATTATCTTACAAATCATAAACTCGTTCATTTTCTAAACTGGAATAGAATGGTCTACAAAGCAAATGCATTACAGAAAGACAATGTATCCAAATCAGAGAAACCTCCAGGAATGGTGAAAGCTAGTCAGGACAAGAGGGTCCAGAGGCCTGGGGAGGACTCTTTAAGGACATCAGGAAGACAGGGACTGTCTCCCCTGGAGTCAGGAGCTGAATCCAGGAAGGAAGGAGGGCCAGCCAGAGCCTGCAAGTGCTCAGGGGCTGCGGGCCAGAGGTGTGAGAAGGAAGCAGCTGGGATAATCAAATGCAGCCTCGCTTTCAACCCAGACACGCAGAATTGCTGACACCCAGACTTGGAGTCAGAAACTTTTTCTGGAGATCCCCAAGGAAGAGAGAATTGAGAGAAGAGATGAGAGGAAGCATGGCCAGGCCCAGTCCAGCCCAGCCTTAACGCCTGTGAATAAAGACCAGCTCATACCGGGCCTCCCCAGGTTTCTTGCAAATCTGTAACTTCCTTAAAGTTAGCTATTTTCATTACTCCTTGTTTCCAGGCAGCTTGACTAGTAAAATGAATAAGGGTTTAAGCAAATAAAGCAGAGAAGGTGCAAGGGGGATTGGTTACTTATTTAAAAGCTGGCCTGGGGAGTAGAGAGCAGCCCCTAATGGGAAGGTATATACTGTTGGGGCAAGGGTGGGGGAGGAAATACGGAAGCCAGGCCCATCCCACTGGAGGTGTGAAAGCTGGATGGGGCCAGTGGGAGTAGGGGTGGGGTGCGAGTTCTGAACCCGGCTGCTCCGCTAGCCCCTCAGGGGATACTTGGGCTTTTAAAACCACGTTGCTTTGTAGTCAGAGGTATAGGAACTGACTGCTGTGGGCAAGGGGGACTGTGGGAAAGCGTTCTGCCCCTCCCCTCGGGGCTCCCACCGTCCCTCCTCCATCACTGTACGCTCATTGTCTGTTCTCTGTGGGTCTCCCTCTCCAGACTTGAGAGTCCCGGGAGCAGGCACTGTGTCCGATTCACCTCTTTCTGCCTCACAATGTGGCCCAGCGTGGGGCCTGACACTTGGAAGTTTCTCAAAGAGTTACTTGTTGAATGAATGAACAAATGAATGCTTTCTCCCAAACTACTCTGAACTCTAGATGGGATTTACAAAGAAGGAAAGGCCAGATCGTGGCTCCGGATTCCCTTACATCACTTAACCAGCCGTTCGTGAACCTCTGGGATTCAAAGAGGCGGTGAACCCCTAAGGTTTGGTTTCTGTGTTTCTGTGCATTTTCCTGGGGATAAGATTCTACATAATTTAGCAGGTTTTCAAAGAGGCATCCCCCTCCCCCACCCCATGAAGGAGAGTAATCATTGAGAAAATAGTTCAGGATGGAGATTTTATTTTAGTTTTCTCAGCATTGATTTCTCTGAACAAAATTACTTTTCTTAGCCACACTACTGTTATCTCCCTCTCTATAATCTCTCGAGTTTATTTTGTAATGTTAGAATCAGCCGTTCACCTGACTAAATGGTAACGAGATGCTGGTGGGGGCCAGGACATGCTACCCCAAAATATGGCACCTTGACTTACTACATTTTTATCTTAAGCTGAAGGAATTTTTTTAAAGATTTTATTTTTAAGTAATCTCTACACCCAACATGGGGCTCAAACCTACAACCCGGAGATCAAGAGTCCCAGGCTCCAAGAACTGAGAGGCAGCCAGGTGGCCCTAGGTGAAGGAATTTTTTAAAAAATAGATTTTATTTATTTGACAGAGAGAGAGATCACAAGGAGGCAGAGAGGCAAGCAGGGAGAGGGGGAAACAGACTCCCTGCTGAGCAGAGAGCCTGATAGGGGGCTGGATACCAGGACCCTGAGATCATGACCTGAGCCGAAGGCAGAGGCTTAACCCACTAAGCCACCTAGGCGCCCCTGAAGGAATTTTTAAAGGCCACAGAAGGGGTGCCTGGGTGACTCAGTGCGTTAAAGCCTCTGCCTTCAGCTCAGGTCATGATCCCAGGGTTCTGGGATCAAGCCCCCACCCCCACCCCAGCATCGGACTCTCTGCTCAGCGGGGAGCCTGCTTCCTCCTCTCTCTGCCTGCCTCTCTGCCTACTTGTGATCGCTGTCAAATAAATAAATAAAATCTTGGGAGAAAAAAAAAAAAAAGGCCCAGAAGATGGTCACTCTGACCTCCCCCACCTTACCTTCTTCCCTGAAACAGGTCATAAAACTCCCCTGTGTACTGTACCCTCCCTGTAACAGAAGGAAAAGCAGGACATTCTTGTTACCACAGATAGAGAATCTAGGGCCAAGAAGGCTGTGTAAACAAACATTATTAAACTAACCCTTATCTTCCTAGTTACTTCTTCACCATTTACTCTCCCTAGTCCAAACCCTTTTGTCTTGTCATTCTCCACAAATTTGTATTTCCCTAAAAGGTATAAAAACTTACTGCTCTGGTCCCTTCTTCAGGTCTTCATTCTCTTGGAAGGCTCCCATGTACAAATAAATTTTTTGGAAAACATATGTGCTTTACTCCTGTTAATGTCTTTGTCAGTTTCATCTTCTAACCAAGCCAGGGACCTTGTGAGGGTCAATGGAAACTTTTTCCTCCCCTACAATATCATCACCTTTGTAATCTCCCAGACTCTCCTCTTTGTCACCTCTGCTAAGGCACCCTTAATTGATTTCTCCTTCACTTGGGGTTTTGCAGGTGGGAAGACAGTGTGGAGTGGGTGCAGGGCTGTTTTAAGTGAAATCTTCAGGGAAGGCGGAAACCAGGAAGGGAGCTGCTGAAATACTCAGCTACCTAATTCAATTCTCCTCGTTCACTCAGCAGCCTCCCCCTCCCTCTGCATAACAATGGAAGGAAAAAGGAAGTGGGAAAAAAATAAGGTCGTGTAATTGAGTTAGACGAGGTAATTACCAGGACCCAGAAGCTGAGGGAAAGTACCTCCCAGAAAGAAGGGCTAAAGACAAGCTTAGGAGGTGGACGAATGGAGAAATTAGTAACGAATATATTTTGGCTCAGGGAAGCAAAAAAATAAAACTGCAGTGCTGAATTGGCCAGGCACTGGAGAAACCTGAGGTAGAAAAAAAAAAAAAAAAGAAACCTGAGGTAGGCAGCAAAGACTGAGCTACAGTGGATTCGAAGGAGGAGGAGAGAAAGCTCCGAGCCAGGCGGGGATTTTGCGGCAGCTGCTGTGTCCTGATACTGAGTATCGGTGCCGCGAGGGAGGGATGAGTCAGTCCCAGCAGATTCACGTTTAGGATTAAAGAGCCATTCGGAAGGCAGGCACTCAGCAAACACCCTCTGAGAGGGCTAGTGAGCATTGACAAGTGAGATCCCAGCCCCACACAGGACACCAAGGAGGTCCTGGACCTGCTGGGGTGGGGGGGCTCGTTTGCGTGGGGACTGAAGGTAAAGTGCTGTTTTAAACTACTTTCCCTTTCCATTTTGTTTCATTTTCATTCCCCACTTTGTTTCATTTCATTGAGTTGTCAAAAACCGGGGTTGGCTTGGAGCGCAGGGCAAAGGGGTAGGTGCCAGATGTGAGTGTCACCTCTTGCTACAGGAGGCAGGGAAGGACGTTTTGAAACGAGAATTCTTGGTTATGGGTGTGGCTGTAAATACATCCTGCACCTTGATGCCTCCTGGAAGAGAGCTCGAGCTTTGTCGGGAGTGGGCCGGACGTGGGTGGGGTTCTTTGAGGAGGGTAAGGTCCACCACCCCATCCTGATGTTCGTGGCCTCTGAAAGGATGGCAGGATCAGGTTTCATCACTCAGCCCAAGTCTGTATAAAAACAGAAAATTACCTAAAGCTAGTACTGGCCTGCTGTACAAGCTGGCAGTTCACGGTGGCCCAAGCAGCCGCTGGAACAGCATGTTAGAGACAGAGCCCCATTTTGGGGAGGAAGTTTGTGATAGAGTGACTTTGATTTGATGGTTTTGTGGAAAGATATATACATCATGAAATTTGACATCCTAACTTTTTTTTTCCTTAAAGACTTTATTTTTAAATAGTCTTGACACCCAGTGTAGGGTTGGGGCTCAGACTTACAACCGATCAAGCGTCATGTGGTCTACGAACTGAGCCAGCCAGGCTCCCCTTAACCATATAAAAATACATAAATGCAATGACACTAATTAAAACCACAATGTTGTCCAATTAGCCCTATTTCCAAAAATTTTTCATCACTCTAAACACAATGTCTGTACTCCTTTGTGTGCTTATTTTTGTGGTTATTGTTTAAATAACTTTTTCTCTAGACTATGTTGGTCTCTGCTGGTAGGTGGCCTCAGGTCAAGTTACACAGAGTCAACAGATTTCTTCACCTGAGTTTCTTTAGTCACAGGATTGCTGTGAGGTCTTTTCTATGTAAACAGCATTGCTACTTTGCTTCTACATATGCACACTTACTTTAACAAAGTAGAAATTATATCAAACTACCCCAAATTTAGTGCTTTTACTTGCTTGCAATTCTGTGAGTCCTCAAGTTGAGTAGGAATTAGCTGAGCTTCCTGCTCCTCCTCCTCCCCCTTCTTTTTTTTTTTTTTTTTAAAGATTTTATTTATTTATTTGAGAGAGAGACAGTGAGAGAGAGCATGAGCGAGGAGAAGGTCAGAGAGCGAAGCAGACTCCCCATGGAGCTGGGAGCCTGATGTGGGACTCGATCCGAGGACTCCAGGATCACGCCCTGAGCCGAAGGCAGTCGTCCAACCAACTGCGCCACCCAGGCGTCCCATCCCCTTCTTCTTTAAGAGTTTATTTATTCGACAGAGAGAGAATGAGCACAAGTAGGGGGGCAGCAGGCAGAGGGAGAGGGAGAAGCAGGCTCCCCGCTGAGCAGGGAGCCAGATGCGAGTCTGATCCCAGAATCCTGAGATCATGACCTAAGAAGCCTAAGGCAGATGCTTAATGACTGAGCCACCCAGGCGCCCCTGGGGCCTTTCTTCTTAGTGTTAACCAGGGTCATTTATGGCACGGCAGTCTTCTGGTGGTTCCCCTGGGGCTGGCTATAATATTCCCCTATGTTGGGAGCTGGCTATGGGCTTGGGTGGTATATTTCCAGCATGATACCTGGGTTGTAGTGTTCCAAAAAACAGTAAGAGAGAAAGGTTAAGACCCCTCTGTGTAAACGGTTTTCAAGCTGCAGTCTGACTCGTCATTTGCTAATGTCCCGTTTCCAAACAAGTCACATGGTCAAACCCAGAGTCTGTGTGGAGGGGACTTCATGAACTCTGGATACATCCAGCGTGGTTCCTTGGGGCCATAATTGTAACAACGTACCACATCTACATTTTACATTTTGCTTTCCCCCTTAACAGTGTATCTATTTTCCAAGTTGTTATAATTATCATGATTACATTTGTAGTGACTGTACAATAGTCAGTCAAAGGACTATGCCAAAATGTGTCTAATCATTATTTATTTATTTTTGTATGGTTTGTTTTAATATTCACTGTTATGAATAAATCATTAAGCTCTCCCTCCTCCATGGTTGCAAACTCCTCCTTCTGCCCCTCTTAGTGCCACTTGTGAGCTCCTTCAGTGCAGACCTGATACCTCCTTTGTGAACCAGGCCCTGAGGAGACTCTGGCACTCTTCGTAGCCAACCACAGGCCCAAGGAAGGAGGCAAGGCTGAGAAGGATCATACTAATTTGAAGGTGGTGGGCAGGATGGTTCTGGGTGCAGTGTAGGATTAAGAGGTATACCCCTCTTACTAAACTCATGAAAGCTTATTGTGAACTGTAGCGTTTGTCAATGAGGCAGATCAGAATCTGATTTGATGGACAGCCAATCAATGAAACAGACACACCCGCACATTTGGAAATGGGGGATGAAGACACAATAGATGTGTTCCAGCAGCAGATGGGAGGGTGTGTACTACCAAGGGAACCTGAGGGCCCCTGGCTGGCTCAGTCAGTAGAGCACATGACTCTTGATCTCAGGTTTGTGGGTTTGAGCCCCAACCCTATGTTGGGTGTAGAGATTAGTTAAAAATAAAATCCTTAAAAAAAAAAAAAAAGGGTGGGGGGAACTTGCTACTTTACAGCAGAACTCTGTTCCTCCAGACTAAGAAGACATTCTCAATAAGAAAACCAAAATTTGGCTCCATCACATCCTGATTAATACAGTATAGTTTTTTCTATTCTCACATTCCCCCTTTCCCATTCCTTTATTGTATATAAAGTAATTGTGTATGTGCACAAGCACTTTACATTTGTTTTTGAAAGATTTTATTTATTTATTTGACAGAGAGAGAGAGAGATCACACTTAGGCAGGTGGGGGACGGAGGGAGGGAGAAGCAGGCTCCCTGCTGAGCAGAGAGCCTGATAGCAGGGCTTGATCCAATGACCCTGAGATCATGACATGAGCCTTAACCCGCTGAGCCACCCAGGCACCCCGAGCATCCAGTTTTTAATCTCTGGGTCGTGAGTTTGAGCCCCACAGTGGGGGTAGAAATTACTTTTTTTAAAAAAACAGCTTAAACAGGGATGCCTGGATGGCTCAGGCAGTCATCCCAGGGTCCTGAGATGGAGCCCTGCATCAGGCTGTCTGCTCAGCGGGGAGTCTGCTTCTCCCTCTCCCTCTGCCTGGTGCTCCCCCTGCTTGGGCACTCCCTGTCTCTCAAATAAATAAAATGGGCACCTGGGTGGCTCAATGGGTTAAAGCTTCTGCCTTCAGGTCAGGTCATGATCTCAGGGTCCTGGGATCGAGCCCCACATTGGGCTCTCTGCTCTGTGGGGAGTCTGCTTCCTCCTCTCTCTCTCTGCCTACTTGTGATCTCTGTCTGTCAAATAAATAAAATCTTTTTAAAAAATAAATAAATAAAACATAAAAGCCCCAACATTTAAGAAAAATAGCCTAAACAAACAAAAGGAAACTCCCTTAAATTTTATTATTTTTAAATTTACCTTTATTTATTATTATTATTTTTAAAAATATTTTGTTTATTTATTTGAGAGAGAGGGAGAAAGCACAGATATAGAGGGAGAAACAGACTCCCCACTGAGCAGAGAGCTCAACATGGGACTCAATCCGAGGACCTGAAGATCATGATCTGATCTGAAATCAAGGGCCACAGGCCACCCAGGCACCCCCCCACACACCTTTTTTTCCAGTAAGCTCTACACCCAGCATGGGGCTTGAATTCTTGACCCCAGATCAAGAGTTGCATGCTCTACTGACTGAGTCAGCCAGGCGCTCCTATAGTCTTTTATCTTGACCACTTCAATCTTTTGCACTTTAGCTTTTGAGCTGTAATTGCTATTTTCTGTTGCACTGAGGTATGTTGGGGGTGGGGGAGAGATATTAAGTGGCACATACATACACAAACATGGGTAAGATCACACTCTTGACATAGACATGTTCTGTTGTGAAAAAAAAATTGGGAATCAAATACCTGGAATCATAAAGGGCCAAATACGAGGAAACCAAATATTTTTAATTAGGGAACTTAGGTCAGTATTTCTTTGAGTAGTGGCTGTATCTTGGCTCGGAAGAGGGATAAAAGGTTCCTTGGCAGGGGCCCATCTGTGTATGTGTGGTTCTGACCTTGTGCTCTGTGCTCTGCTTGGTTGGGCACACTCTTGGGCACTGACCAGGAGGTGGGGCCACATTCGGCAAGAAGAGCTCTGGTCTTGGGCTCTTGTGTCCATTTCTTCTCTTTCCTTTTTTTTCCTCTTCTCTTCTTTCCTCTTCTTTCTTTTCCTTTCCTTCTCTTCTCTTCCCTTTCTTTCCTTCCTTCCTCTCTTTCTCACTCACTCTCTCCTTCCCTTCCCATCTCTTTCTTTCCTTTCTTTTTCCTTCCTTTCTTCCATCTTTCTCTTTCTTTTAAAAATTTTATTTATTTATTTGACAGAGAGAGAGAGCACAAGCAGGAGGAGTACCAAGAAGAGGGAGAAGCAGACTCCCTGCTGAGCCAGGAGCCAATGTGGGGCTCCATCATGACCTGAGCCATGACCTGAGATCATGGATCACGACCTGAGCCTAAGGCAGATGCTTAAACGACTGAGCCACTCAGGTAACCTGTAATTCTCCCCCTGTCTGTTTCTCCTTCCTTTTTTCTATTTTTTTTTTAGGTTTTATTTATTTATTTAATTTAATTTTATTTTATTTTAATTTATTTTATTTTATTTACTTGACAGAGAGAGATCACAAGTAGGCAGAGAGGCAGGCAGAGAGAGAGAGAGAGAGAGAGGAGGAAGCAGGCTCCTTGCTGAGCAGAGAGCCCGATGCGGGACTCGATCCCAGGACCCTGAGATCATGACCTGAGCCGAAGGCAGCGGCTTAACCCACTGAGCCACCCAGGCGCCCCTTATTTATTTATTTTAGAGAGAATGAGCAAGCAGGGGGAGGAGCAGAGGGAGAGGGACAAGTAGACTACTTGCTGAGTGTGGAGCTCAGCGTGTCGGGGGGCTCTATCCGACGACCCTGAGATCTCCACCTGAGCTGGAATCAAGAGTTGGACACTTAACTGACTGAGCCACATAGGCATCCCAATTTCTACTTTCTAAGTCAGTCAGTAAGGGCAAGATCAGTGTCCCTGACCCGTAGTATGTCTGTTTGCCCTATGAGAAAATGTTTCACTCGTTCATTTGTTAATGTATTTGTGCATCTGTTTTTTTTTTTTTAAGATTTTATTTATTTATTTGACAGACAGAGATCACAAGTAGGCAGAGAGGCAGGGAGAGAGAGAGAGAGGAGGAAGCAGGCTCCCTGCTGAGCAGAGAGCCCGATGTGGGGCTCGATCCCAGGACCTGAGATCATGACCCAAGCCGAAAGCAGAGGCTTTAACCCACTGAGCCACCCAGGTGCCCCCTATGCATCTGTTTATCCAACAATTTGTCTATTCATTTGGGCATGTATTTATTTGTTATTGCATTCATTCATTCATTCATTCAGCACACATTTATTAAGGTCAAGGTTTTTGCCAGAAGGATCAATGATAACTAATTAGAGACCTAAGTGGGTACCCAGAGTAAGGTCCTAGACCTGTAGTTGGTGGTGGTGTGTAACTTGAGATCCTGGCAATGTACTGATCAACTCTTCTTGGTCCATTAACTTTGAACAAATAAACTCTTGTTTTGCCACTCCAAAACCAAAATGTGCTGACTGAACCTTCTTTACCAGGAAAATGCTATTACATTTCTCTTTATGATAAGAAAGGTTAGAACAACAGTATGTCACCTACAGCTCTGGGCACTGATTCTGCACTATGTCAGCTGTGAAATAAACAGATGTCCCTGCATTCTTTTTTTTTTTTTTTTAAGATTTTTATTTATACATGAACAGAGAGAGATCACAAGTAGGCAGAGAGAAGCAGGCAGAGAGAGAGAAGGGTGGGGGGAAGCAGGCTCCCTGCTGAGCAGAGAGCCTGATGTGGGACTTGATCCCAAGTCCCTGAGATCATGACCTGAGCTGAAGGCCGAGTCTTAACCCACTGAGCCACGCAGGCATCCCCCTGCATTCTTTTTTGGTAAGAGTATGTACTTTTGTGCTGTTAAAGGATGAGGGGCATTTTTTTTTTAAAGCAAAATTCGGATTCCCTGTCCTTTAGGAGTTTATAATCCAACTGGAAAGTCCAGCCAGAGTTATAGATCATAGAACTAAGGAATGTTTTCTACTGAAGGCTGGCATCCAATCTGAAATTCCCTACCAAGGTGGAACTCTCCCTATAAAGTTCACTACAAATAGTTTTTTTGGTTTTGTACCAACACTTCTCTAGGGAAGAACCTACTATTAATTTGCTTTTATTTTATTTTTCATTATAATTATCATTATCAATGTGTTTTTTTTTAAAGATTTTATTTATTTGATAGACAGAAATCACAAGTAGGCAGAGAGGCAGGCAGAGAGCGAGAGGAGAAAGCAGGCTCCCTGCTGAGCAGAGAACCCCAATGCGGAGCTCGATCCCAGGACCCTGGGATCATGACCTGAGCCGAAGGCAGATGCTTTAACCCACTAAACCACCCAGGCGCCCCTATTAATGTGTTTTTAAATTAGAAAATTAATATGTGCTTAAAGTAACCCATTGAAACAATATGGCAGAGTACAAAAGTAAAAAGCGAAACTTCACCTGAAATCTTCCCACCATCTGATAAGGACTATTCCAGGATGCTGAGGATGGCTGTTTTCTATATGTTTACTAACACATGTATAAGTATTTCCAGCCCATTCTTTCAACTGTAATCTATTTTTTAAATTAGATAACATCTAAAAAAATTAGATAGCATCTAAAATTCAGTAAAATTCAGTAAAAGCTGTATTAATTTGCATTCCTTTCTTCAATTATGAGAGTACTTTTTCCCCATGCAGTTTCCAGGATATTAATAACTTTTTATTTTATTTATTTAAAAATATTTATTTTATTTATTTTAGGGAGAGAGTAGGTGCATGTACACCCACAAGCAGGGGAGAGGGAAAGTGGAGCAGAGGGAGGGAGACAAGCAGACTCTGTGCTGAGCAGAGACACAGATGCTGGGCTCCATCCCAGGACCCTGAGATCATGACCTGAGCCGGAATCAAGAGTTGGATGCTTAACTGACTGAGCCACCCAGGCGCCCTGGATATTAGTGACTTTTTAAAAAAAAGCTTTTGCCAGGGCGCCTGGGTGGCTCAGTGGGGTGATCCTCTGCTTTCTGCTCAGGTCATGATCTCAGAGTCCTGGGATTGAGCCCCGAGACAGGCTCTCTGCTCAGCCGGGAGCCTCCTTCCCACTCTCTATCTCTTACTGCTGCTCTGCCCACTTGTGATTTCTGTCAAATAAATAAATAGAAATCTTTTAAAAACACAAATTGTTTTTAAAAAATAATAAATGTGTGTACATATAAAATGTGTATGTGTGTGTGTGTGTGTGTGTGTGTGTGTGTGTAAAGTAGGCTCCATGTCCAGCATGGAGCCCAACACAGGTTTGAATGCAAGACCCTAAGATCAAGACCTGAGCTGAGATCAAGAGTTGGACCCCTAGCTGAGCCACCCAGGTGTCTCTGTAATATATATATTTTTAATAAGCTTAATTTAACATATAAGACAAATACTACATGATCTTACCTATATATGGAATCTGTGAGTGGAGCGCATAGTTAAGAGAGATAAGAGTGGCGGGGAGCACTTGGCTGGTTCAGTTGGTGGAGCCAGCAACTCTTGATCTCAGGGTTGTGGGTTCCAGCCGAGGCTGTAGTTTCAGTTAGGGTCACGATTTCAGGGTCTTGAGATCCAGCCCTGCATCAGGCTGCACACTCAGGGGTAGAGTCTGCTTGAGTTTCTCCCTCTGCCTCTGCCGCTCCCACTGGTTTGGGCTCTCTCTCTCTAAAATAAATAAATAAATCTTTAAAAAAGATAAATAAAATCTTTTAAAAATTAAAAAAAATTTTTAATCTACTTTTAGAAATGTTTTATTTATTTATTTGACTGAGAGAGAGAGCACAAGCAAGGGGAGCAGCAGGCCGAGGGAGAGGGAGAAGCAGGCTCCCTGCTGAGTATTAAAGGATGAGGTCAAGATCCCATGACCCTGGGATTATGACCTGAGCTGAAGACAGACACTTAACTGACTGGGCCACCCAGACGCCCTTAAAATCTTTTTTTTTTTCTTAAAGAGTGGTGATTACTAGGGGCTGAGAGTGGGAGAAATGGGGTGATGTTGGTCAAAGGGCACAAATTTTCAGCTATAAGATAAGTTCTGGAGACCTAGTATATACCACAGTGAGCAGAGTTCATAATAATGTATTGTATACTTGAAATTTGCTAGATCTCAACGGTTTTCACCACTACCAAATAAAGGGTAATTAGATGACGTGATGAATATGTATATTTTCTTCTTCCTAGCAGACTGTTTTTTGAGGCAGCTTATTCCCTCATTGGATGGTTCTGCTAATTTTTAAAGTTACTCCTTGTTTTTTTTTTTTAAGATTTTATTTATTTGTCAGAGAGAGAGAGAACACAAGCAGGCAGAGGCAGAGAGAGAAGCAGGCTCCCCACTGAGCAAGGAGCCTGATCCTGGACTCAATCCCAGGACCCTGAGATCATATATATATATATATATATATATATATATATATATAAAAAATATGGAAATTTCATATATATATATATATGAAATTTCCAGATGATTTGTGTGTTCATTGTCTCTTTCCCTACCACTAGAAGGTAAGCTCTGAAAGTCTTGTCTCTTTTGTTCGCTTCTGTCCATAGAATCTTATTCAGTGCCCCACATCGGCCCTCAGTAGCTATTTGCTGTGTGAATGAGGGAATGTGCTTCCTAGCAGTTACAACTTCTGCTGTCTACCCTATTACTTTTTTTGGCCATCTTGGCCACAGAGAGACCACGGGACCTTATCATCCCCTTTGCAGAATCCAGATATACTGTGTCAGCAGTATTCTCAGAACCCATCCAGTTTAGTAACCCTATCAAAAACGGAAATGAAGTTAGCTTGGCAGGAAATGAGGTCAGTTTGGCAACCGATGGTGAAACATGTGAACAATGTGGGAGCTTATGGTCTGAGTTAACCGTGTCAGATATGTCCCATGGCAGAGTAATAGGAAGATCAAATGGACCATGGGCTTTGTAGGGCAATTGGGGCTTGGAGAAGAAAGATCCCTGTAAACCGGTGATTTCTTTCTATGTAATTTGGGCAGACAAATATGTAGAGGAGCAAGGCTAAGTCCTCCCAATCTGGAATAAGGATCTCTCAGGGCATCTGCAGGCTATGGGTTTGGCCAAAATCAATAAGCACCGTTTATTAAGCCTCCCAAAACTTGTGCTAGGCATCTGTTATCTCTACTTCTCCTAATACCCCTGCTATATAGGAAATGTAATTCATTTCAGAGAGAATGACTCAGAAACATAAATGACTAAAGGACCTGCTCAAGGTCACAGGGTGTGTGATATGGCAGGGAGTCAATCCAGGCCCTCTACCCCAGTTTGGATTCCCCTTTGTGTGTGTGTGTGTGTGTGTGTGTGTGTGTGTGTGTACTATGCTACGTGAGAAAAACAGTGCAAATCTAGGGCTTTAGCAAATTCTTTTGCAAGCAAACATTGATTTGAATCTATCTAGTGGGGTACACAATGCTTAATCAATTCTGAAATGTTATATTTAAGTCTTCAGAATTACTCTTGTTAACATTACAGAAAGAGATGAATCCATGTAAGAAGAAAAAAATGTACCAAAATATCTGGTGGTTATCAGCATACTCAAATTTCCATGTGTCACAGTCCATCAAGAACTAATAGGCACAGAGTGCCTGGGTGGCTCAGTGGGTTAAGCCTCTGCCTTCAGCTCAGGTCATGGTCTCGGGTCCTGGGGTTGAGTCCCACATTGGGCTCTCTGTTCAGCAGAGAGCCTGCTTCCCCCTCTCTCTCTGCCTGCTTTTCTGCCTACTTATGATCTTTCTCTCTGACAAATAAATGAATAAAATCTTTAAAAAAAAAGAACTAATAGGCATAAAAGCTAACCAATAGAATAAACCTGGAAATGAAAATAATGATGCTGTTAATGTATATAAAAGGTATAGTCGAGCTCACTAACCTCCTGTTTAATCCATATCTTTACTGAGTTTGTGGAAACAATGATGCAATTACAACAAGGAAGAACAGAGGCCAGTGAAAATTAGACTTCCATGTGGAGGACATTTAATTGTTTAATTGCCTGCTCGCATCTTCCCATTTCTTCCGGATAATCAAAGCCACTGGCTGCCTCTCCCCACCACCCCCAAGCCCCTCATCCTGCACCAGGATGTTTGAATTGGCACGAAGAGAAAGAGTGAAGTTCTTGGGTGGGGTAGTTGGGAGATGTGGTCTGGAAAGTGCTAACAGCTATTCTTGAATTCACTTGTAGGAACTTGTCTGTGGGAGAGTGAAGTTGACATGCAGAGAGACGTACAGACAAGAGAAAGAAGAGGAAGAGAGAGAGCCAGTGTGAGTTGCACTTGCCTGTGAGGCTCTTCCTGTGGTTGTCTAAGCTAGTTTAGTTGGGTTTCTTTCACAGGCAGCCAAGAGTGGGCAAGCATTGGAGTCAACTGGAAAGTAGTAAATAAAGCACCAAGACTGGAGTCAGGACAAAGGGGCCTGAAACCTAGCCATTTTCTTTTCTTTATTTATTTCCGTTCTGTAATCAGTTCTTTTGCCTCTTTGCTGACTCTTGGATACTAAATGTTTATTTCCTCTGATTATAAACTTATCCATAGATTCTTACTCCATACTGTGCAGGGTTACAAATGGATTACATTCAGATGCTGATACACCTGGTGGCCCCCCTCCCATCCCCCATAATGTCAGGACCAGGTCCCCCACATGCTGGTTCTGCTCACCAAAGTTCTTCGCAGGTACAGCTAGGGCCCAAAGGATGCCGTGAGCAGTTGTCTCTCTTAGACCTACTCCCGTGCTTGGCCTGTTCCTGCTGGTCATCGTTTAAGTCCAAAGGAGCCTTGTTCAGGGGTCCTTTGTAAACCACAAGTGTGGATTTACTCTTGATGTCTAGGTAAATCATTCTCCCCTTTGAACTAGGCTCAAGCGTAAGATCTCCCCACTGCAAAAAGCACCTTAGCAAAAACTCCCTCTTTCCAACTTGTGCTGCCCTGCAACCCAGCTGAAGGGAGCAAAGTTCAGTCTATGGGAGCCTCACCTTGGCTATACTTCCTTAATTGTGTTTGAATAGTTCTTTCTAATGACCTAGTCAGCTGTACTCAGGGACTCCTCAGCCTCCTAGTCTGCTGAGCCTCCTAGTCTGATCCCCCAACCCTCACCCGTGCACCTCGATGTACCTTTAGTTTTCCAGGTGACCCTGAAGTAGTCTAAAGCTCATGGAACCAGATGGTAGTGGCTAAGCCATTCCTGTTGTGCCTTGGAGCTAGGATCTGGAGTTTCTGGCTTGGTGATCAGCAGGGAAGAGTCCTTCCTGCGCAAGTAAGTGGCTTTGACTTTCACCCAGAAGCAGAATAACTTTTTTTTTCTTTTTAAAGATTTTATTTATTTATTTGACAGACAGAGATCGCAAGTAGGCAGAGAGGCAGGCAGAGAGAGGAGGAAGCAGGCTCCCTGCTGAGCAGAGAACCCGATATGGGGCTCGATCCCAGAACCCTGGGATCATGACCTGAGCCGAAGGCAGAGGCTTTAACCCACTGAGCTGCCCATGTCTCCAAGAAGCAGAATAACTTTAATGGAAGAAGGAGAATTCCACACTAGATAACTTCTAGGAAAAATTGAAGTGAAGAAAGATACATAGAATTTTAATACCTTTCAGTCTGTATCTCAACAAGGTTAAAAAATCAGTTATACAAAGAAAAGGAGCTGAAAAGATTTATATTAAAATGTTGATGGAGCATCTGGGTGGCTCAGTTCTTAAGCTTCTGCCTTTGGCTCAGGTTATGATCCCAGGGTCGTGGGATCGAGTCCTACATTGGGCTCCTTGCTTAGCTGGGAGCCTGCTCCTCCCTCTGCCTCTGCCCGCCGCTTCCCCTGCTTGTGATCTCTCTCTTTGACAAATATGTAAATAAGATCTTAAAAAAATTTTTTTTTAAGTCTTAAAAAGAGATGTTGACGCATTTTCTCTTAATGATGGGATTACAGGGGCACCTGGCTGGCCCAGTCCATAGAGCATGGGGCTCTTGATCTCGGAATTTTGAGTTTGAGCCCCACGTTGGGGATAGAGTTTACTTCAAAAAATTTAAAAAGAATTTTTTTTTTAAATGATGGGATGACAGTTGTTCTTTTTATATTCTTTTGTACTATCCTACCAGTCAGTATCACCTTTCCCTTTTTGAAATTGTGTTTTAAATCACAAAATATAATGTAGGCTCACTGTTATATTTTCAAATCACACAGAACAATACATATGAGAAGCAGAAGTGCCACTTTACCCAAGGATCAGTTCCAGTGCTCTCCCACATGTATAGCCACTGATAAGAGTTTATTGTATTTATTATATGTGTATGCATTCATACATACATATGTTCAAGTAAGGATATGTGTATTTAAATATATGATCAGATTTTTTTCTTAATATTGATGTGGGAGGGGCGCCTGGATGGCTCAGTGGGTTAAGCCACTGCTTTCGGCTTAGGTCGTGATCTCAGGGTCATGGGATCGAGTCCCGCATCGGGCTCTCTGCTCAGTGGGGAGCCTGCTTCTCTCTCTCTCTCTTTCTCTCTCTCTGCTGCCTCTCCGTCTACTTGTGATCTCTCTCTGTCAAATAAATAAATAAAATATTTAAAAAAAATATTGATGTGGAAAACAACAGCAAAAGAAAAATTAAATTTCCTTTTTACCAAAAAAAAAAAAAAAAATTTCCTTTTTACCTATAGCTCACTGATGGGTCCTTAAAACAGGCAGAGTGACATTCCTCTAGAAACCCTAGCTGCCTCGTTGTTAACACTGTGCTGGGGGCAAAAGGCAATCTTAGCCCGACCCTCAGGATCCTGTAAGTCTACTTTAATGTATAAAAATTCCTTTGGAAACTTCCTTTATCTTTACCCCTCAACATATATGTTGGCAATTATCCTGAAGCGTATGACCCACCGATATACATCTGAATAGTCTCATGACTGAGTTTTTACTAAACAGTAATAAATGACCTTTTCCTGACAATAGCTAGCCCCATCATGGTCCAAAATACCTTGGAGGCTTGTGCTATCCCGAACGCCTTCCCAACTTGAAAGTATACACTTGGTCACACACGTCATGACCCCAGTGCAGCTCTTTCTGCCCACAGGTCCTGTCCCCATTCTTTAATAAAACCACCTTTTTGCACCGAAGATGTCTCAAGAATTCTTTCTTGACTGTGGGCTCTAAATCCCAGCAATACCCCAAAACCACATCAATCCTGTGCATGTATTGAGGAGACTTTTCAGTGCCAGCTCTATCTCATTCTTCTAAAGTGTTGTTAGGTGTTCCTGGGGGTCTCAGTCAGCCAACTGTCCAATGCTTGGCTTGGGCTGAGGTCATGATCTCAGGGTTGTGAGACTGACCAATAGGCTTGGTGCTCAGTGGGGCGTCTGCTTGAGACTCTTCTCTCTCCCCCCGTTCTGACCCTCCCCCATCAAATAAATAAATCTTTAAAAAATAGGGTACCTTGGTGGCTCATTTGGTTAAGTGTCTGCCTTCAGCTTAGGTCATGATCTCAGGGTTCTGGGATGGAGTCCCGTCTGGCTCTCTGCTCAGCAGGGAGTCTGCTTCACCCTCCTCTTCCACTCCCTCTCCCCTGGAATCCCCGCTTATGAGGTCTCTTTCTCTCTCTTTCTCTCTCTCTCTCTCAGGCGTGCACTTCCTCTCTCTCTCTCAAATAAATAAATAAAATATTTAAAAATATATTAATAAAAATTGTTCAATATTTTGTAGCATGAATGTATTATATTTGGCTAAATGTTCTCATTAATGGATACTTAGATCATTTCAAATCTTTTGCAATTACAAACTATACTGCATTCAAGATTCTTGCATGCATTTCCCCGTATACATGTGTATTTTTTTTCAAGTTTATTTGTTTATTTTTAAGTAATCTCTATGCCCAATGTGGGGCAGGAACTCACAACTCCAAGATCAAGAGTCAAATGCTCTTCTGACTGAGCCAGCCAGTCAACCCTGATACTTAAATTCTTTTTTTTTTTTTTAAGATTTTATTTATTTATTTGACAGAGATCACAGGTAGGCAGAGAGGCAGGCAGAGAGAGAGAGGGGGAAGCAGGCTCCCTGCTGAGCAGAGAAACCAATGTGGGGCTCGATTCCAGGACCCTGAGATCATGACCTGAGCCGAAGGCAGAGGCTTTAACCCACTGAGCCACCCAGGTGCCCCATGATATTTAAATTATCTTTTTTTTTTTTAAAGATTTTATTTATGACAGAGAGAGATCACAAGTAGGCACAGAGAGAAAGAGAGAGAGAGAGAGGAGGAAGCAGGCTCCCCGCCAAGCAGAGAGCCCGATGCGGGACTCGGTCTCAGAACTCTGAGATCATGACCTGAGCCGAAGGCAGAGGCTCAACCCACTGAGCCACCCAGGCACCCGATATTTAAATTCTTGATGATTCTCTCTCCCCACCTTTGTATTACGTTGTTGTTTTTTTTTTTTTTAAAGATTTTATTTATTTATTTGACAGAGAGAAATCACAAGTAGATGGAGAGGCAGGCAGAGAGAGAGAGAGAGAAGCAGGCTCCCTGCTGAGCAGAGAGCCCGATGCGGGACTCGATCCCAGGACCCTGAGATCATGACCTGAGCCGAAGGCAGCGGCTTAACCCACTGAGCCACCCAGGCGCCCCGTATTACGTTGTTTTAATTCACATTTTTGTGATTTCTAGTAAGGATGAGTAACTTTTTATATCTGTATTGGATGTTTATATTCTCTTCTATAAGTTCAATCTTTATTATTTTTTATGATTTGTCACTGTCTCTTCTTTATTATATAGCCTGTGTATTAGTGATTTGGATGATTATATGCACTTCCTTTTTTTTGTTTGTTTTTCTTTTTAGAGAGAGTGTGTTTGAGCCAGGGCAGGAGGGGAGGGGCAGGAGGGGAGGACACTGTGTTTGTGGCAGGCTCTATACCCAGCTCAGAGCTGACTCAGCTGGATCTCATGACCCTGAGATCATGACCTATGCTGAAATCAAGAGCCCAATGATGAAATCAAGAGTCTAACACTTGGGGCGCCTGAGTGGCTCAGTGGGTTAGGGCCTCTGCCTTTGGCTCAGGTCATGATCCCAGGTCCTGGGATCGAGCCCCACATTGGGCTCTCTGCTCAGCCGGAGGCCTGCTTCCTCCTCTCTCTCTGCCTGCCTCTCTACCTATAAAAAAAAAAAAAAAAAAGAGTCTAACACTTAACTGACTGAGCTACCAAGGTGCCCCAACTGTACTCACCTCAAATATAATTTTTTAATTTATCACTTGTCATATAATACTTTTTTTTTTTTTTTAAAGGAGGGGCACCTGGGTGGCTCAGTGGGTTAAGCCGCTGCCTTCAGCTCAGGTCATGATCTCAGGGCCCTGGGATCGAGTCCCGCATTGGGCGCTTTGCTCAGCAGAGGGCCTGCTTCCCTTCCTCTCTCTCTGCCTGCCTCTCTGACTACTTGTGATCTCTCTCTGTCAAATAAATGAATAAAATCTTTAAAAACAAAAAAAGGAAAAAAATTATTGTAGGTGGAGAATAGGGGGGAGGGTCTTTTAGATTTTAGTCTCTGATAAAAACTTCACTTGTTTATTTTTAAGATTAATTATTTTATTATTTTTTTAAAGATCATATTTATTTATTTGAGAGAGAAAGAGAGCCAGCACAAGCAGTGGGGGAAGAGCAGAGGGAGAGGGAGAAGCAGTCTCCCCACTGAGCAGGGAGCCTGCTTCCCCCTCTCTGCCTGCTTCTCTGTCTACTTGTGATCTCTCTCTCTGTATGTCAAATAAATAAATAAAATCTTTAAAAAAAAATAAAGTAATCTCTTCATCTAACATGGGGCTCAAACTCACAACCTTGAGACCAAGAGTGGTATGTTTCACAGATCGAGCCAGCCATGTGCCCCTTGAGTAAATTACTTATAAGAATCCACTGTATAGGGGGCGCCTGGGTGGCTCAGTGGGTTAAGCCGCTGCCTTCAGCTCAGGTCATGATCTCAGGGTCCTGGGATCGAGTCCCACATCGGGCTCTCTGCTCAGCAGGGGGCCTGCTTCCCTTCCTCTCTCTCTGCCTGCCTCTCTGCCTACTTGTGATCTCTCTCTGTCAAATAAATAAATAAAATCTTAAAAAAAAAAAAAAGAATCCACTGTATACAATTTTGAATTTTTGTTTAAGTATTACTATTGAATAGGGGGCACCCGGCCGGGTCAGTCAGAGAGCATGCAATTTTTGATCTCTGGTTTGTGAGTTCCAGCCCCATATTGTGTGTAGAGATTATTTAAATAAATAAAACTTTTTAAGAAATGATATATTAAAAGGACTTAAGAAAAAAATAAAAAATAAATATTCCCATTGAACAGGAAATATAATAATGTTGTACCAATTTTTTTACGTTTCTATGCTTAATGTGGGGCTAGAACTCACAACCTAAGATTAACAGTTGTGTATTCTACCAACTGAGCCAGATAGGCACCCCCCCTTATGTTGAGCTAACTTAAAAAAAAAACTCTGGTGCCTTGTACACCTTTCCTCCTATCCAGTAGTCTCACTACCGTATCAAGAGTCATTTCATTTCTATACACTTCCCTGAGTGGGAATCACATACAGTCACGTTTTTGCCTGGCTTGATGTGGTGCAAAGAACCACAAAGTGATGCAAAGACTTCTCATCAAGGTGGATTTTTCACTGCTCTGTAAAGATGATAAAAACAAAACAAAACAAACAAAAACAAAGTACAGTTGAACTAGAATAGATGTTCAGAGAACCATGATAGTCATTGTCACAAAAATGAGTTGGTTGCATCCCCCAAAAAAAGGAAATTCCTGAAGGAAGCTTGTTGAACATCACAAAGCCTCTGAGCCAAAGCACCAGAAGTGAAACCCAGGGTTCTGGGCTCCAGATGCCCAGTGCAGCATTCTTTAAAAATAAAATTTTCATTTTCTAAAGGCTGACTTTATTTTCTGCTTAGTATCATCCCCTGGATGGGTACAGCAGACCTGTATTCTGTAGCTAGGGCAGAGGAATTCTTATCCTTGGAGGTGAAGGGAATAAGGAAATTTGTTCAAAGGACCTGCTAGTCTGTGGTCACCCTGAGGAAACAGCTGTGTCCTCAGCAGCTCAGGAGTCCCTTCCTGCCCCACTTTTCTCCAGAGTTCTGTTTTCAAGTTTCTCTGGGGACTGATCTCCAGAAGCTGTGGGGAAACACTGTCCCACCTTATTTTCACACATCCATGAAACTCCCCATTCAGGAGTTGGTATCTTAGCTTGGCCAGTGAACAAGTAACCACAAGTGGGGTGGTTGGATACTTCCCTTAAATATGAGGAAGTTCAAAATTGAGGAGTCTGTGTTTGTTGGTCTAGGACAACTGTGCTTTGTTCTGCCCCAGACAAACTTCATGGAACCTTAAATGCAGAAAATAAGTGTTGATGAGGAAGTGAAGAAATTGGAAGCTTTGTGTGTTGTTGGTGGAAATGTAAAATATTACAGGTGCTGTGGAAAACAGTATGGCAGTTACCATATGACCAGCAATCCCACTTTCAGGGATATATTCCCCAAAATTGAAAGCAGGGTCTCAAAGCGATATTTTCACATTTGTGTTTATAGCAGCATTATTTAAAATCGCTAAAATGTAGGGGTGCCTGGCTGGCTCAGTCGGTTAAGGTCTGACTTTGGCTCAGGTCATGATCCCAGGGTCCCTGCTCAGTGGAGAGTCTGCTTCTCCCTCTCCCTTTGCCTCGGCCTCCCCCCACCCCCCTTTCATGAATAAATAAATAAAATCCTTAAAAAAAGGCTAAAATGTAGAAGTGACCCAATGTCCACTGATGGGTGAATGGATAAACAAACAAAATGTGATATATAAACACACTGGAATATTACTAGTCTTAAAAAGTAAGAAATTCTGTTACATTGCTACAACATGGGTGAACTTTCAGAAATTAACCATACTTTCTAAAATTTCACCCATGTTGTAGCAATGTAACAGAATTTCTAACTGTGAAATTAGTTACAAAACGACAAATACACGGGGTGCCTGGGTGGCTCAGTGGGTTAAAGCCTCCGCCTTCGGCTCAGGTCATGATCCCAGGGTCTTGCGATCGAGCCCCACATCGGGTTCTCTGCTCAGGAGGGAAACTGCTTCCTCCTCTCTCTCTGCCTGCCTCTCTGCCTACTTGTGATCTTTGTCTGTCAAATAAATAAAAAATAAATAAAAAAATAATCCCCAAACAAAAAGACAAATACAGTATGACCGCCTGCCATTTAAAAAAATGTTTATTGTTTTTGGAATCTTGACACCCAACATGTGGCTCAAACTCACAACCCTGAGATCAAACGTTGCATGCTCCTCTTACTGAGCCGGCTGGGTGCCCTGTATGATCCCAGTTACATGAGGTATTAAAAGAGTCAAATTCATAGAAACAGAAAGTTGAATGGTGGTTAGTTACCAGAGGGAAGGGAAAATGGGGAGTTGTTTCATGGGTACAGAGTTTCAGTTTTGTAAGAAGAAAAAGTTCTGGATCGGTTGCACAACAATGTAAATATACTTAACACTCTTGAAATGTACACTTAAACTTGGATAGGGTGGTAGATTTTATGTTACATGTTTTTTACAATTAAAAGGTATAAAATAGGGTGCCTGGGTGGCTCAGTGGGTTAAGCCACTGCCTTCGGCTCAGGTCATGATCTCAGGGTCCTGGGATCGAGTCCTGCATCGGGCTCTCTGCTCAGCAGGGAGCCTGCTCCCCCCCCCCCCCGCCTGCCTCTCTGTCTACTTGTGATTTCTCTCTGTCAAATAAATAAATAAAATCTTTTAAAAAAAATAAAAAGTATAAAATATAACATTTCAACTATACAAAATATTTAAAGACTTTTTATTTTTATTTTTTAAAAGATTTTATTCATTCATTTGACGGATCACGAGTAAGCAGAGAGGCAGGTAGGTGGTGGGGTGGGGAAGCAGGCTCCCTGCTGAGCAGAGAGCCCGATGCGGAACTCGTTCCCAGGATCCTGAGATCATGACCTGAGCCGAAGGCAGAGGCCCAACCCACTGAGCCACCCCGGCGCCCCTTTAAAAAACTTTTTTAAAAGATTTTATTTATTTATTCATGAGAGACAGAGAGAGAGTGGGAGAGGCAGAGGGAGAAGCAGACTCCCTGCCAAGCAGGGAGCCAGATGCTGGACTCAATCCCAGGATCCCGGGATCACAACCTGAGCTGAAGGTAGAAGCTTAAACGACTGAGCCACCCAGATGCCCCAGAATAAGTTAAATACTTAAAACACTAAGTGAACAGGTTAGATGACAAGTTAGAGGAAGTTAATAAACTAGAAGATAGATTGTAGAAATTATTCAGAGTATAATACAAAGAGATGTTAGGAAATGGGAATGATGCAATGAGAAGGTCTAATATATAGACAACTGGTTTCTAGAAGAAAAGAATGGAAAACATGAAAAAGAGATATTATTAAAAGATAAAGCACCTGAGAAATTTCCCAGAATTGATGAAAAATATGAATACTTTGATTTAGAAATCAGAATGAATCCCAGGATGAAAACAAATAAAAATAAATAAATAAATTCACCCTACCTTCTTTTTAGGGAAACTGTAGGAGATCAAAGATATACTATAGTAAAGGGGAAAAAAAAAAAAGAAAAAAAAGGCTATCATAAAAGTATCCAGGAGAGCCTGGGAGGCTCAGTCAGTTGAGCATCCAATTCTTGATTTTGGCTCAGGTTGTGATCTCAGGGTTATGGGTTGTACTGTGTGCTGGGCATGGACCCTGCTTAGGATTCTCTCTCTACTTCTCCCTCTGCTACTCCCCCTCTCTACTCTCTCACACTCTCTTCCCTCTCTCTCTCTCTCTCTCTCTCTCAAAAAAAAAAAAAAAAAAAGAGTATCTGTGTATCCAGAGAGCAACCCAGATGAACAACCAATGGCTGAAGGCAGTAGGTGAAATGGATAAATAAATATTGTACATCAGTACATGAACCACTCAGAGCTAGAAAGAAATGAGGACTCAAGTCATGAAAAGACATGGAGGAAACTTAAATGCATGTTACTAAGTGAAAGAAGCCAATCTCAAAAAGGCAACATACTGTGTGATTCCAAGTCGTAAATGACATTCTGGAAAAATGCAAAAAAAAATCTGCAAAGCTATGGAGATAGTAAAAAGATCAGTAATTGGCAGGGGTTACTGGGGAGAGAAGGATGAAAAGGTGACACACAGGATTTTTAGGAGAGTGAAACTATTCTGTATGATCCTATAATGGTAGATACATAGCATTATACATTTGTCCAAATCCATATAATGTACAACACCAAGAGTGAATCCCAATGAAATCTGAGTGATAATAATGTTAATATAGATTCACTGATTCTAACAAATGTACCAGTCTGGTATGGGATGTTTAATAGAGTCTGTGTTCAGGTGTCAGGGGGGTCTTTTATTGTTCCCAGACCCAACGTGGAGGGGTTCCCCGCACAAAACACCAGGCAATACTTGGATACCAGCAGGGTGTCCAAAAATCTAACTCAACTCTGACAGTATTTACCCAGAGATAGCATGAGATTCCACAGGTAAGGGATCAGTCCTACAAGATTGCCCCCACCTCCCACTTGGACACAAGTCGCAAGCCCCAGGCTATCACCATGCTTCTAACCTACTGGCTACACACTGGAAATTCCAACAACCTCCTTCTTAGGTTGGGTTAACTTGCTAAAGCAGCTCACAGAACTCAGGGAAATACTCACTTATGTTTTCCAGTTTGTTAAAGGATATGATAAAGAAAAAGATATGATAAAGAAAAAGCTATGATAAAGATTATGAATCAACAGTCAGATGAAGAGATACATAGGGCAAGTTCCCCCAAAAAAGGAGTTTCTGTCCTTGTGGAGCGTGGGGCCTGGTCTGGTGGCATGTGGAAACATATGATTCCCCGAGCGTGGAAGCTCTCTGAAAAAAAGAAAGAAAGAAAGAAAAGCTGTCTTCTTGGTTTTTTTAGGAAGGTTTCATTACATAATCATGATTGGCTAAGTTATTGGCCATTGGCTGATTCTGCCTTTAGCCCCTCTCTCCCTGAAGGTCAAGGATGGGACTGAAAGTTCCAACCATTTAATCCCAAGGTTTGTCCATCTAGCAATCAGACCCTGACCTTGGGTGGAGTCCAAAAGTCATCTTCAGTAATAAGATACCCATTTCACTTTTATGGCTCTGAAGCATTTTTAAGAACTGTGGAAGAAGACCAAATACATCTGAGAAATATAGGACTAAATACACATTTCTTATAATCATTGTATCATAGGAGGTAGATAGGAATTTTCTGTACTTTCCACTCAATTCTGCTATGAATCTAAGACTACTCTAAAAAGTGAAGTCTATTAAAAAAAAAAAATCAACCTGAAGGCGGTGGGGGAAACCTACCCAAACATCCAGAGAGGAAAAAACAAACAGCTAACAAAAGAACAATAGTTACTGGACAGCAAATGTCTAAAAACAAAATAGCACTTAAAAAAATATTTTATTTATTTATTGTGTTTTTTATTTTTTTCTTTTTAAGAGTTTATTTATTTATTTGACAGAGAAAGATACAGCGAGATAGGGAACACAAATCGGGAGAGTGGGAGAGAGAGAAGTAGGCTTTCCAGTGAATGAGGAAGCCCAATGCGGGCCTTGATTCCAGGACAGTGGCTGGGATCATGACCCGAGCCAAAGGCAGATGCTCAATCAACTGAACCACCCAGGTGCCCCTGTCTTGGTTAATCTTATACTTCCTGATATTTATTGGTTGAAATTCTATAGGCCCCTTTTCATTCCAATTTATTTTTGCTTATGAGTAGAGAAAGGCAGGCTAAGATTTCTAAAAGTTTTACTTACAGCCTGGACCCTTCTCAGGAACTCTGGATTGCTACTGAATATTACCACTGGAACGTCTAAATGAGCATTTCAAACTTACATGTCTCCAAATCAAGCTCTTGATTTAGTTCTTCCAATTTACTAGTCTTGCAGTCTTTCCTATTGCAGAAAATAACAATGCCATCATTTTGGACGCAGAAGCCAAAAACTTGGAAGCATCCTTCATTTTTCAATTAGCAATAATCGTGCCTCAGATAAACCTCATTGGCTACAATACTGCCACCGCACAAAGCTCACCCTTCATTTTTGAAAAATTTTCATTTAAGTAAACTCTATGGCCAATGTGGGGCTCAAACTCACTTCAGCCACTGACTGAACCAGCCAGGTGCCCCATGCATCCTTCCCGTCTTCTATATGTCATGTCCTGTCCACCAGGGACATGTTCATGTCTACCTTTCAAAATATATCTACAATCTAACCGCTTCTCATTACTTCCACACTGGTCCAAGTCTCCATTATCTTTCACTTGGGTCACTGCAGTAGGCTCTTTAACAATCACATGTGGTAGGCGCGCAGTAAGTAGTTACTGAATTTGTACATGGAGCAGTGGCCAGGTATGGGTTCTCATTGGCTCTCTGGTGATTTGTGGTTAAACTTGCCTTGCCATATTTTGGAGAGAGTGGGAAGAAGTAATATTTGGGCAGCAAGTACCGTGGGCTCTTGGAGACAGTGGGGGAAGTTGAAACAAACATGACAAATGCAGGAGAGAGGAGTTAGTAAAATCGGAGCTTTGAGTGGAAATCAGCAAAGGCACGCCCAGGCACTGAGTGCCTGGTCCCTGCTGTTGTGATTGCCCATTCTTTCCCCATATAGAGATTGGGTGGATACCCTGTTTCCCTCTGCTGACCAGTCCATCCTGGGATCCTGTGGTGATCTTCAAGAAGTCCAGGCAGATGAATGACCTTTGCTGAACATCAGGTAAAGAGAACAGTTTTCTTTCTGAACTTTGGGGGTGGTGCATCCTGTGGTGGGAGGGAATGGAGCAGATGGGACAAACTCCTGGAACTGGGGCTGGAGGAGAAAGGTAAGGAAAGCACGGAGGTGTGGCCTGGCTTGGCATCCTTCCTCCTCCTTCTCTTGCGCTATCCCATTCTCCTTCAAAGTTTCCCAATAGGAGATCCAGCAGCTGCTTCCAACAGCTTAGGTCTTCTGCTTGCTTTGAGAGTCCTTCCTTCCAGAAGCTCATTCATTGTTCTTTGCCCTGACTCTTTTCAGTCATTCTTTCAGTGAACACCGAAAGCCTGTTTCCCTTTTCTCGGTCACCAGGGCCTCTTTTCCAAACTGGCTCATGGAGTATGGTTTGGGGAAAGTGCCTGGCTGGGTCTCCTACATGTTGAGTTCAATTTCCTCCTTTGGGTATGTTTCAGCTTCCAACTGGGATCTTTGCCACAGCAATTATAACAACCACAATCTGCATGGAGGTTCTTAAAGCTATATAAGCAGACAAAAACCTGAAAGAAATTCTTTTTTTTTTTTAAGATTTTATTTATTTATTTGACAGACAGAGATCACAAGTAGACAGAGAGGCAGGCAGAGAGAGGGGAAGAGAAGCAGGCTCCCTGCTGAGCAGAGAGCCTGATGCGGGGCTCAATCCCAGGACTCTGGGATCATGACCTGAGCCAAAGGCAGAGGCTTTAACCCACTGAGCCACCCAGGCCCCAGAAAGGAATTCTTAAGAAAAGACAAGCAGTTATCAGAATTTCCTCTTATCAGTACAGACCCAGAAACTCTGTACTCCCCTGCCCGTAACTGCTTGGTGAGAAGTATTTAACCAGCTTGACTGCTCTCGATAACCTCACTGAAATCAGATATCCTGAGGGAAAGGGAAGTTTGCCTCACCCCTATCTTGCTCTTCTTCCAGCCTTCCCCATCCAGCCAGTAACACTGTTATTCACCTAGCTGTTTGAGAGAAAAAAACAAGAAGTTTGCCCTTATTGTTCCCTATACCTCACCCTTCATCTTTTCTATCAATAAGGCCTGTTGCCTCTACAACATATGCCCAGAATCTATCTTGTCTCCCCCACTTACTGACAATCATCTTCATCTTGGGCAAGTTCAGTGTCTGCTAACTGGTTTCCCTGCTCACTCTTGTCCTGATACAGGCTACCAACCTCGCAGCAGCCCTAGCCATCTTTCAAGGACGAGCCAAATTCCCTTTCACATCACTCCAAATGCTCCCACTGAACTTTTGAAATTTTGATTCTCTTCGAACTTCTCTTGTTCCTCCTTCTCTTCTTCCTTGTATTCCCCCTCCTCCTCTTCCTCCTCCTCCTCCTTTTTCTCTGGGATTGTGCACTGTGGGGGGAGGGGCAAAGTGAGAGAGAATCTTAAGCCGACTCCCCATTGAGCACAGAGCCCAGCAAAGGGCTGGATCTCATGACCCTGAGATCATGACGTGAGGTGAAATCAAGAGTCAGGTGCTTAACTACCTGAGCCACCCAGCTGCCCCTGATTCATTTCTAACTTCTTACCATGGTAACTGTGGGTCCAGCTTTTCTCTCCCTTCATGCATCTACTGCTCTCTCCCTCAGCCACATGGCCTTGTCGGTTCCTTCAGTGTGTCAAGCTTGCTCCTGTCTCAGTGCCACAGGATTTGTTGTTGGCAATGCTTAAAATGCTCCATGAAGATTTCCTCATGGCTGGCTCCTTAGTACTTAGGCTTCAGCTCAGTACTGTTGCCCCATAATGAAAACTTTCAAAACTCAGTGGCTTCAAAACAGCAGTCATTTATTTTGTTTATGTATCTGTAATTTGGGCAGGGCTTGATGGGAAAGATGCATTTTGGCTCCATGCAGCCTCAGCTGGGGCAAATTATCCAAGAGTGGGGATCTGCTTCTGAGGTGGCTCACTCACATGGCTGGCATGTTGGTGTTGGCAGTGGTCCATGACTAAGGCAGGGTGGAGGCATGGGGGCCTTGGTTGTTCATGCAGATTGTCTTTCCTGACCTTAGAAGTCACAAAGCATCACTTCTGTTGTACTTTACTAGTTCAGCAAGTCAAAAGCCCTGTCCAAGTTCAAGTGGAGTGAACATGGACTCTATCATTTGAGGAGAGAGTGTCAGGGTTCATACAGAAATGGAAAGATTGCTCTTCTGGATAATTCTGGGTAATGCTATCTGCCACAGCTACGTCCTTAGTGTCACTCTCACTGAACACCCTATATAAATTAGCTCTTCCTCCCCACTCCAAATAGCCATTATTTATCATTTTAGCCTCTGGTCCCTTCATAGTTCCTACCATTATCTTAAATTATCTTGAATGGGGGTTTGGGTGGCTTAGTTAGGCGTCCAACTCTTGGTTTTGGCTTAGGTCATGAGGTGGGGCTCTGCACTCAGCAGGGAGTCTGCTTGAAGATTCTCTCCCTCTGTCTCTCCCTCACTCCCACTTGTGCAAGCATGTGCATGGGCTCTCTCTTTCTCTCAAATAAATAATCCAAAAAGAAAAAAAAAGATCTTGTCTGTTTATTTATTTGCTCGCTTTCAGCCTTACACAAGAATATCCATCCTCTGAGAATAAGAGCCTTGCACAAAGAGAGGCAGACAGGAGGCTGATGTTCTAAGCTCTGGCAGTTGCAGTCACAGAGGTGATGGCTATTTAGAGATACATAAGTTTGGAGATGTTGGTTTTTAGACTGACTGACTATGAGGGATGAGGGGAGAAAGGAGGACATTGGGTTGCTGGTCCCTCTCAGATGGAGAAAGGGCATGGAACTGAGGGTGTGCCTGGCTCAGGGTTCCCTGGCAGAGGCCATGCTGAGAACTATGTCCTGGGGTGGTGGTGTTTGTGTGGGGAGACTGGCTAGATGCACACTGAATCCCTTTCCTCTTTTCCCCAAGCTTCCAGCCACATTTCCCAGCCCTCCTGCAGTTAGATGGCGACCAGGCAAAGCTGTGTCAGAGAAATGCAAGTGGAAGCTGATGTGGATCCCTCTCTGGGGTGGCCAAATGAATGCCACTCTGTAAGATTCAACAGCCCCCTTTCCCTTCCCTGTAGGCTGTGTGTTAAGGATGACCGCATCACAGAGAGGGCAGGGCCGGGCTCTGAGCGATTATGTGGAGCACAGACCCACTCCCTCACCACCTTTCTTATTTTATGACACCAAATTTTTGAAGAGACAAGGACAGTTGTACAGTGAGTGTCCCCACGTTCAGGATTGATCTCAATGTTTCTTCTTCTTTTTCTTTTTTTAAGATTTTATTTATTTATTTGACAGACAGAGATCACAAGCAGACAGAGAGGGGGGAAACAGGCTTCCTGCTGAGCAGAGAGCCCGATGCAGGGCTTGATCCCAGGACCCTGGGATCATGACCTGAGCCGAAGGCAGAGGCTTTACCCAATGAGCCACCCAGGCACCCCTCAATATTTCTTCCTGCTGTTATTTAACTTCTTCCTCTATTCTTTGTATTTTCTGCCAACTGAAAGTCTCTAGCTTGATTAGCTTCAGGTTAACTTTTTTGGTAAGAAATATCTCAAAGATGATGTACTTTATATTGCATCCCATCTGGAGGGACAATAATGTTAGGTTGTCCTATCTCTGGTCCTGTTACGTTTGAAGACTGAGTTTACATGGTGGTTGTTAGAGTTCTTCATTGTAAAGGCACTTCCCTCTTTTGCAATTAGTATGTAAACTATGAGGTAACCCTTGGTCACCATTCTAATATCCTGTTCCTGAACAACATTTCATCTAATCTTTTAACATACCTTGTGGTTTCTTCCCTCAATTGTTTACATTTACTATTTTTCTAGCATTTATTTAGCAACTGACTAGGTGCTGAGCACTCTTCTCAGGGTTCTACCTGTATTTTTTCCCTTTCTTTCTCTCTCTTCTTTTCTCTCCTTCCTTTTTTTTTTCTTCTTTCTTTCTTTCCTATGTATTTATTTATTTGAGAGAGAGAGAGAAAGCACACATGTGGGGTGGGGGGAGGGTCAAGGGGAGAGGGAGAGAGAATCCCAGGCAGACTCTGAGCTGAGTGCATGGCCTGACTTGGGGTTTGATCTCACAACCCTGAGATCACAACCTGAGAAGAAACCAAGAATCAGATTCTTAACCGACTGCACCATCCAGGCACCCTCTTTCTTTCTTTTAAAATAAGCTCTACACCCAGCATTGGCCTTGAACTCACCACACTGAGATCAAGAGCTAGCTGTATGCTCTTCTGACTGAGCCAGCCCGGTGCCCCTATATTTTCTTTTTTAATCATCACAATAACCCTATGAGAAAACTTTATTTTATTATTATTATTTTTATACTTTTAAAAAGTAAACTTGGGGACACCTGGGTGGCTTAGTGGGTTAAAGCCTCTGCCTTCAGCTCAGGTCATGATCCCGGGGTCCTGGGATCAAGCTCCGAATCAGGCTCTCTGCTCAGCGGGGAGAACAGAGAGCCTGCTTCTCCCTCTCTCTCTCTGCCTTCCTCTCTGCCTACTTGTGGTATCTCTCTGTCAAATAAATAAATAAAATCTTTAAAAAAATATTCTGTTAACTTTTATAACCTTTTTTGAAGAATATTGACATCTTTGCAGCATTTGTGTTTTATCATCTCTTTAGAAAATTTAAATAGACTTTAATTTTTACCTATTGTCCTTTTTCTGGTTCAGGATCTCCTATTACCTTGAGTTGTTATGCCCCTTTAGGCTTTTCTTGGCTATGAGAGTTTCTCAGACTCTTCTTGATTTTGATGACCTTGGCAGTCTTTTTTTTTTTTTTTAAGATTTTATTTGTTTATTTGACAGACAAAGATCACAAGTAGGCAGAGAGGCAGGCAGAAAGAGAGGAGGAAGCAGGCTCCCTGCCGAGCAGAGAGCCGGATGCGGGGCTCGATCCTAGGACCCTGAGATCATGACCTGAGCCGAAGGCAGAGGCTTTAACCCACTGAGCCACCCAGGCGCCCACCCCCACCATTTTTTTTTTTTTTTAAAGATTTTATTTATTGGGACGCCTGGGTGGCTCAGTTGGTTGGACGACTGCCTTCGGCTCAGGTCATGATCCCGGAATCCCGGGATCGAGTCCCACATCGGGCTCCCAGCTCCATGGGGAGTCTGCTTCGCTCTCTGACCTTCTCCTCGCTCGTGCTCTCTCTCACTGTCTCTCTCTCAAATAAATAAATAAAAAATCTTAAAAAAAAAAGATTTTATTTATTTATTTGGCAAAGAGAGAACTCAAATAGGGGGAGTGGTAGGCAGAGGGAGAGGGAGAAGCAGGCTTGTGCTAGAGAGGAGCATCCTGATGCAGGGCTTGATCCCAGGACCTGGTGTCATGACCTGACTGGAAGGCAGACTCTTAATGACCAAACCAATCAGGTGTCCCTCTCTCTTTTTCTTAAAGATTAATTTATCTATTAGAGAGAGAGAGAGAGAGAGAGAAAAGAGTGGAGAGAGGGGCAGATGGAGAGGGAGAGAGAGAATCTCAAGCAGACTTCACACAGAGTTTGGATCCCCTGACATGGGGCTAGATCTCATGACCCTGAAATCATGACCTGAGCCGAAACCAAGAGCCAGATGCTTAACTGAGTGCACAAACCAGCTGCCCCAACTTGATCTCAAAGTTTTGCTGTTATTAGTTACATCAGTGGTTCATAACAGACAATGATTTTGCTCCCTAGATGATATCTGGCAATGCCTGGAGACATTTTTATTGTCCCAACCGTGGGAGCGTTACCAGTGTCTAGTGGGTAGAGGCCCGTGCTGCTGCTGACCACTGTGCAATGCATACCACTGTCTTCCACTGCAAAGAATGATCGGATCCAAAATGTCATTGGTTCCACCTGTGTTCCCCTTTGTCCACTAGGTAAAAGCAGCTCTATTTCCTTCTGCTGATCAGGGTCAATTGCCTTTTCCAGTATGGTGACTCTTTCTTTCACTGGCAGGATGCTGGTAAGGAGCTGTAGCTTGCCATTCAAAGGGAACTTGTCCTGCTCCCTTGGGTACCAGAAACTCCCACCTTGCAGAGTTTAGAATTGCAGGCACAGGAAGCACAAACTGGGTCATGGGAGAGATGGTTAATGGGCCACTCCTGCTTCCATACTTTGGTTCCCAAACCCAGGAGGATGTTCTGTTCCACTGCAGCTTACCTTTTCTGGCTTAGCTTCGGATGGTCTCTTGGTTGCCTATACTCCAGTCTCCCTTTGTGGCTCTCCTGCCCTGTCTCCTAACTGTCTCCCACTTGGATTAGTTTTGTCTCCTCAGACTGCCTTTAAGCTCCTGCCACCAGGTCTCTGGCTTCCCCTGCCACCTCTGGGAGGCTTCACGAATTCCTCAGGTGCTCAGGAAGTTCCGACAAGCACTTGTGTGAGACGTGAGTTCTAGTGCTATGGAAGGGCTGCACAGACCTTTGCCCCAATAAAATGTCCTGAGGCTGTACGTTTACAAAGAACAGGGCAGACTTTTGGAGGAGGAACGCTTAGTGCTGAATTAATCTATCTAATTTTGTTATATCAATGCTTTGGTTGGAATGGCGTATTTTATAGAATATACTGTGAGCCCCGCCAGGGCTGGTTGGGGTTTTTTTTTGTTGTCATTGTTGTTTCTTTTGAATGGGTAATTACTCACAGTGTTCAAAGTTCAAAAGGCACAAAACAGTATTCAATGAAACATTTCCCTCCTACCTCTATTTTCCAGCTGCCCAAATTCCCCTTTCTAAGCACAACAAATGTTTTCAGTTTTTCCAGATGCCATAACACACGCATTTATATTTGTTTAGCCACGTGGTAACATACTATACAATTGTTCAGAACCTGGTGTGTATGGTTTTTGAAAATCTAACAGTGTATTTTATAGCTTATTTCCTCATTCTATTTTTACTTTTACTTTGTTGTGTGTGTGTGTGTGGGGTGTTTGTGAATGTAGTAATTTATTTAACTAATCAACTAATTGATGGGTATTCAGTTTTTTTTTCTAAATGTCTGAGATTACAAACTGGTGCGTGAATAATCGTGTACATTCTAGGTCTAGGAGTCTATCTGTAAGATAATAGCTGAGTCAAAGAGTATTTACATCTGTCATGTGAATTTTTATTTATTTTTTTATTATATTCCCTATGCTGTACTTTTCATCACTATAACTTATTTATTTTATAACTTATTTATTTTATAACTAGAAGGTTCTACCTCTTTTTTTTTAAAGATTTTATTTATTTATTTGACAGAGAGAGATCACAAGCAGATGGAGAGGCAGGCAGAGAGGGAGATAGAGGGAAGCAGGCTCCCTGCTGAGCAGAGAGCCCGATGTGGGACTCGATCCCAGGACCCCGAGATCATGACCTGAGCAGAAGGCAGCGGCTTAACCCACTGAGCCACCCAGGCGCCTGAAGGTTCTATCTCTTAATCCCCTTTATCTGTTTCATCCATACCCCCACCCACCTCCCTTTCGGCAACAACCAATTGCTTCTCTGTATTTAAGAGTCTGTTTTCTGGTTTGTTTGTTTGTTTGTTTTTAGATTCCACATATAAGTGAAATCATGTGGTATTTGTCTTCTTCTGTCTGAATTATTTCACTTAGCACGATATCTTCCTTCCAAATCACCTTCCTTAGAGACTGTACAAATTAGCCTTCTGCTCTCAGTGTCCATTTCTCCAGAGGCTGACCCACACAAGGTGTTAGCAAACCTTTTTAATCTTTGCCAGTATGAAAGGACAAAGTTAGTATCTCAGTGTTTTCTTTTTTAAAAGATTTTATTTATTTATTTGAGAGAGAGAGAGAGAGAGAGCATGAGAGAGAAACCCAGAAAGAGAGCACACAAGCGGGGTGGGGGGGTGTGGACGGAGAGGGAGAAGCAGACTCCCCACTGAGCAGGAAGCCCAATGCAAGACTATAACCCGATTTGAGACTTGATCCCAGAACCCTGGAATCATGACCTAGGTGGAAGGCAGATGCTTAAAGCCTGAGCCACACAGGCATCCCCTCAATGTTGTTTTGTGTTAATATTGGCCATATGAAATTGCTGGATTTTTACGTAAAAATAATTGTTGAATATCAGCAATTTTTGTGGTTTCTTTGACTGTGAGATGGAGAACTAATAATTAATTAATTAATTTTAGAGAGAGAGAGGCGTGTGCTCGTAGACATACATACATACACACACATAGGGTGGGAAGAGGCAGAGGGAGAAGGAGAAAGAGAATCTTAGGTGGGCCCCATGCCCAGCATGGAGCCCAACTTGGGTTCTGTCTCATGACCCTGAGATCATGACCTGAGCTGAAATCAAGAGTCGGATGCCCAACCAACTGAACCACCCAGATGCTCCCTTTTTGGCATTTCTAATCTTATCTCATTTTATCTATTTATTTGTAAAGAGTTTATTTATTTGAGTGAGAATGAGAGAGAGAAAGAATGAGAGAGATCACAAGTAGGCGGGAAGGGTAGAGGGAGAAGCACTTGGATGAGCCTGGAGTCCCATGTGGGACTCAATCCCAGGACTCCGGGATCATGACCACAGCTGAAGGTAGACGCTTGACTGACTGAGCCACCCAGGTGCCCCTATCTTATTTTATTTTTTATTGAAATATAATTAACTTGTGTTTTTAATTTAATGCATCTTGTAGATTTTTCCACATTGGCACATATAGATTTGCCTCACTAACTTCAATGGCTACACAATCTTTCACTGGATAAATGCACCATAATTTATTTAACCATTCCTCTGTTGGTGGACATTTAGGCTGTTTCCATCTTTGACAAGACTGCCCCAAACCTTCTTATTCATGAGTCTTTGTGCAAATGGGCAAGTATATCTTTAGGATAAGCTCCTAGGTGCACCTGAGTGGCTCAGTGAGTTAAGCCTCTGCCTTTGGCTGAGGTCATGATCTCAGGGTCCTAGGATGGAGCCCTGCATTGGGCTCTCTGCTCAGCAGGGAGCCTGCTTCCCCCTGCCTCTCTGCCTACTTGGTGATCTCTCTCTGTTAAATAAATAAATAAAATATTAAAAAAAAAAAGAAGAAGCTCCTAGAAGTAGAATTGCTGGGCCAAAAAATAGGTGCATTTTAAGATTTGATATTGACTAACTATTCAGATAACAGGTCGAATTAGCTCTCCTGGGAGGAACTGAGTGAAGTCCTCCCTAGTCCTGTCCTGCGACTCATCCAGCATTCCGAAGGACTCATCGCTTTTGGACATTTGGTCTCACTTGACAATATAGGTCTGAAGCTGTCTCTCATTGACACAATGTTTCTAAAATTACATTTTATTTTATAGAATGGATGCACCACAGTCTATTTAGTCATCTCCCTATTGTTGGATCTTTGTTGAGTTAAACAGAGTTAAGTAGATAATCTTGCAAAGAGCCTTTTGGTGAACAGGTCAGCTCATGTTTTTGTCAAGTAGTTGCCCAAGAAAATAATAATGGCTGACACTTAGTGCATACTTGCTATGAACCAGGCCCTGCTCTAAACCCTTTGTGATGTATTTTCTCAAAAAGCCTATGAGTTGGATATCATTATTATCAGTTTAATTCTATAGATGTGAAAGATCAGGCATACAGGTAAAACATATTTCTGGGGCCCTGGACCTGAAAAGGGATGTCAACCTAGCGGCACCTGTCAATCTAGCGGGACCTGACTAGCTCAGTTGATAGAGCATACTCTTGTTCTTGGGGTTATGAGTTTAAGTTCCACATTGGGCATGTAGAGTTTACTTAAAGAAAAGAAAACAAAACCCAAACAAACCCAGTCAGTCTAGCTCCAGTCGGTGGTCTCAGATGGAGACATTTGGCTTAAAGTGTAACCACATTTAAAAATGAGATGTTGTCAAATTATTCTCCAGGAAGGTTGTGGCATTCTCCAGTCCCACTAGAGTGAAGGTGAAAAGGCCCTTTTCCTCCAAGCAGGGTATCTTTTTCATTCCCATATCCTGGGTGTAGGGGATATGAAAATGAAATACACCCAGCAGAAGGTGCAGCATGAAGCAGGTGGGTGCCCTGGACTGGTGAGCAAAAGGCTGGCTGGCTGGCTGGCTGGCTGAAGCGGGGCAGACAGGTGTGGAGCGAGGGTGCCTGGGTACATCAGAAGAACCATAGCCCAGAGTGGTCCTGCCTTGAAAACTCATTCACTTAATACAGTGTGAAGCGTTAATTTTTTTGCTCTTACCGCAGCTAGCTGCCTGGCCCTCCTCGCCCCTTCTTTTAGGTCTGAAGTGTCTCCCTCTGAGAAGCCTTCCCTAACCATGCTGTAGGAAGAATCCTCACCTAACTCGACAGCTCCTTATTCCTCTTACTCTGCTGTAGTTTTCCCCGTTTTATTTATCCCTCCTGACGTCTCTCTACTTCGGTCTTGTTTATTGTTTATTGTCTTCCCTGCCTCCCCTCGCTGCCCTCACAACAGAATAGAAAGCTCACAAGGGAAAGGGGTTTTGTCTGTCTGGTTCGCTCATGTATCTCCAGTGCCAAGGACATTTCCCAGCATTAGCAGGCGCTCAATCAGTATTTGGTGACTATGGCATTTATTATTCACTGTTCCAGGAAGTGAAGGTGCAGCGGCCAGCGAGGCAGAGGACCTGCCCCCAGTGCCCGGCATGCATTCTGCTGTCAGCATCCGGAGAGCTTCTCCCCACCCTGGGCTCAAGGTCCCTGGGCTCTTTCTAAGGAAGTGTGACCTGCAGAGCTTCTCCCCCGGCCCGGCTCGGCTCCGCCTCCGGCGGCCAGTCCGCCCCACAGCGCCCCCTGGCGGGCATCATTGGCCGGGCGTTCCTGCGGCGTGAGTGCACCCCTAGTTCGGCGGCGCGCAGGACCTCTCCCCCACCCCCCTCAACCCCAGCTGCGGCGCTGGGAACCCCGGGAGCTCCCGGCCAGTTTCCTGCCGACCTTCATACACTTCTGCTTTTGCCGGGAGCGAGAAGAGGAAGGAGGGCAAGGGGAGGGCGGAGCGCCCGGCGAGGCCGGCGGGGAAGAGGAAGGGAGGTCGGGGTTCGGGCGTCTTCTCCCACCGCGTCATCCGCAAGATGTGGCTTTTCAAGTGCGAGTTCCCCTGTTTTGGACGGCCTGGCTTTGCCCCGAGCCCAGCTCAGTTCTCATCTTCCGCCCCTTCTCCGCGCGGGAGGCGAGGGACGGCGAGGTCAGTTCAGTGGCGAGGCCCGTGCCAGTGTCCCAGGGACCCGACGTCCCTCGGTCCTGAACTGGGGTTTGGGGGTCAAAGCAGCTGGTGTCTCCGTGTTTGGGGTCCAGCTCCACGGTCCACGGGCACTAGGCGCGTCCGGTCAAGCGCCCAGTGGGTGCGCGTCCTGCCCTGCGACCTGCGGCAGCCGGAGGAGAGGTTAGGGCGCCACCTGGCGGCTGCAGCCTGCCGCCCAGACTTGTCTTTGGGGTCATTTGGCTGGGGGATCCTGGTGTTGGGCGTCTCCTTCCTGGCCCGCCCCTAACACAGGATCCCCAGTCCATTTCACTTAGTGGTTGGGGGCCTGGATCACTGGAAATGTGCAGGGTACGGCAGGATCAGTTTTGAAGAACTGAGGAATGACAAAACAGGATAGTTCTTTTTTTTTCCCCAGAAAAATATCTTTTTTTTTAAAGACTTTATTTATTTATTTGTCAGAGATCACAAGCGGCAGAGAGGCAGGCAGAGAGAGAGAGGAGCTGGGATCATGACCTGAGCTGGAGGCAGAGGCTTTAACCCACTGAGCTACCCAGGCGCCCACAAAAACAGGATAGTTCTTGATAATGGAACTCGTTTGTTTGCCTTTGTGGATGGTGTAGTGACCCTCCCTCCTCTGCAGTTCGTTCCCACCTCCCCTCCCACCCCGCACCCCATCTATATTGTTCCTTTTATTCTGGTTTTGAAAGGGCATGTGTGATTATGAAAAGAACGCTTTAAAAATAAAGAAGGGGTACCTTGGTGGCTCAGTTGGTTAAGTGTCAATCTTTGATCTTCGGCTCAGGTCATGATCCCAGAATCCTGGAACCCAGTTCTGCATGGGCTTCCTGCTCAGCTGGGAGTCTGTTTTCTCTCTCTCCCTCTCCCCCTGCTTATGTTTTCTCTCATAAACAAACAAACAAACAAACAAATAAAATATATATTTTTTAATTTAAAAAGATTTTATTTATTTTTTTGACAGACACAGTGAGGGAGGGAACACAAGCAGGGGGAGTGGGAGAGGGAGAAGCAGGCTTCCGGCTGAGCAGGGAGCCCCATGGGGGTCCTGATTCCAGGACCCTGGGATCATGACCTGAGCTGAAGGCAGATGCTTAAGGACTGAGCCACCCAGATGCCCCCCAACTTTTTTTTTTCCTAAGGGGCTTTGCCTGAGGTTTTTCAGTTCTCTTTTTGCATAATGTGATGAATTTTTTTGGTCCTTTTTGCTCTTACAAGGTTCTTGCCCACTCAAAGAATTTTATTTTATTGTAGTAGGTTTACCTTGTTTTATTAGTAGTCACTGTTATCATGCATGAGCCCCTTTTTCAGTTGATTTGAGTTACAAAGGGCCATATGAGGGATGGGCCAAAGTTTGTGAGGTCTACTCCCCTGATTTAGTTAGGGGTGTCCAGTCTCAGAAGTCCAGGTCCTAATAGTAGCAAAGTTATGCTGTCCTCATTTTCTACCTTACATGGTACATAACTGTAATTGTTTGTTTCCTAATAAACACATGAAAATACCCAGTTCAACAGTTCTACCAATGTCATGCCCTAAAAAACAGGTATTCTCTTTCTGAGAGCTGACAATCTGGGTATGTCATGTAGTTTATTCAGGCAGCCTGTGGGTGGGCAGAGTGGACAAGTCTGGGTCCAGAAGCTGAGGTTCCCAGTGATTCCTGCTCAGATGAGGCCCCAGGTTATTGTCTTGTGTGGTGGTTTCCAGGGTTTTGGAGTTCATGAACCTGGGAAGTATCCCCTATAGTTACTGGGGAAATAGGATAGACTTGTTATTGCTTTGGCACGTTGGGACATTAGCAAAAGCCAATTCTATGATCAGTTCAGAAAAGAAGGGGGCATTTTAACAGCAGCAATCTCTAAATGGAAGTTTTTCTCATTTCACTGAGGGCTGATGGGGCAGGAAAGGGCACCATGGTTTCTGCTGGACATCTGGGAGCCCTGGCTGGTTCCCTTTACAAGGGACTGGCTGCTACAAGAACCTTGAGGCCTTGGTGACCAAAGAGGGACATCCACTTGGGAATGTAAGTCTGAAAACAGAGACTTCATAGTATCAAGCTCAGAATTTCACCTCTCTGGTCTGTGGCTGGTCACCATCTCTGGACTCTGGGACTTTGGGGGACAGATCTCTGTCATTGCACTTCCCACATTGTTCTGTAGTTCTGACTGTCCACCCAAGGGCAACTGGTTAAAGATGAGAACCTCCACAGATCTGACTGCTTGGTTGTCCAGCACAGTGTCCAACACTCAGCAAGTGCTTATGAAATGCTTATTGCCAGAATGAATTACACTCGCTTTCACCCTTTTGTCTTTTCAATTAAATAATTAAGGAAGTACTCATTGTAAGCTACTTTAAAATGAGAGGGGAAATGGCTAATTTCATGCTGAGAGAGGAAAAATATTTGCTAGTTTCCCCACAGGCTACTTTATAGCCACTTGATTTCCTTTAGGTTGTGTATTTTCTGTTGGCCAATCTATACTCCACAAAACAGAGGTCCTGCCTTTCACTCTCCCACAGCCTCACTGCATGTTTGGAGAGGGAGAGGTTATAACAGTATTGCTCAGTGGACCTCTGACCAACGGAATCAGAGTCGGGGGGGGGGGTGAGGTCTGAAGGTTGGTTTTTGTTTGGTTTTTTAATCAGTTTTACCAGCAATCTAATGTGTATCAGGGACTGAGAACCGGTAACCTAGAAGCATCTCTTGGTGCTCTAGCAGCTGAGAGTGAGGAAGGGATGAAGTAGTAGACACCGTGCCTGAAGAAGGGTAACTGGGTTTGCAGGACTCGTCCCCATCTTCTTGTGGTTTAAGCCCTTGGTTTTATCTTTTGTAAAGGGGAGGATGATGATGGCTGTCCATAGGATTGTTGTTGGGGTTATCTGAGTGCCTGGCACTGAGTTAGTGCTTGTGATGGTCATTTTATTTATTTATTTAATTTTTTAAGTAGGCTCCATGCCCAATGTGGGGCTTCAACTCATGACTGAGGATCAAGAGTCATATGCTCAGGGTACCTGTCTGGCTCAGTCGAAAGAGCATGTGACTCCAGATCTCAGGGTCATGAGTTTGAGCCCCCCACATTGGGCATAGAGATTACTTATAAACAAACAAACAAACAAATAAAAAACTTAAAAATAAATAAATAATTTTTTTTTTTTGAAGAAAAAAGTCACATGCTCTACCACCTGAGTCAGACAGGTGCCCCTGCGATGGTTATTTTTAATGTGTCACTGGTCTAGGCTATGATACCCAGTTGTTTGATCAATCACCAGTCTAGATGTTGCTCTCTCATTATTTTTCAGATGTGACTGGCATCGAAATTAGTAGACTTTGAATAAAGCAGGTTATGTTCCAATAATGTGAGAGAACCTCTAAAGAGTTGAAGGCTTCAGAGGAAAAGACTGAGGTCCCCTGAAGAGGAAGGAATCCTGCTTCTAGACTGCCTTTGGACTTGAGCCTGGAACACTGACTCCTACTGCAGTTTCCAGCCTGTTGGCATGCCTTGCAGTTTTCAGGATTTCAGACTGGCCAGCTCCTATCATTGCATGAGCCAATTCCTTAGTCTCTCACTCTCCTTCTGCTCTGGAGAACTTTGACCAGGGCTCAATGAATGGCGGCTGCCGCTTTTGTCCTCTAACTCGGGTTTGGGTTAATAAGGCCATGGCTTTACAGGTCAGAGCAATGGGCATTATTGTAAGGAAGTGGTAGCAGTGAGCTCCCACTGTAGCATTCCAGAGTGTGAAGTCAGATGCAGCGATAAATGCTTGGTGCAGAAATCCTCATCTCCTTCTTCGTCTGAAATACAGAGACTTCCCTCAGGAGGGGAGTCCTGTGGCACATGGCACAGAGGCCCAGACCCAGGATCTGGAGGCTTGGTTTTGGCACCTGGCTGTGTCACCAACTTACTGTGTGACCTTGGGCAAGCCTCCCCTGTCTTCTCTGGTTTTTGGTTTCCTGAGGGACTTGGGCTGGGCAGTGTGGAAGGAGCTTTCTGTTTCAGAACCTCTGAGTCTAGAGTTTCCTCTGGTGCTTCGACTTGCAAAGCAGGTTTCCCTGCCAGTTTATTTGTTTACCTGCTGGAGTTTGGTTTCTGCTTCCTAAGTGGTTGCAGGTTGGGCCACTTGTATTTATGCTCAAGAGAGAGACCACAGGGCTCAATCGTGGCTGTCCTATCCTAGCTTGAGACCTCACGCCGAGCCATCCCTGTGCTCTTAGGGGCAAGGAGGCTCCAGAACATGGACTAGCCAGGCTCCTACAAGGTCTCTGCTGCTGGAGTTTCCCTCCATGTCTGCTCAAGCACACCGCACCTTCCTTCCCCTGCCAGCGTGCTCTGGAGAGGTCGGAGACCACACACAGAGGACCTAATGCTCTTCTACAAACACACATGTGAAAGAAATATCACAGCTGTGGTTCTCTTCAAGTGATCCCGATTCTGACTAATCTCCACCCTGCTGGATGTCAGGGGCCAGACCTTACTGCCAAGTTGTTTGCTGTCCCGGGCTGCATGGTCCACTTGGCCTGGCATCACTGGTGTTGGAATGCGGTGCTGGCCAAGCTGGGAGCCCCAGGGGAGCCTGTGGCTATTCCCTCCCATCATCTGTCTCCTCCCTAGGGCATCCTCAGGAAAACCTGCTGACACTCAGGTCCACCAAGCCTTTCCTGTCTGTGGGTGAGGGTACGCAGCTCTAACCTTGACTTCAGTCTCCATCTGCAGAATGCAACACCTCAACTTGCCGCAAAACCACCCGGTCCCCTCTGTGCTGCCTGCAGGAGTTGCCAGGGAAGTGTTCAGAGAGCTCACGTGGCTCTCACCTTGGTCTGCTCTGTACTGCCCCGCCCCCTTGTGGAATTTTGTTGCCTGTGAAGTCATTGGAGTGTGGCAGCTACTCACTGTCCTGGCTGTGAGGCTCTTCTCCTTTCCAGGGGGCATCTGCAGGGCTGGCAAAACTGCAGTCCTTGAGGATCAGAGGGACCACACCGTTGTGAGTCTCCCTGCCGCCGCCGGACTGTGACCTCCCTTGTGTCAGGGTGGCATCTGGTGACGTGGGCACAGATGTAGCCCTGCTTGTGGTCAGAGGCTCTTAGAACCCTTTTGAGGAGGACTTCTGTATCAGCTTGTGGCTGCAGGGGACCCCAACATATATCCCTGATGAGCTAACTTCTCAGACAGTCCCCACATGTTAGATAGGACACTGCTGGTTGCAGTGATGGAAACTCAAGTTGCTAATTTTTTTTTCTTTTTTAAGGAAATTTATTACTTTATATTACCGAAAACTCATGGCAAGTCTTCAAGTATGGCTGGAACCAGGAGCTCAAAAAATGTGGTCAGAACTCAGTCCCTCTTCTGTGCTGTTTTCTTTTGTGTTGGCTTCACTCAGGCTGACTGTTTCCACTTGACTGACCCCAAAAGTTTCAGGCTTCTGACTTCCTTATAGCTATCAGTCTCAGTGCAAAGGGATCTTTTCTTTGTCTTTAGTCCCTGTAAAAGTTCTAAAATTTGGTCTCCCCGGCTTAATTTATTGCCTGCCGCTGAAGATGGGGTGAAACAGACCTCCTCTCCCATGAGACTGGAGGTGGCCCCATATCAGTGACTGGCGTAAGAGTGAGGGAAGATCATTCTCCCAAGAACAAGGAGATTCCCTTAGAAGAAGGATGGAGAAGAGATGCAGGTAGAAACAAAGTTTCAGGTGTGTGCCTCACCAGTCACATCCGCATTCCTGCAGGGAGACCACTTGAGGCTCAAGCTGGGCTCCCGGCTGCAGCTGGATGCCCAGACAGGAGAGGTGTGAGGATCCATCAGGTAAGAGGCTCAGGTAGCAAAGGCTGTGAGGGTTCAGAGGGGAGGGTGAGTGTTTGGATTGCAGCAGTATCCTCAAGCAGTGCTTCTCTAATTTTAATATGCATGAGAATCACCTAGGGTCTTTTTTTTTTTAATATTTTATTTATTTATTTGACAGAGAGAGAGATCACAGGTAAGCAGAGAGGCTGGCAGAGAGAGAGAGAGAGAGATAGAGGGAAGCAGGCTCCCTGCTGAGCAGAGAGCCCGATGCAGGACTCGATCCCAGGACCCTGAGATCATGACCTGAGCCGAAGGCAGCGGTTTAACACACTGAGCCACCCAGGCGCCCTGACCTAGGGTCTTGTTAAGACGGAGATTCCAATTCTAAGTCTTAGAGCAGTGGTTTTCAAGGAGGGCTGATTTTGGTCCCCCAGGAGACACTGGGCAGTGTCTGGAGACATTTTTGGTTGTCACAAATGAGGGAGGAAGCCTCTGGCGTCTAATGGGTAGAGACCACTGTTAAAGAACAAAAATTCAACCGAGTAAGTATGGAGATCTAATTAGCTTTATTAAGTGATTCATGCACTGGGCAGCATTTCTTCCAGCAAGCAGAGGGGAGTTCTGGGGCTTGTGCAACATGGAGAGTTTTTATGGAAGGATGGTGGCATAAGAAATTATTAGTGAATGAAAAGAAAGGATTGTTCACAACAAAGTTAGCTTCCCTTACAGAGAAAGACAGGGGGTGTTTTTAAGATTTTATTTATTTATTTGTCAGAGAGCAAGCACAAGCAGGGAGAGCTACAGGCAGAGGGAGAAGCAGGCTGCCCATTGAGCAAGCAGCCCAATGCGGGACTCGATCCCAGAACTCTGGGATTAAGACCTCATCTGAAGGCAGAGGCTTAACCAACAGAGTCATCCAGGGATACCAACAGGGGATCTTATGATGTGGATTATCTCATCATCCTTTGGGGGCTGGAGAAGGCCTGTGTGACAGATTACTTCATTGATTCTTATCAGAGAATTCCTGACTGACTGGTTGGGACTTAGATTTCTGGGGGAGATTGAAACTACAGTTAGGTTAGGTAGTAAGCCCCGTGTTTGGTGACTTGGCCTCATCCAAGTGATGCCATTTTGGGCCTGTGGTTTTCTTTTTAACACCAGGAATGTTGTTAAACATCTTCCAGCGTACAGGATAGCCCTTTGCAGCTGGTCCAAAATGCTAATAGTGCTGCGGTAATCTGGAGAGCATGGAACTAGGGAGGACATTTGAAACAGAGGAAATTTCCAAGCAATGGAACTGAAGGAGGAAAGTGTCTGATTGAAAGGGGCAAGTTGTAGGCAGCCCAGCAGGAGGTGGAGGGGTGCATGCTGTTGGAATCTTAAAACCTCATACATCCCAGGTCTGTAGAAAGTCTAAGCGTCACCTACAACTTTGCTTTTGAGAATATGCTCCAAACCGGGTGATGGGTATTAAGGAGAGCATGTGTTGTGATGAGCACTGGGTGTTATATGCAAATAATGAATTGTTGAACACTACATCAAGAACCAATTATGTACCTACCATATGTCAGCTAACTGAACTGTTAAAAAAAAAAAAAAAGGAAAAAGAAAGTGTGTTCTAGGGGAGTTGCAACTGTAATCACCTGTGCATGTTTTAGAATGCAGAACTCAAGCCCCATCCCAGATCTTTAAATTAAAATCTCCATTTTAATCAGAGAGGGAGACAGACTATAAGAGACTCTTAACTCTAGGAAACAAACTGAGGGTTGATGGAGGGGAGGTGGGGGGTAATGGGGTATCTGGGGGATGGGTGTTAAGGAGAGCACGTGATATAATGAGTGCTGGGTGTTATATGCAACTGATGAATCCTTGAACTTTCCCTCTGAAACTAATAATACACTATATGGTAATTAAATTGAATTTTACTTTATTTTATTTTTTAAAAAATGATTTTGTGTACTCATTTGACAGAGAGAGAGCACGCACAAGCAAGGAGAGTGGCAGGTGGAGGGAGAGGGAGCCGTAGGGAGCCTGACACTGGGCTCCATCCCCGGACACTGGCATCATGATCTAGCCAAAGGCAGATGCTTAACTGCTTAATCAACTGAGCCATCCAGGCACCCCTTAAACTGAATTTTAAGTAAAAATATTTTAAAAATCTCCATTTTAACCAGATCCAGTTGATTTGCATGCACAGTAAAGTGGAATAAACACGGGCTTATAACAGCTCCTTAGGATGAGCTGACCAACCTGCTTTTATTTACTGAGCACCTACTGTATGCTTAGATTTGAGTTAGATAAAGAGTTGACTTTTGGACTGCACATTTGGTTATAGAAAAGCAAAATGAATTCCAGATGTCAGACCTTCTTATGGGAAGTGCCCTGCCCAGACTTCTCAAAGGGGCAGATTTCAGCAGTCAGGTTTCGTGACAAGTGACCCTGCTCCCTTCCTTGTTCAGAGCTGATTGGAGCTGGGGCAGCTCATTTCCTCAGGGCAGCCACTCCAGATGCTGGGCAGGCTCGCAACCTCTCAGGTGGCTTGTCTTGACGGGATGAGCAGCCCCAGACAGAGTAGGTGCTCTCGGCAATTGGAATTAGGAATTTCCAAGAGAGGTTGTTAATTTGCAAAGGAAGTGGGAGGTTGGAGGAGACTCGGTGGCCACCAAATCCAGGAGTGACCCAGTGGTTTGAGGGAGCATTTGAGAAAGCAGAGACCAGGGAGATGTGTGGGGAAGCAGGGAGGCACTGGGTGAGACCAGGCAGTCCAGGAGAGACAAGGCCAGACCACAGAGAAAAATCTGATCTTGTTGGCAGTCTGGTCTCAAGGTCATTTTACTTTTTCCTTCCTTTCTTTCTTTCTTTTTTAAAATAAGTTCAACATATTATAGCCAACATATAATAGCCAACATATAAGTACATATGATGTACATATAAGTACATCATTAGTTTTTGATGTAGTGTTCAATGATTCATTAGTTGCATATAACACCAGTACTCATCAGATCATGTGCCCTCCTTAATGCCTGTCACCCAGTTACCCCTTTCCCACACGCCCTCCCTTCTGCAACCCTCAGTTTGTTTCCCAGAGTCCAGAATCTCCATGGTTTGTCTCCCTCTCTGATTTTCCCAGTTTTCCCTCCCTTCCCCTATGGTCCTCTATGCTATTCCTTATGTTCCACATATGAGTGAAACGATATGATAATTGTCTTTCTCTGCTTGACTTATTTCACTTAGCATAAATCCCCTCTAATTCCATCCATGTCGATATAAATGGTGGGTTTTCATCCTTTCTGATGGCTGAGTAATACTCCATTGTATATATGTACCATACTTTCTTTCTCCATTCATCTGGGCTCCTTCCACAGTTTGGCTATTGTGGATATCGCTGCTATGAACATTAGGGTGCAGATGCCCCTTCATTTCACTACATTGTATCTTTTGGGTAAGTATACAGTAGTGCGATTGCTGGGTTATAGGATAGCTCTATTTTTAATGGCTTGAGGAACCTCCATACTGTTTTCCAGAGTGGCTGCACCAGCTTGCATTCCCCTCAACAGTGTAGGAGGGTTCCTCTTTCTCTGAATCCTCGCCAACACTTGTTTCTTGTCTTGTTAATTTTTGCCTTTCTAACTGGTGTGAGATGGTATCACATTGTGGTTTTGATTTATATTTCCCTGATGACAAGTGATGTGGAAAATTTTTTCATGTGTCTGTTGGCCATTTGTATGTCTCCTTTGGAGAAGTGTCTGTTCATTCCTTCTGTCCATTTTTTGTTTGGATTATTTGTTCTTTGGGTGTTGAGTTTGAGAAGTTCTTTATAGATCTTGGATACTAGCCCTTTATCTGATATGTCATTTGGAAATATCTTCTCCCATTCCGCAGGTTGCCTTTTAGTTTTGTTGATAGTGTCCTTTACTGTGCAGAAGTGTTTTTTATCTTGATGAAGTCCCAATAGTTCATTTTTGCTTTTGTTTCCCTTGCCTTTAGAGACATGTCTTGGAAGAAGTTGCTGTGGCTGATGTCGAAGAGGTTACTTCCTGTGTTCTCCTCTAGGATTTTGATGGATTGCTATCTCACATTTAGGTCTTTTATCCATTTTGAGCTTATCTTTGTGTATGGTATAAGAAAATGGTCCAGTTTCATTCTTTTGCATGTGGCTGTCCAGTTTTCCCAACACCATTTATGGAAGAGACTGTATTTTTTCCTTTGGATATTCTTTCTGCTTTGTCGAAGATTAGTTGACCAGAGTTGAGGGTCCATTTCTGGGCTGTCTGTTCTGTTCCATTGATATATGTGTCTGTTTTTGTGCCAGTACCATGCTGTCTTGATGATGACAGCTTTGTAATAGAGCTTGAGGTCAAGCATTGTGATGACCCTAGCTTTGGATTTCTTCGTCAACATTCCTCTGGCAATTTGGGGTCTTTTCTGGTTCCACACAAATTTTAGGATTATTTGTTCCATCTCTGTAAAAAGTGTCGATGGTATTTTGATAGGGATGGCATTGAATATGTAGATTGCTCTGGGCAGCATAGACATTTTAACAATGTTTATTCTTCCTATCTGTGAGCATGGAATATTTTTCCATCTCTTTGTGTCTTCCTCGATTTCTTTTCCTAAGTGTTTACAATACAAATCCTTTACCTCTTGGTTAGGTTTATTCCTAGGTATCTTATAGTTTTTGGTGCTATTGTATATGGGATTGATTCCTTAATTTCTCTTTCTTTAGAGACATTGTTAGTGTATAGAAATGCAACTGATTTCTGTGCATTGATTTTGTACCCTGCCACATTGCTGAATTGCTGTATGAGTTCTAGCAATTTTTGGGGTGGAGACTTTTGGGTTTTCCACATAAAGTATCATGTTATCTACAAAGAGAGAGAGTTTGATGACTTCTTTGCCAATTTGAATGCCTTTTATTTCTTTTTGTTGTCTGGTTGCTGAGGCTTTGAGTCCCTTTTTCTTTCCCCAAGGAAATTGCAGAGTCTAACTAAGACAGTATCATCTGACAATTTACATTTAACTAATTTACTTAAGACTATAGACAGATTTAAAAAAGAGTAATAATATCCCAAGTGTATGTGGGTGGCAGGGAGGAAATTTCCAAGTTGTTTTCACTTTAGTTCACATACATCACTGTTTTGGTACATTTCCCTTTAAGATTATGATGCTAGCTACCCCTTAGTCAATTCCCATATCTTCCTTCTTCAGAGAACCCTAATTTTGTTCAGGGATACCACCCAAATACTGCAGAGACCATAGCTCCACTCTGGACCAATTCTAATTAGTCTAAGCCAGCCACAGTGGCCTCATTTTTTTTTTTTTAAAGATTTTATTTATCTATTTTATTTTTAAATTTTTAAAATTTAAATTCAATTATTAACATGTGTATTATTAGTTTCAGAGGTAGAGTTCAATGATCCATCAGTTGCATATAACACCCAGTGCTCCTTATGTCATGTGTTCTCCTTAATGCCCATTATCCAGTTACCCCATCCCTATACCTACCTCCCCCTCCAGCAACCCTCAGTTTGTTTCCTATGTTAAGAGTCCCTTGTGGTTTGTTTCTCTCTCTGATTTTTGTCTTCTTTTGTTTTTCCCTTCCTTCCCCATGACCCTCTGTTTTGTTTCTTAAAAACCACATATTGGGAAAGCATATGATAATCGTCTTTCTCTGACTGACTTACTTAGCTTAGCAAACAATACACTCTAGTTCCATCCATGCCATTGCAAATGGCATACCTATCTATTTTACAAAGAGAGAGAGCGTGAGTGGGGGTTAGGGGTGTATTTGGGGGGAGCAGAGGGAAAGGGACATGCACACTCCACACTGGGCACAGAGCCTGATGCAGGGCTCAAATTTCATGACACTGAGATCATGATCTTGAGCTGAAATTAAGAGTCTGCTCAACTGACTGAGCAACCCAGATGCCCATGGTGATCTCATCCTTGCCAGCAAAGAGGAACAAGCGTGTGGCTCAGCCCTGGCCCATGAGATGAGTGAGGAGGTCTGCTGAGGGTTTCTGGGAAAGTGGTCCAGATTCCTAAGAAAAAATCTGGAAGAAATGGGTCTTTTTCCCATTGGACATTTTAAAATCTGAATGTGATACTTGAACATGCTATGGTCCACAGAGGTAAAAGCCAACAAGTAGAAGGACTCACGCTCAAATCTTTGAGTGACTGTATCCATAGCTTAGAGCCACTAATCTCTGTGTTCTCATTTGTGAACTAATAAAGCTCTCACTGTCTTAATTAAATTTAAATAATCCAGAAGTATTTGGCTGCCTGGGTGGCTCAGCTCGTTAAGCCTCTGCCTTTAGCTCAGGTCATGATCCCAGGGTCCTGGGATCGAGTTCTTCATTGTGCTCCCTGCTCAGTGGGGACTTGCTTCTCCCTCTGCCTGCTGCTCCCCCTGCTTGTGCTCATCCTTTCTCTGACAAATAAATAAATCTTAAAAAAAAAAAAGAATTCTTAAAAAAAATTGAGAAGTATTATAACTAATGCAGAGATGCCTCAGGTTATTCATCACAATTAGATTAATGTAATCCTGAATCAGAAGAGATTTTAGAGATCATCTGTCAATGCAATTCTAGTCTAAGTCCATACAGGGAAAGGGCAAGAATGTGAAGTTACTTCTTCAAGGATGCTATTTATAAGATGCGTGGCCCTGCACAAGTTGTTTAATCTCAGTCTCACTTTCCTCATGTAATAACAGCAAATATAATATAGTTTGTGGGAATTTGGTGACATAATGATGTATTAGGTCCAACACAGACTAGGTACCCAATAAAAAGTAGCTGTTATGGTTATTAGCCAGATGAAAAAGGTATGGTCTTTGTTTCAATAATGAAGGTGATATGGAAAAGACAAATAACTATGAAATATAAAGCAAGATGAAAGTGAGCAAAGTCATAGGAATCTAGGGACATGTGACATTAAGAGTTCAGTGAGAAAATTGATGAGCAAAAAGTTGGGATGTTAGTTGATTTTTATTTATTTTTATTAATGTCCTGAATTTTTCAAATTCCCTGCAAAAAGTATCTATTGTCTATATAATCACATAGAAATTATTAAAATATACACTCCTCAACAAACTATATTTATTCATTTTTCCTAAACAAAAAATTTAAAGGAAAGAAACAGTCAAATATCAAAGACCCCACTTCAATGTGTTCTTTTTTAAAAGTGAAAAACTTGGGAACATTCTAAGTGGGAGAATTAAATAAATTAGACCACATCTACATGGTTGAATATGATGCAGTTGTTAAATAGTTGTAAACTGTGTAGGAATGTGGACAAATGAAAATACTTGTTTTGTCAGTGGTGGGACTTTGAATGATTCTTGGCTTTCCATTGTAATTTTTTTTTTCTTTTTAAAGAGAGAAAGAGAAAGAGTGAGAGAGAGTGAGGGGAGAGGGGAATCTCAAGTAGGCTCCATGTCCAGCCCAGAGCCAAAGTGTGGCTCTGTCTCAGGACCCTGAGGTCATGACCTGAGCTGAAATCAAGAGTCCCACACTCAAAGGACTGAGCCACCCAGGCACTTCTTTTCATTGTATTTTTAAGTTGCTGTGATTATTGGAGTACTGTTTGTGCAATAAGAAAAAAAATGAATGAAGTCAAAGAAAGTGAATGTAAAGTCTCACAGGAATATTAGGGCCTCTGTCGTACCTTCTTTGCTCTGGTGGTTGGAGGGATGTCTGCTGGCTCTCCAAGCCATGGCAGATCCAGGCACAGAATCTTAACCACTCCCGGGAAGCCAGGAAGTGGAGGTACAGCTCCTTGATTTGGCCAGGGTAGGGAGACCACCCCCTTCTACAATGGGTGATGATCTGCTTTCAGCTTTCCCCCTTGTCTGCAGGAGATCGTAAGACAAGGAAACAGGGGGTGGCTCTTTTTTAGTATTGTCTTCATTGATGTTCTGTGCTGTTCGTGAAGTGAACACCAAACTAAGAGAAAGACCAGTGTAGCATGTTCCCCTGAGCAGCTGTGAGGGGCCTGGGCTCAGGTAAACAGGTAAAATGAAACATTTTCTGCGGTTCTGGGGAATTCCTGCGATGCTTTCCTCCTCAGGTGTTGCGTTTGGTAGGCCCAGGTCCTAAAGCCGAGAGCCCCCTGAACTAACTTCCACCAAGGCGATGGGGTCTGGAAGTGCCCTTTGAAGAAGGGCAGTGCCGGACCTTAACCAGCACCACCAAGGGTCTAATGGCAGGTATCATGCCTGCCCAGCTGCGGAGGGGAGCTCTTTGGACGGCCAGGGCGGGCTCCGGCATTGGAGTCCTGATTTTCTTCAGGGCCTTCTGTAACCAGGGCGGGAGGAGGTGGGGTTCTCTGGGTGTCGCGGCGCACGGGGCGGGTCAGCTGAGTCCTGTTAGCCGGGACAGGCTCCGCCGCATAATGGGGACCATGCCCGCACTAATGGGAAGCAGCCGCAGCGCCCGGCAGAGCCTCTTCCTCCCACCCGGCCCCAGAGCGGCCAAGATAAAACGGAAGCGCCGCGAGAGGCGCTTTGATTTCAATACGAAACAAATTATTCCTCCCGGAATGGAACAAAATAAGTCAGAATGGAGTCTCATGGCCGTCATTCCTCCCCGCCAGGCCACTGCCGGCGGCTCCGGGGCCTGCAGATCCCGGGACGCTCGGCGGGGACGGTACTCTGGGGGGGGGGGGCACAGGGCTACGTGGGCGGGGAGGTTGGAGCCCCGGGTCTCTGGGCCAAGGGCACGCGCGCGGGCGCGGGGAGGGCCTAATACTGTAAGTCAGGCACCCAGCTGCTGGTCCCGCTCCTGATCGAGCCGGAATCACCTCCCTGCCGGTGTCCTCAAAATCTCCTGGAGGACTTGTTAAAGCACAACCCCTGAGTCCCACCCCCAGAATTTCTGACTCTCTAGGTGGGGTCTCATAATTTCCATTTCCAGGTGCTGCTCAAGCTGTTGGTCCAGGGACACTACTCTGAGAATCGCTTGACAAACATGTAGGCGGGAGCAAGCCTGGCTACGCTGCCCTGGCATTCAGTGGGCTGAGTCCTAGAGAGGTTGGCAGGGGGGAAACTAACAGTAACTGTCACAGAACCCACCCACTGATGAATATGCTTCCGCTTCACTTTCCTTTGGAGCCGGTTTATGTTCTACAGTGAACCAAGCAAGTCGTACTCCAAAGCTTAGGGACTGGAATTTCCCAGCAGCTGGTGTAGGTAAGGGGGCAAGTGCCAAAGGCCTTTGGAGAACACTGGTAACTGCCCTAGGACTCAGGCAGTGTGATGCTTCTGTTCAGATCCCTTACTGCTAGAGAGGCCCCTGGCTTTGTGTCACTGTGCCTGGGCCAGAAGTTATCTCTGGCAGGGAGAGTCTCTGTGTTTTGGGGGTAGTGGTGGTGTTATAAGGCGTGGGTGGTGGGGAGGACAGTGGCAGTAATTCTTGCTGGGGTGACATCTGAGGTCATGAAAACTGCTTAGAGATCTAAGAACCCAGAAGAGATTAGACTTACTGTGTGTTTCAGCATGGGGGCTGTCTGAGACAAGTTAGTGCCTCCCCTCCCTGCATTCCCTAGAGTAGACCAGTGGTTCTCAAACTTGAGTGGGCATCAGAATCACCTGCAGGCCTTGCATTGTTGTCCCCACCCTCAGAGTTGCTGATTCAGTGTGTTCGAGGTGGGGCTGAGAATTTGCATTTCTAACGAGACACCAGGTGATTCTGATGGTCTGGGTTCCACACTTTGAAAACTGCTAGCTTAGGCTGTATTTGGCATCTCCAAGCCCTTTCTGTAACCTCGAAGTGGTCACGGTATGTGTGCTCAGCCTGTACATCCTGCCTCAGCCACTGGCCTTTGTGTGACTCCTTTCCCAGTTTTCTGAAGGCGATTTGGTCTTGCTGTCTGTCTACCTAGTAACGGCCGGGGAACAGCTCTCAGGGCCATTCAGGCTTGGGAAGAGCCACATCCCCAAACTCCCATCCCCATTCCTGCACTCAACCAGGCATGACAGATCCCTTCTCCTTCCTATCATCCCTTATACTCTTCCATTTGCTCAAGTCCCAGCCCTGGACCAGGCTGGAAAGAATAGAAGTTGAGAAAGGGATCCCTTTCATATGCTCTTAGGATCCATGCATAGGCCAGGCCTAGAGGGGTCACTGTTGCACTTCTGCCAGTAACAGGATCTCTTCGGGATGATTCTTCTTTTTAAAGATTTTATTTATTTATTTGACACAGAGAGAGAGAGATCACAAATAGGCAGAGAGGCGGGCGGGGTGGAGGGAGAAGCAGACTCCCTGCCGAGCAGAGAGCCCAATGAGGGACTTGACTCCAGGACCCTGAGATCATGAAGGGAGAGGCTTAACCCTCTGAGCCACCCAGGCACCCCTGATACTTGTTTTTTTAACTCTGTACCTTGCACATCATAGTTATTAGGGAAATATTTGCAGTTTGGCTGATAAATTGTTTGGGAATTTACTAGGAAGGGGAAAAAAGCAAAACAAAATGAAGATATTCCTGAATTCTGCCACAGACTAGAACAAGGTTTTGATCATTGTTAGCCAGTTTGGCGAAGGAGGCACAGTCTTAGGCTCCTGTGTCAGAAGCTCCTGGGTGGGAACCCTGAAGCACAGGCCTGTGGGCATGAGCATACAAGGTCAGTGGGATTGAGGGTTGGGAGCTTTGAGACTGCCCCAGCAAGCTGGAGACCTTGGGAAAAAAGGGGCAGATGATCTGTGGGGGGGTTGGGGTCATTCAAGGCCATGGGGAGGCCTCCCTTGTTCTAGTGGCTCAGGATCTTCAGAAAAGGCAAGTGTCTTTAGGAATGCAACCAAACATTCACACCAAGAGGTTTAGAAAATGTTAAATGTGAGGGGCAACTGGGTGACTCAGGGGGTTAAGATTCTGTCTTTAGCTCAGGTCATGATCTCAGAGTCCTGGGATCAAGCCACAAGTCAGGATCCCTGTTCAGCGGGGAGTCTGCTTTTGCCTCTCGCCCTGCCTCTCTCTCTCAAATAAATAAAGTCTTAAAAAAAAAAAAGAAAATGCTAAATGTGAATAATCATGGCATTTGAAATTTGGATTAGGATGTTAATCTCCAGTTTAGATGAAAACCAGTCATATACAACCCATTAGGTTTTAATAATTTTCCTCTTAATTACTTGTACTTTGAGGCTGTGTATTTAGGAAATGGCTAAATTGGCTGTAGGTTTCTTATTTGGTTATTGCTGTGATTCTCAATGTTAACTGTCTATTGGATTCACCTGGGTTGCTTTGAAAAATCCTGTTGCCTTGGCTATATCCCAGATTAGAGCCTGGGTGCAATATTATTTTGACTCCCCAGGTGATTTTTGGAGTGCAGCTATTTTATTGCATTGTTGGAGGGGCCAAAATGAGACAAATCAAGTTTTGGGGTGGGCGTCTGCTTAGCCTTCAATGAGAGCTGTGACTGCTCTCTCCCCTCTGGAAGAGACCATCAGAAATAATTACAGGACCCTCCATCTTGCCAATAGCTCCATTTGACAAGACCAGGGGTGGACCTCCAGGACCAGATCTGAACCAAGTAGAACCAGTTTCTCTCTCACAGGAAAATGGAATTGGGACTCAGAGATTATAGCTTTGACTGCAGTCCTGCCCTGAACAGAGCAGAGGAGAGGGTGGTCAGAGTAGCTGGAAAAGTTGGTCTGCAGAGGGAAGCTACCTGGGTTCCTGTCATCATCTCAGCTCTTGTTCTAGCCCTTCAGGAAGTCTGGCTGCCACCCCGCTCAGGGCCCCAGGGCTCACCTACAAGTCCTTATAACAAACCCACATCCCCACTGTTTTGTTTAAGCCAGCTCCAGTGGATTTATGTTACTTGTGACTAAAGAGGCCTAACATGTATACAGACAACAGCACAAAAAAAGCACACAAAACCAAACATGTATTCCGCCCCCCATGCACAGACACACACACACACCCACAGACACACAGACATCCGGTGTTTGAATAGGCTCTTCGTAACTCCATGTGGTCCCAAAGGAAGTTTCTTCAGAATCTGTTTTCTGGAGTCCATTTGGAGAAACCTCAGCTTTCAATTCAATTGGGAACAGCAGTGGTCCCCTACTGTGGTTCCATAGACTTCATCAGAATCACCTGGAGGAACGGACTTACAGTTACACACGACATAGATCGCCAGGCACTGGCCCCAGAAAGGCAGGAGCTAGCCAGTTTGAACAGGACCCTGAAATCCACACCTTAAAAACTTTCTCCGTGGGACGCCTGGGTGGCTCAGTTGGTTAAGCAGCTGCCTTCGGCTCAGGTCATGATCCCAGCGTCCTGGGATCGAGTCCCACATCGGGCTCCTTGCTCGGCGGGGAGCCTGCTTCTCCCTCTGCCTCTGCCTGCCTCTCTGTCTGCCTGTGCTCACTCTCTCTCCTCCTCTCTCTGACAAATAAATAAATAAAATCTTAAAAAAAAAAAAAAAACTTTCTCCGTGAGGTTTTGACAGGCCGTTGAGTCTACTGGGATCAGACAAACTAAATTAATGTAATTTATGAAATTCTTCTTTAGTTCTATTTCTAGACGGAGCTAGCATCACTATCAAGTTTGGGAGATGGTATTTTGTTTGGGAGATGGATAAAAGCCTAGTCTCAGGCCAGGCAAAATAAGACTCAGTGACATTCAGGCTTGTTGGAGCCCAGATACATAAGCAGTCAGGCCAAAGGGACCCTTCTAGATTGACTGCTTGAGCTGGTCAAATAAGCCAGGTCATTTGCTTTGCCCTCTCAGCTTTGTAGACACAACCCTCCCCACACACAAAAAAAGTGTGTGTGTGTGTGTGTGTGTGTGTGTAAAGCAACAAATGTACCTTTATTTTAGAAACAAAAATATCATTTCTGACCCAACAATAGCCGGATCCCTGTGAATGAAGGGTTTGCATATTTTCCTGTTTTAACGGTTCTAGTATAAACAGTCCAAGCCCAGGCCTGATTGTCAGAAGGTCCTAAGCAGTCCAACCAGAGTGCTGGAATGACTTCTTCAGCCCTGAGAACCTGGACCCGGCTTGGTGCCAGGATTCAGGTTTGTGTTTAACAGTAGCAATGGGGTCAGGAGTTGAGGGAGAGGGCAATTGCAGTGATCCCCAAGACCAAAGCTAATGCCAGAAGCAACAGCAGAGGCAGTAGGAGCAGTAACTACCACGTATTGAGGATTTCTTTGTACAGGCACCAGGCTAAGTGATGTAATTATTTATTTGAATACTTTAAAAGTTCAATGTGGTAGCGTTATTTTTCCAATTTTAAAAATGAGATTCAGAGAGGTTTAGCAGTTTTTCTGAGGTCACGCAGCTCAAAGGGGAAGATTCAGGCTACAAATAAAGGCATATTTGTCTCCTATTACAAGATACTGCACACAGGGGTGCCTGGCTGGCTCTATCGGTTAGTGGTTAGTGTCTGACTTCAGCTCAGGTCATGGTCCCAGGGTCCTGGGGTGGAGCCCTGAGTCAGGCTCTGTGCTCAGTGGGGAGTGTGCTTCTCCTTTTCCCTCTGCCCCTCCCCCCTGCTTGTGTTCTCTCTCTCTCTCTCAAGTAAAAACAAACAAATAAACAAACCCAAGATAGTGCACACAGAAGCTCAGGTTACTGAGGTATAGGGCTTTGGTCCTAGAAGCTGTCCAGGGCAATTCTTCAGATACATTGCTGGTCCCTGCTTTCTTTCAAGACATTTCCCCCAGCACTCCAGCTCCACCGGTCTCCTGGAAAGGAAGAGAGTTGTCAGCAGAGACTGGAGGGCTCTTTCCCAGCTCCAGGCAATCCCAAAGTTTTGGGTGAATACTTTGTGCTCTGCAGGTGGGATGACTCTCCTTTTTGGGCTAACAAAGGACTCAGGATTTATTGATCAATGACTGATTATCTATTTAGTGACCCTGGGACTGAGACTAAGGAGACTTTCCTGGACCTGAAACAAAGAGATTTGTACTGTTATATAAAAAAATCATGGTTCATGGGGTGCCTGGGTGGCTCAGTGGGTTAAAGCCTCTGCCTTCGACTCAGGTCATGATCCCAGGGTCCTGGGATGGAGCCCTGCATCGAGCTCTCTGCTCAGCAGGGAGACTGTCTCCCCCTCTCTCTTTGCCTGTCTCTCTGCCTACTTGTGATCTCTGTCAAATAAATAAATAAAATATTAAAAAAAAAAGAATTCCCTTTCTTTTAAAAAATAATCATGGTTCATCTATATGATGGATTATTAAGCATTCACTGAAAATCAGGTTTCAGGGGCACCTGGCTGACTCAGTCCGAAGAGCATGTGACTTTTGATCTTCGGGTTGTAAGTTTGAGCCCCACATTGGGTGTAGAGATTATTTAAACAAATAAGCTCTTAAAAAAGAAAATCTTGGGCGGTGGCCCAAGTGGGTTAAGCCTCTGCCTTTGTCTCAGGTCATGATTTCAGGGTCCTGGGATGGAGCTCCCGCATCAGGCTCTCTGCTCAGCAGGGAGCCTGCTCTTCCCCCCCACTGCCGGCCCCCCCACCTGCCCCCCCACCTGCCCCCCCACCTGCCCCCCCCCCCCGCTTGTGATCTCTGTCTGTCAAATAAATAAATAAAATCTTAGATTAAGACATGGAGAAACCCTAATGGTGAAAGGTTATAAGATGCAGGATACAAATTCTATATAAAATATGTGTTTAATTTTGTAAAATTATATAAAATATAATTTTATATACAGAGGAATGTCACCAGAATCTTAGCTGTGGTAACCTCATGGGGGAGGGACGGGATTTCCTATAAGTTTTGTTTTCTTTACGAATTTTAATGTTTTATTTCTTCAATTTTCTTCGATCTGAATTATCTTTGTAAAGGAGGGAAAATGTGAAAACATGAAAAGTTCTAATATAGAGCACTGGAAGTACACAGGTATGATTATTGATTGATTTGGATCTCACCTCAGACTTCAGCCCACGGAAGTGTCTTCTCCACTCACTGTTTAGGGCTCATTTCAAGAGCAAGGATGGACGCATTTTGGACCAGTTGCGTCCCTCTAGCAGAACCTGAGAGAGGCTCTGTGTGGGGCAGGTCAGAAACTGGCCCCTGCTGGTCCTGAAGCGCTCTTACTTTGGTGGGGGAGACAAGTGCATTGAAACAGAGGCATCCCAGCGCCAAGGGTACTTACTTTTCAACGGGGCTGGAAGTTAATCCGAACGGGAGGACAGGGTTTTCTTGGTTTGGGCAGTTAACCCTCGGGATACCAATCCACGCTATGGTGCTGGAGTAAAAGGGCTTGAACGCAACCCGGGGCTCTCCCTGGGTCCCTGGGGTCCCCAGAGTCGGCCAGTGGCCTGCAGGGAGACGCCTGACGGACGCCTGTGGGTTGCGGCTTCCCACGCCCTGTCCCGCGACTCCCCGAGGGCTAGTCGTCTGGGGATCTCAGCGGAAGCCGCAGAGCAGCTGGATTGGCAGCATAGAGCTTTGGCTCTCTGCAGCCCCCTAGACCCAGCACTGAGTCTTTGGTGCCCGCGCGGGCAGGGGCCAGAGATTGAAAAACACGGGAGGATCTCGACTGTGGTTGAAAGTGGGGTGGCCAGAATCCAGCGAGAATGGATCGCCTTGCCCTGTGCGACCCCCTTGTGGGCTCCGATTCTGAGCCGCTGAGGGAGGTGGCGATGCTGTCGCTTGGTGCCAGCAGAGGGCAGCCTCGAGGCTATGCGGCTGACTGGCGACCTCGCCGTGCAGCGGGCTCCCTTCCAGCGCCCAGGCTTTGCTGGGCGAGGGCGGCCTTGGAGCCCAGAGGCCAGCGATCTCTGTCTGCAGGAGTCGGGCGCCAAGGCCCAAGGGCATCTGGCGAGTTGTGGTCAATTACCTCCCTCCGGCAATCTCAGTTTCGGGAGACCCAGGATTTGGGGCGGGTGGTAACCAAATGCACCAGGAGAAGCAGCAAGAAGCAAAACCCTGCACACAGAGGGAACACATGTACACACACACACACACACACACACACACACTCGTATACATATATACACACAGATTCCATGCTGGTAGGAACCTTTTAAATGATGCTAGTGAGGGCTAGGATATTCTTGTCCTTGGGGAGTGAAGTCAGAGGCTAGGAGCTGGGTGGCTCCCAGGGCTCTCAGGAGACATGGCTCAAGCAGGGACCCGGAGATCCGTGCTGGGGACAGAAGAACTGTGGTCTAGGGATCCCAACAGACATAACTGGGGATTCCAACCCCGACAATACTCTTCTGTAAAATGGTGGTCTCTGGTTCTTGTAGGGTTTTGAGAGATTCAAGACAGCAGAAACTCAATGAATTCAAGTTTTATCCCTGTCCCGGCTATGGCATAACATAGGGCTCCTGGGTTTGCCTGCTCAGGTGAAAAGATCCTGTCACCTCACTGTTTGCATAATGGGGTTGTACTGGAGACACAGGCCTGTCAGGCTTTGGGACCAAGCTGCTCGTGGCCAGCCTGGAATTTTGGATGCTCTATCTCAGCGCTCCAGAGAGCCCTGAATTCCCCTGTGTTCAGCACCAGGGTCACCGAGCTCCAGCAGAGCTCAATTATTGGACAACGAAATGAAGCCCAGTGACGGCCAGTTGAATCTCTTGGCAAGCCTGGAGACAGGCCAAAGCCCTTGGGCCTGGAGTTGCTTGGCGCTAACCAAGCCAACCTCAGAGTGTGCTGGGCAAACACATCTACCTCCACAGCGGCAGTCTTTATCTGGCCTCGGTCTTTTACAGACTGTGTACAGTTTGTTTCTCCATCTAAAATGTGAAAGGAGAGCATTTCCCATGGTAGTTGTGAAAATTGTGATTGAACACTGGCTAAGTCTGTGTAAAGGTGAGGCGTAATTACCACTCAGGAGTGGCCAACTTCATTGGTGCTTGCACAATGTGTGAACAGGATACATGCAAGAACAGCATCCAAACATGTGCACACGAACATCACTCGTGTGAAAATGTGTATACGTGTCTCCCTAGGTGCATAGCAAGTGCACACGTGTATGCATCTATCATACATGCACATAGATACGGGACACCCTCGTGCAGACATGTGCAGGCGCATTCCGCATGCGAACGCTGCTCTTTGTGCCTGGAGTCCGAGTGTGCGGCGCTGCTCAGCTGACCCGTTTCTCCCGAACTGGGTCACTGCCATCGGGGGAGACTTTCTGCTCCAGGGTGCGGGAAAGCCCGGATCCGGTCAGCGACTCGGCGCCGCCAGGCTCCTTAATCTCTCATCTGCCAGCCGGTGGGCAGCTCCAGTTTCAGTAGGGACCAAGATCCCCAAACGGGCGGGTGGGGGCAAGAGGCAAGAAAAGGAAGAGGTGGAGGGCACTCCAAACGCGGGAAGCTGCAGGGCCTCACTCCTCAGGTCTGTCGCCTTTTCTTTACCTCCCTAGGTCGCGTCCCCAAGGAAGACAAAAGGGGTACCCTGATCCTCTATTCAGCGCAGGAAAAATGCCCTGGACACCCTACCCTCACAAGCCATTCGAAAAAGGAGACACGAGGGTTCGGGTCACTAGGGAGATAAGCGGCGGCAGGGCCGGCCTGGGTCCCAGGCCCTGCAATCGATGTGCGTAGGAGGCGCACACTGTGGGCAGGTCGCTCCACCTCCTCACCCGCAGGTAGCCGGGTTCGTCTTCCCTCTCTTGGGTAGGATTCCAAGCCATGCAACCTTCGCATCACCTAAGTGTGTCTGCGGAGAAAAGGAGACACGCATACTCTGGGAAACCAAGGCCGCCGCCACGCAAAGGCAACGCGGCCGAGGCCTGAGTTCCGCGGCAACCTGTGTTTCTAAATCACAAAAAGCGCTAGGACAGGGTCACAAACGCTCTCCCGTCGTCTCCGCAGACCATTCCGGGCGGACAGGAGAGCTTCACGCAGAAAAGTGGAGGCTAAACGCTGGGGGAGTCTCCGGGGCTGCGAGAAGGCACAGAGGCGCCGCGGCGACAGACACCGCACGGGTTCGGATCCTGCCAGCCAACCGAGCCCAGCCGCCGCGAACGCGAGACTCTGCCAAAGCGGCGCACGGTTCCACTTCGGAGCACCACGTCGGGCGAGGTCGGGCGGGGAACCACGGTCGCTCACCCTCTGAGAGCCTTGAAGCGGAGAACGCAATGCTGGTGGGAACTTAGTGGCAGAAAGAATTTAGTGGCGGAAGGCTTTCGGGGGACGTCGGGCAACGCGGCGTGGTGTCGCGGCCGGGCCCTGGCCTGGTAGCCCGGGTTCAGGCAAGGCCCGCCTGCTGGAAGCGGCCGGTGGGACGGCCCCCGCGGCCCCCTCCCTCGGGATTCCACTGGGCTCTGACCCGGCCTTTATCTCGGCGCGGTCAGCAGTCGGGGGCTTCAGGAAAGAAGACAAAGGCCCGGTGTCACTGCAGGCGGGGGCTCGGTTTCCTGACTCTGCTCACACAGCCTTTAGCGTTGGCCGGGGTTGGAGGGGGGGATTTTTAAAAAATGTGTCCAATTTCCTTCCCCCACTCCCCGAAACAAAGAAAAAGCAAAAAGCATATTCGCCTTCCCTCCTCGTCCATAGAGATGAAAGTTTCCTGGGATCCTGCCCCTTCCTTTTCTTGCCTCCCTAGAGAAGGAATTTTCCTTTGGACAGAGGAAAATCCCGGGAGAAGGATTTGTTTGATTCGGCTTGTTGGTATCATTACCAAGGTCAGGCTGAGCTCCCACCTCGGAGAAATGGAGTTGGCCTCCCGGCGTGGCGGGGGCTCGGGTGGCCTCTGGCCCCTGTGTTCGGTAGGTATCGCTGGGGACGTTCAGGGTCTTTTGCGCTTCCTCTGACCGCCCCGCCGGCGGGAGCACCCGGTGCTCCCTCGGGCCGGGGCATTTCCCCCGAATTTTGTTTAGAGACGCCTGGGAGCGAGCACTCCATTCCCGCTGCTCCACGCTGGCAGCGCCGCCACCAGGCCCGCAAACCCGAGGCTCCGGCGGCGCAGGCCCGGGTCTTCGGAGCCACTGGCCCCACACGAACCCCGCTCGCCACGGATCGGCGGCGCCTCTGCTCGCCGCAGCTCGGCCCAACCCGCTTCCTGCGTTTGCCCCTCAAGTTTCCCGTTTCTGCACAAAGACCGGGGCGGGGGGGGGGGCGGTGTCTCTCCTACAAGCTGGCCTCCGCCACCTACGGCCGGTCCCTACCTACTGCGTTTCTGAAAAAAGGAGGGGAAATGTTCCAACAGCTCCGCGTTCCAGAAGGAGGCGCCTGAAGGCAGGAGGCGCTGGCCGAGGAGCCTGAGCGTGGCCGGCTGCGCCCGGACTCAAGCGCCAGGCTGGCTCTCACTTTGCTGGTCGACTGGGCCTTTATCGGAGAAAACCTCAACTACCGGCGAAGATTGCTTTAGGAGAAGAGAGAGGGAGGTTGGAGGAGCCCTGGGCTGGGCCCTCGGTCTGTGGCCCCAGGGCTCAGGTATTCACCGCCGGGACAGCAGGATGCGCTCTTGCTAAAAGCCCAGGGACTGGGACAGTGGGGACGCAATCGCCTGTGCTCTGCATTGGAAAGGTGCTCCATGGTCTGGGCTCTTGGGGGCTCCAGGGTGGCTGTGGCCACTGCACTAGAATGTCAGACCCTTTGGGATTACAACCCAAGGCCTGCCCTTCCTTCCTTCTTTCTTTCCTTCCTTTCATCCCCCCTTCCTTCCCCCCTTTTCTTCTATCTTCCTTTTTTCAATATGAGAGGGAAAACCATATTGACCATCTACTACAAAATGGGCATTTTGTCTTTAGAACATTTAATTACTCTAATAACCCTGCAAGGTAGATATAATTGTTTCTATTTTATAGATGATGAAACTGAAATTTAGAATATTTGTTTTGCTCAAGGCCACACAGTTATTAAAGACACTAGGTCTTTCGGGCTGAACTTGCCTTGCCCCACCTTGCTCAGGCCACCTCCATGGGCTGACACTGTCTCAGAACAAGCTTGTCAGAGCTTATCACCAAGCTGGAGCCTGTGTAGCAAACAGCAGGATAGCAGAATGTTCTGGGGGACAATCTGCGTGTGGCTCAGTCCTGTGCTTCCTTCTCCTTTGGCTGGCCGCCCCTTTCCCAGCTCCCCGAACATCGCACATTGGCCTGCGGAGCCTGTGCCACTCGGAGAGCCCAGTGGGCAGCTGGGCTCAGTGCTCTCAGGTCTCTCCATAAAGTTTCCAGGCAATTTGCCCCACAGATGGCTAGGTGACCTCTGGATGGCCCCTTCTCTTCTCAGGACTTCTGTCTGGTTCCTTAAATGTAAGCTGAGAGCGTTGGGGTTCATTCTTTTGTGAGAGAATGGCTCCCTGTCTCCAGAAAATAGAAACCAGATAAGACTGCCTGGTTTTAAGAATCCTTAATCTCTTTTGTCCCTATAGCAGAACTGGGACATGAGGGTTACTCCCAACCACTTCATTCCTCTGGTCCCCACCACGCAGGAGAGGTGTGCCTTCTGGTCTCATCCTTTCCTATAGGTCCCACAGATCTACTCCAAGAAGCAGAGCCAGCCCTATGGAGGCAGCTGGACCAACAAGGCATGGTCATCACCAGCTTAGCTCCACAGAGTGGGGGTACCGCTGGGCTCCTGAGCCTGAACAAGCAGCTTCCTGACTTGGACACACTCCGTGGCCCAGTGGTTCTGGTGCTACAAGCCTCCATTAAGGGAAGAGCTTATTCATGAGCAGACTGTCTTGGGTCTGACCCAGTTTCCTGGCCCATCCTCTCCTGCCCCGCTGACTACAAGAAGCCCTGGTCTGCCCCCGATTTCCACCTACCACCAGAGGGCTTGTAGAAACCTGGGGCTCCAGCCTCCCTTCGTGGGAGAGCCAGGAAAGTACCAGAAGGCACCTAACCTGGGGTGAAATATCTTGAGCTTTATGCCCACCCAAACTGGGCATGTGGGGGCAGTGAACTCTTTAGTTATGCAAAGGGAAGCAGGCTCAGGACACCCTCTGCAGTAGAGAGTGAGGCCATCCCAGAAAAGACCCCAGTTGCCTTCTATTTCATAGTTCCCTGAGGCATGCACTGCACTGGTGAATATTTTTCCCACAGCCCCCTGAGAACAGGACACTTTAACTCCTTTAACCCATAGTATTTTGGCTGGACAGTCTTAGGGGGCAAGGATGACCAAAAATTTGTGTGAAAATGTGAGGGGAGTTTCATATGGTCAGTGATGAGGGTAAGGATGTTTACAAGCACACAAGCAAATACATACTCCTCATTCAATACCATGTGTAGGAACTCATTACTCAGGACATGCAGGCAGGGTTTTTGCATCAAACTCTCAGCTGTATTTCTAGTATACCTTGACAAACATAAACACATACATCCCCATGGTCTAGCCATCTAGACCAGACAATATATGCTAAGGCATGATTGCTATATATGAGGAACTCTCTCAAATACTTCTGCCCTCACTTAGGGAATTCCTTAAATCATCTTCTCTAATAGAAACTCAAAAATGCAAAGAAGGAGAGGAGAGAAAGGAAATGAGAGATGAAGAAAGGCAGCCATTGCCTCAAACTCTTAGCACTGGGGAAATGACCAAACTACAGAGTTATGGAGAAACCCCTAGGGCTGGAATTAGAGACAGATGTCTTCCTGTGGGCATCCATTGGGAAGTGGGGTATAATCTGTCTCCCTTCTCTGTGTGGGATCTCTCTTCCAATCCCTGTGATTGGAAAGCAGGAATCCTTCACTGATTCTTTCATTTTATCCTCCATACTTGGTGAGACTGCCAGTGAACTTAGGGTGCCTCTTGCCTTTCAGCTCTTGGGGACAGAGAGAGGCTGTCCTCCAGTGCTGGCTTAGGCCAATTTCCCCTACCTCCCTGAAGTCTTTGCCCTGGAGATGTTCCTCTTTTGCTTTCTCTTTTGGGGATAGCAGTTAAGGGGTGCCTAGGACCGACTTTGGAACAGACAGCCTCCACCAGCTCAAGCCAAGTCTCTATATGCATTCTTTGTTATCATTCAGCAAGCCAGGACTATATACCAAGAACGTTAAGTGCACACATTACCAATGACTTATGAATGCAACACACACTGTTGATCCCAGTAAGCACTCCTTGAGCATTAGGCATATGGTTATTATGATGCCCAAGATATGTGCCCTCTCCAGAGGTAAATGATCCATCCTGTCACCAGGAAACGACTTACAGTATCCACACATATTTGCAGCAGGCATCGACTACACAACTGCCCACGGCATACATGTTCACACCACAGAAAGCACAGATAGGCACAGGCACAGAAGCCCAGTTTCCTTTCTGCAACTTGTCTTAGCCAGACAATCATGCAGTGGCTCACTAGAAGCACCCAGATATTAGGCCTGACCCGTCTCTCGGGCTTACCACCCCAGCTGAACCTTCCTCTCCAGCCTGCTCCTTCTGGCTTTCCTGGCATCGGCAAGCTCCAGTGGAGATCTCAGGATGATGCTCCTTAGAAGAGCAGTGGCTTCATCCTCCACCTTTCAGTATCTCCAGGGATGCCCAAGGGAGAAAGCTGTCCTGAGTCACAGCCACTTACCCTTAGGCCCAACTATACATAATAGGGATCCCACCTTCATGATGCCACAGCAGGACCGCTAGTATAGGCTGAAGTGGGAAGCCTGCAGCCTTTGTCCCTGTTACTAGCTGCCTCTGACCTGCTGGACAGCGTGGACCTGTGGACCTTGCTGTCCAGGCCCAGAGTGGGGACAGTGAGGGACACATGGCTGGAGTTCAGTCCAGCCCAAGCTGCATCACGGTGGAGGGGAGAGCTGGCTGGTACCTCTCATCTCATTAGCAGACTGAAGGCTGAGCACCCCTAATACTCCTTGAGCTCCCGGGGCTGTAACATGGTCAATTGCCCATGTGCCTGTGAGGAAGCACCCGTCTGAATTCGTTGTTGGAAGAGTCCCAGTAGAGAAAATAAGGAAAAAAAAATAGATTTCTAGAGCCACGCAGTATGTTCATTCCTCTCTGATACTCCTAAATCTCTTACACATATCTCGAGGAAAATGAATTCTGATTATTAAAAATAATAAGGCAATCAATGTAAGTTGCTCCTTGCATTTGTACAGACGTTTGCAGCCTATAGAACATTTCCCCAAACAGGATTTTTATCTATTTGGAATGAACTTTTCTGGTTATTATATTTATCTGGAAAAACAAACATATTCGTTCAATATAATGAACATACAGTCCATACACCTAGTGCGACAGCGTAAGAGGTAAAATACAAACTCAAATAGGTGCAGAAATCAAACAAATCCTACCTACACCCACGCCTTGTGAACAAACCACCACTGATAAAATCTCTTTGATGACATTATACAGTCACTACAGACCAGTGATGACACAGAAAACAAACAATCCCCCCGGAAAACAGAGCGGCAGCAACAACCACAAACGTCCTCCACTCGGGCTGCCCTCAACCCTTATTTATCTGAAAAAGGATAAAACTTGGCTGGAAATCTCCCTCTTTTAACCTGCAGCTCAACAAACGTAGGCAAGGCAGAAATAATATAAGTCCGCTTTAAAAGAAAGAACAAAAAAATTTATTTGGGAATTGACAAGACGATAACAACAAACAAACAAACAAACAAAACAACAAAAGTGCTCTAGTTCTTTCTAGAAAATTTGGTCCTCCAAACGACACACTACAGAACAACCAAGTCTAGGGATTTTCGGGCCAGCCGGCTCCGGGCCACAAGCCCGCCTGGTCCGACTGCTGCCAGGTTTCACATTTTTCCTGCCCAAGGTGGGAGAAGCAAGACGTTTGTAAAACAAAAATCAGTAAGAGGACGAGCCGTCCCTGCAGCGTCCGCCAGGCAGGCAGCTTGCATCGGAAGATCCGGGGAAATTTGTTTTTGATTTGTTTTTAGAATGATAGAGGGGGGAACCCCCTCAATTCGTAAAGGAAACCAACTTTTACTGAACATATTCTACCTCTCTGAACATAGTTTTTTGAAGGCCCGACAGGAATTCTACTTCAAATCTCCTGGAAGAGATTTTCATGTTTTGCTTAGCAAACTCCAAGGCCACAATACTTCGCCGGTTTTCCCGGTTAGGTTTTTTCCCCCTTAAAAAAATATTTCAAAATGTTATCTAAAACAGCCCTCCCGATCTTTTGGGCGAAACATTAGCCGGCCGCCACGGGCCTAGAAGTGCCCGAAGCGCCGAGACGGAGAGCGGAGGACACGAAGGCTGTCTCGGAGCGGGGATGTGTTGTAAACCCCAGCGCAGGCCGCCTAGCGAGGCAGCCCGGCTTCCCGCTCGGGCCCAACCCCCGCCCCATCCAGTGGGCCCGGGCAAGCGGCTTCTGAACCGCTCCAAGAGGCGACGTGGAGCAAACACACGTTCGTCTCTTTCTCGGGCGACGCGGGTCTCATTGACCGCCCAGACCGGCGCTTCCAGCCAAGGACTGCGCGGCAGCCGGGTGGGGAAAGCCGAGCGCGAGCGCACCGACCTGTGTGAGAAGGCCAAGAGGTCTGCACCGCCGACGCCCGGCTGCACCTCGGCCCCGGCACTTCCTCTCCGCTCTGAATTTTGGCAAAGGGTGTCCAGCCTGGACGCCGGGGCACCGAGAGGAGACGAGGCCTGCAGAAGGCGCGCGGAGAGGCGGCCTGTAGGCCGGGGGAGCGAGAGGGCAGGGAGGCGAGCAACAGGAGGGGAAGCGGAGGAGACAAAAGAGGGGCAAGAGGAGTTGAGGGGAGCGAGGAGGCTCAGAGGGCCTTGGACGCTGGCTCAGAAGATGGCCCCAGAGGGCGCGTGGTCCGGCCGGCGGCGGTGGCTGCGGCTTCGGCTAAGGCCGGCGTCGCACGTCCCTGCATCCTCAAAGCCGGCGTGCGCTGGGCTCTCAGAGATCTAGGCGTGAGTGCAGCGCGCCGGTCTTGCTGTCGTGGTCCCAGTAAGAGCAATGCATCATGGCGAGCTCGGGCTGCCGGGCGCAGGCGAACTGCAGGCCCGGCGCATTGGTGGGCGCGGGCGCGGGGGGCGCGGCGGTAGCAGGGCTGGCGGGGCTGAGCTGGCCCGGGGGCGGTGCGGCGGCCCCGTGGTGCGGCGGGGCGGGCGGGGGTGCGGCGGCCGCGTGCAGATGGTGTGCATGCGGGTGTGAGTGGGGATGCGGCGGCGGCGGGGGCGCGGCCGGCGGGCCTCCAAGGCCGTTGTACGAGTTCACCACACCGGGAGGCAGCGCCATGCTCTGCACGCGTGAGTACGGCCCGTACGAGGCGGCCGGGCCAGCCAGCCCCTTGACCACAGCGGCCGCGCCCGGAGTGCCCGGGCCCGCGGCTGCAGCGGCTGCCGCCGCCGCCGCAGCGGCCGCCGCCATCTGGCAGGAGGCGTAGGGCATGGGTGAAGGCGGCTGCGGTAGCGGCCAGGAGTTGTTGAGGAAGCCGGACTGTAGGTACTTGGGGGGCGCCAGGTAGCCATAGCCGTCGGCCCCGGCGCCCGCTACGCCGCAGCCGCCCGCGGCGCCCCCGGCCCCGAAGAGCCCCTTGCCGGGCTGGAAGTGCGCGGGCGGCGGCCGGAAGGGCCGCTTCATGCGGCGGCGGCGCCGGTAGTTGCCCTTCTCGAACATGTCCTCGCAGGCCGGGTCCAGCGTCCAGTAGTTGCCCTTGCGCTCGCCGCCGCCCTCGCGCGGCACCTTGATGAAGCACTCGTTGAGGCTGAGATTGTGGCGGATGCTATTCTGCCAGCCCTTCTTGTTCTTCTCGTAGAACGGGAACTTGGCAATAATGTACTGGTAGATACCGGACAGGGTGAGCCTCTTCTCGGCGCTCTCGCGGATTGCCATGGCGATGAGCGCCACGTACGAGTACGGGGGCTTTTGAGCCGGGTCCGGCTTCTCCGGGGCTGTCCCAGCGCCGCCGCCTCCTCCCTTGCCGGGGCTCGG